>NC_139705.1:4505104-4822604 GCF_964188405.1 Protomyctophum parallelum
AAAATTCATCAGTTCAGTCTTCAACGTTTTCATGGCCAGCTGGGTCCGCTACAGTATGCCACAAGTACAAAATGTTTGGACAATTACTTCAAGGAAAGGTCAATTTAGTATGTTTTGCTGTGATAATGACATCGCAACAATAACTGACCTTTATTTGTATTGTTACTGATACAATAGTCACACCCGTCCTGAAGACTATCTGACCCATGGAGCTGTGCTTCTTGGCCATGCCTTGGTCTCAGATTCCCACTTTTATGTGGCCTTAATTGTCTCAGATACTTTTGGGGTCTTCTTAATTCAGACCAATAATAAGAAACACCCTTTGTTGTTCTTGTACTGTAACTGTAGCCTATATAGCATTCGTACGTATTGAATCAGAAAAATCTTTGCAGTTTTTTGGTTTTTAGCTTTGAATAAAACTGAAATTGGTCTGGTCTCTATTTGGATTTGGCTTGACCAGTGTGCATGGAGGTGGACAGTCTGAGAGATGTGTGTGTGTGTGTGTGTGTGTGTGTGTGTGTGTGTGTGTGTGTGTGTGTGTGTGTGTGTGTGTGTGTGTGTGTGTGTGTGTGTGTGTGTGTGTGTGTGTGTGTGTGTGTGTGTGTGTGTGTGTGTGTGCGTGTGTGCGTGCGTGCGTGCGTGTCACACTACAAGCAGACATGTACTGTGGGAATGAACAGAGGAAACAGACCCACACACACACACACACACACACACACACACACACATGCAGCAGGAAACCCCCTGCGACTGATATACCACATTTTCCACCAAGATACAGCATGGCAACACAGCCTGCCTAACACACAAAAAAGACTCACAAAGGCATGCACGCACACGCACACGCACGCACACACACACACACACACACACACACACACACACGCACGCACGCACGCACACACACTGCACAAGGCAAATACCCCGTTATTCCTGAAGGCACTCCTGACTTCCCCGCCAGGCCTGAGTCACAAGTTCAACCCGACACAGACATGGACTTCATTGTACCCTGAGTCACCGTGTGATTACATTGCATCGGGCCAGGCCAGTGTTTTATGAGGTGAAATGTGTACAGTACAGTTTACAGTTTCTGAGGTGAGAGCTGATACCACATATTAAGAGTACTGAAGGAGCGTATGTGCACAGGTGTGGCGAGTTTCAAGTGTAGGCCGTCATGTGTGTGACCAATCACAATGAGCTCTTGTTCCCCGAGCGGTCTGTGTTGTTTGCCGTCTCGTCGTGTGTGAACGACTGGAATGAATTATGAATACCATCCTTATCCGATTAGTTCTATTTCGGCACCGTTCATTTTGTGTGGTTTGCATCAGAGGTCAATGTTTAGTCAAATGTTGGTTCTTCCCAGTTACGAAAGACACTGCTTTTTTCAAGCTGTATGCCTATTTGATATTCTTTTTTTTTTTGTCATCAAAGTTTTTTAATGATTTTACTTACTTACACAAAAGAAAAAGACAAGAAAACACAACTAGCAGTCAAAGAAAAAAAAAAAAAAGCCTCCACATTCTGTTGTTGACACTAGTGATTATGTCATCTGTAATGTATAATACAAATTGTTACTGCAACCATCCTTTAAAGGAGAATTCCATACTAAAATGCTCTCTTACCTTTCTTTGTAGTTGTTACGTCCCCACCAAAGAGGTCCAGGTGTTATTTTGTGCAAAAGCTCCTTATTGGCTATTTCCCCTACCATAATCCCTAAATGAATTGCATTGAATTGAATGGGAATTGAATGGGGCTATGGGGTGTTGTGCTAATTCGCTTATTTCCATCGCTCAAAATTATAATTTCTTTGTATATATCCTCTCTTCATAATGTAAATAATATCCCAAGCGGCACACTTTACTACTTCTTTCGATGGAAATAAGCGAACTAGCATAACACCCCATAGCCCCATTCAATTCTCATTCAATGCAATGCAATTCATTTAGGGCTTATGGTAGGGAAAATAGCCAATAAGGAGTTTTTGCACAAAAAAACACCTGGACCTCTTTGGTGGGAACGTAACAACTACAAAGAAAGGTAAGAAAGATAAGAAAGCATTCTAGCATGGAATTCTCCTTTAATATATAAATAAAAGTAGTCCCATTTCAACGAACGTGCCTCCCTGCCAGCCTCGCTCATGAAAGCCACTCAGAAATGTACGAGTCGTTTTGTCGTTTTTAATTAACTCCTATTTGTAATATCCAACAAGGTTTTCAAGTTTGAGTGAAAAGACAGATATGCAGACAGGGACAGCGATGTGCCGTCACATGCACATATAGTTACCTGCATGACGAGTTCACTATCCTGTTTACACAAAGAACCCAACGATGCAGACTTTGTGTGTGGTTGCATTGCAATCAAAACCTGGAATGAAGTAATGTCTGTGCGCAAGCATATTTTTCATTCTTTTTTTCTTCCTATTTTGTGTGTGCATTCATTCAATGCAATGCAATTCATTTAGGGCTTATGGTAGGGAAAATAGCCAATAAGGAGTTTTTGCACACAAAAAAACACCTGGACCTCTTTGGTGGGGACGTAACAACTACAAAGAAAGGTAAGAAAGATAAGAAAGCATTCTAGCATGGAATTCTCCTTTAATATATAAATTAAAGTAGTCCCACATGTCATGGAACTCTCCTTTGACGTTGTTATTTGATATTCTGTCACTTCACCATGCATATTGTACACTTTGGGCATGAATCCCATCCATCATTCTCTCATCTGTGCCGATCAGCCCTCGTTCTCTCTGTCTGCCATTTCAACGAACGTGACTGCTGCCTCCCTGCCAGGCTCGCTCATGAAAGCCACTCAGAAATGTACGAGTCGTTTTGTTGTTTTTAATTAACTCCTATTTGTAATATCCAACAAGGTTTTCAAGTTTGAGTGAAAAGACAGAGATATGCAGACAGGGACATGAGCGATGTGCCGTCACATGCACATATAGTTACCTGCATGACGAGTTCACTATCCTGTTTACACAAAGAACCCAACGATGCAGACTTTGTGTGTGGTTGCATTGCAATCAAAACCTGGAATGAAGTAATGTCTGTGCGCAAGCATATTTTTCATTCTTTTTTTCTTCCTATTTTGTGTGTGCATTCATTTGTGCATGTCTGTACAGCGTGTGTGTGTGTGTGTGTGTGTGTGTGTGTGTTGTGTGTGTGTGTGTGTGTGTGTGTGTGTGTGTGTGTGTGTGTGCGTGCGTGCGTGCATGCGTGAGAGGCAGGCAGGCAGGCAGACAGGCAGACAGGCAGGCAGGCAGGCAGGCAGGCAGGCAGGCAGAGGCAGGCAGGCAGACAGGCAGGCAGGCAGGCAGGCAGGCAGGCAGGCAGGCAGGCAGAGGCAGGCAGGCAGGCAGGCAGACAGACAGGCAGGCAGGCAGATCCCTCCACTCTCCTAAATTGTGGCCACTTAAACAATTGACCACTTTAGCTCTTTAATTGTCTAACAGTGAAGTGTTTTGTCATTAGACTGTCAGCTGTCTCCTGACTCTCTGATCTTAAAAGCATTGCCAACTATACGATTGTTTCCATCACTCTCTCTCACCTTGTTTCTTTCTCATGTCACTGCTTAAAACAAACTCAATCATTGAATCTGTTCCACTCACTGACACAGCCTCTATTGCATTATCATGTCGGGCGCAGTACTTAGTTTAGACAGTTTTTGGTTTAGACTAGTCATTGGGTTAGACCAGTCATTAGTCCTCTACAACCTATCTCAAACCCTCACCCTAAACATAACCTCCCACACGGGGCAGCACACCTAAACCTAACCTTAACCCATGTCTAACCAATGACTAGTCTACACTAAGTATGCACCCCATGTCAACACAGTTAGATCCTGAGTGGGTGTGCAATGCATACTTAGTTTGGACTAGTCATTGGTTAGACATGGGTTAAGGTTAGGTTTAGGTGTGCTGCCCCGTGTGGGAGGTTAGGTTTAGGGTGAGGGTTTGAGATAGGTTGTAGTTGTATAGACGTAGTTGTAGACGCTTTTACCTACCTAGGCAGTGTTGTGGACACCACCGGAGGAAGAGATGCTGACATAAGAAGCAGAATTAACAAGGCTAGAGTGGCGTTTAACCCATTTTGGGGCGGGAACCCCTTTGGCGTTTCAAGCATTCTGTTATACTTTAGCTATTGAAACATCGTAAAAATGCGGCACAAATCTTTGAATAGGTATACATTCTTTCAGAGCGAACTTCTTTTTCAGGCCTAAATGGGTTAACATGCTCAGGAAGATCTGGAGCTCAAAGAACATCTCCACCAACACCAAAATGTGCATGTTCAACTCCAATGTGAAGCAGGTGATGCTGTGTGGGGCTGAGACTTGGAGAACAACAAAACTCACAACACACAGGCTGCAAACATTCACCAACACGTGCCTCAGGAGAATTCTACACATCTGGTGGAGGGACAAAGTTAGCAATGTGGACCAGTGGAAAACAACAAGCCAGGATCCCATTGACCTACAGATCCGGAAAAGTTGGACTGGCCACACCCTCAGAAAACCTGCAAACAAATATCACCCGACAAGCCCTGAAATGGAACCCCCAGGGGAAAAGGAAACGAGGTCGCCCCAGGAACAGCTGGACTGGAGAAGGAGCATCGAGGCAGAAATGGCAGAGACTCAACTGGGGAGATCTCGAAAGAACGGCTAAAAGCCGAGTGAAATGGAGGACATTTGTCAACGGCCTATATGCACCCTAGAGGAGCAAAGGGCTTAAGTATAAGTAAGTCAAGTAGTTGCATAGGAGTAGACCATGGGTTTTCAACAGGTGGTCCGTGGACCACTGGTGGTCCGTGAAGGTATTGCATGTGGTCCCTGGCCATGCATTTAGTATGTTTTTTATCGACCACTAGTTGGGAAACGAACTAGTTCATTAAGTGACCTGGTGATGTATGATGACATCAATGTCAGTTACTGGGAAGTCGGATGTCAAGAACTTCCACAGAAAGGGAGTTTGAATTTCAATGGAAAGTGAACCGGATTGACTGGTTGAGTCTATTAGGAAATGTCAAATGTGCCCATATAATCATGCAATCGCATGTGTCTGCTATCTATGAGTTTAATATGGAAGGTTAAGAAAACAGAGTAAGGGCAACCATCGGAAAGGAATAGCTCCGGACGACTAGCATAATGCCAGTTAAATGACTGACTGTTAAGGGCTTGATTTAATTTTATATTAATTTTAATATCCCCTCACCCAACTCAACAGTGGTCCCCAGGTTGATTCTTAGTCAGGGTGGTGGTCCCCAGGTTGATTATTAGTCAGGGTGGTGGTCCCTGGTTCATAATCAGTTGAAAATCCCTGGAGTAGATTAATGACTGGTCTAACCAATGACTAGTCTGAAAGCGTACAAATGAACCTGAGCTCTATATAGGCTGCTAGTAGAAAAGGAGACGTGCCAAACCAACGTGCAGAAATGTCAGCTTGCTCACTTTTTCTGGCTTTAGTTGTGCTCATACAGGTGATTTGGGGCCCAGCTGGCACTAAACATTGTCAGGAGGAACAACATTCACTCTCATGTGAGGATATATAGGGGATATGCACAAAGTTATGCAGGAATGCCTACTGAGTGGCAAAAACGACTTTCTGGCCTTGACAGTCCATACATCCAAACAGAAAAGTCCTATAAGATTACATTAACCCATTCTGACCTGAGATCGGATTCTAAAAATGTCTATTACATTTACATCCTGACAGTTTCATTATTAAACTACATTAAACTATGTTAAACTCACTTTGCCACTCAATTTGACACGCATACCCTCTATTAAGGATTAGCAAAATAATGGAAATTCAGCCAGATAAAATGTCATTTTGTGTTTTTATTGTGAGAAACTGTTTAAATCGTCCCATGCCTATCCCGTCTTGATTTTGCACTTTCCCCATGGTGGAATTTAGCATACTGTAAGTATGTACAGTATGTACTACTTTAAGTCTTGTCCAGTTGAATTTAATTAGCCAGTCAAATGTGTTTAAATGTGATCTCAGATGTTCTCTGCCTAGCAACGTGGCTTAGCCAAGTTTAATGGTTTAGCCCTGTCTTGTTTTGGGCTGTATATCAAGACATTGAATACAGCTTGTAAGTTGTAACTGTATACCACTGATCATGACGCCACATGCACATGCATGCACATTGCCTTGAAGTTGACGGTCAACACAAGACAATATTTATTTGACCTGCAATGTGTATATCTTCCAGTCCAACTCCAACCCACAGTTGTTAAACTGTGGGTCAGGATGCAGAGTGCATCACAGACCTACATGACCTACATGGCTGCCCACATGAAAAGAGTCGACCACATGTTTTCAGAACGTTGGAGACAATATTCCAGAAGCTGTCTCCCAGTTGGTTTCAAAGCAAAAAAGACAAAAGTTCTGATAAATAAAATAAAATGACAAGTTTAAAGATTATGATGAACTCTCCACGAATGTCAATAGGGTAACAGTCCTTGTTAACTATCGTGTTCATTGGAGCAAAGAAAAATCACAAACTTCTTCTCTTCTCTTCTCTTCTCTTCTCTTCTCTTCTCTTCTCTTCTCTTCTCTTCTCTTCTCTTCTCTTCTCTTCTCTTCTCTTCTCTTCTCTTCTCTTCTCTACGCCTCCTAAGCCCTCCTTAGTATAACCACTAGGCCTCTGGTGACGCAACTTTAAGACAAGCTGCATAGTGATGATGTCACTGACCGACTGGACGAGCTCAAAACAGAACTCTGTACAGCTGCTTCTAATTAATACAGACTGGTCAAACACACAACCCCACACACACACACACACACACACACACACACACACACACAACCACACGCACGCACACACGCACACACGCGCACGCACACACACACACACACACACACACACACACACACACACACACACACACACGCACACACACACACACACACACACACACACGCACACACACACACACACACACACACACACACACACACATACACACATACATACACACACACACACTACAGATAAAACTTCATAGCTTTCTTCTTTGCAATTAAATAAGAGGCAATAAGTTGATAATTATAGGGGTTCAATCCCACAACACTATTGTTATTGAGATTGAATAACACCAGCAGGCTTTTCTGCTGTTGCAGTTTTGACATTTCTGTGACATGGTAAATGGTAGAGACATGACATGTTCACCACTGATTAGAAGTTGATGGGAGGACAATAATTAAAGATCAGAATTATTCATTTTGATAAAAAACATAACTGCTATACACACTGAGTCCCATTTACATGCAACTTGCTACAGGCATCCATCTATCCCAACTCTACAAATCTGCCTCAATTAACTTTTGGCATCATTTATGCTTTATTCACACAGCAAAGTGAAAACATCAAGAATGAGGGGAGATGATATACCGTAAACTCATAAAGTGTCTTGAGTTGAATTCACCCATTTAAACCCGAGTTAAAAACATTCACTTTTTTTTTTTTTAAGATATTTTTTTTGCGGCTTTGATTTTTTAAGGGACAGATAGTAGGCTGACAGGAAACGGGAGAGAGATGGGGGGATGACATGCGGTAAAGGCCGTGTCGGGTTCGGGAGTCGAACCCGCGGCACACCGCGACTGGATCACCAGTCCGGTGCCCAGACCGTTACGCTACGGCCTGGGCCACATTCACTTTGAAAGAATATATATTCAAAGATTTGCGCCACATTTTTACGACTTTTCAAAAATAGCAGACCCACAAGCTCGTATAGCGCGCTATGAGCTTGTAGATCTGCTGTTTTTCAATAGCTAAATTATAACAAATAAATAAATAAATAAACCAGGGTCAGTTGTGAGAAGGACTATGGCCTTGTGGCTCTGTTGTGGCACATCGTGAAAATCGTGAAAATGCGGCACAAATCTTTGAATATATATTCTTTCAGAAGACTTAATAGCCCTGAAAGAGAAGCATCAACTCTCTCAAGCCACTCTCTTTCTCCTCCTCCTGCCCCTGGTCTCTCTCTCGCTCTCTCTCTCTCTCTCTCTCTCTCTCTCTCTCTCCTCTCTCCTCATTTTTTGCATTAGACTCTCACCTTCCTTACTTCCCTTCCCCTCTCCTTCCTTCTTGCCTTTACTTCTTCCTCTCCACCTTCCTCTGCAGGATTTCCCTCCATTCCCTTTCACCCCCCCCCCCCTCCCACTGCCCACCCCCCCCCCCCCCCCCCCAGCTCCTTCTAAAACCAGACTGATGAACTGTAAGCAGAGAGAGAGGGCACAAGAGAGGTTGAACATTCTTGTTCCCTGAGCCAATACTCAGCTGGAGTATATGCACGGCACACGCACGCACGCACGGCACACACACACGCATGCATGCACTATCGCACGCATGCACGCACACAGACGTAAACCACCCCCCCCACAGTGTTGAGTCAGAGCAGGCTTTGACAGAGAGAAACATGGGCTCTCTCTTATGTTCAGTGGCCTGTCTGCACAATAACAGATAACAGGAAAAGGTGGACAGAGTGCAGAGAGATGTGGGGTCCCACCAAAGGCTCTCTCTCTCTCTCTCTCTCTCTCTCTCTCTCTCACACACACACACACACCCGCGCGCGCGCACACACACACACACACACACACACACACACACACACACACACACACACACACACACACACACACACACACACACACACACACACACACACACACACACACACACACACACACACACAGAGAGAGAGAGAGAGAGTGAGCTGCTGTGACAGGACAAGGATGTCAAATGGAATACAAGCACCTTAAGGAATACAAACCATTATGTGTATACACTGTTTATCAAAAGTATAAAGCCTATATGTAAAAACGTATTCTATATGGATGTATATTGTATAACTATCTCTGACAGAAAATGCTTTTTATATAGTTTCACAAGATAGTATTACCCAAAGTGCTAATATAACACAGCTCTGTCTACACCTTTATTTAATTCCTATTTATATCCAATATTTATTTGTAAATACATACAAATTCTATGTAAACGTTCTCTCATGCCATGAATTGAATTGAGAGAGAGAGAGAGAGAGGGGGGGGTCTGAGAGAGAGAGAGAGAGAGAGAGAGAGAGAGAGAGGGGGGGGGGGAGAGGGGGAGAGGGGGGGGGTCTGAGAGAGAGAGAGAGAGAGAGAGAGAGAGAGAGAGAGAGAGAGAGAGAGAGAGAGAGACTATTGGCACCCCCACGAGGCTGAGATGTGAGGAGAGATATGGGGCACGTAGAGGCCACTGACATCATACCTTTAAAATCCGAAGGCGCGGTCATGACGTCACCCCTATAAAAACTAGCACAGGGAAAAGGAGAAAGGAACACCCCCATCCACCCCCCACCCCCCCCCCCCCCCCCTTTGATACTTTACCAATTAAGGCTCTCGCGGTAGGACCGAGTGAGAGGGTAAGATTGAAAAGAGCAAAAGAGAAGAGAGACTCGATCACCTCTTTCTTTCCCAACCATACAAACATAACCATTCCC
Source organism: Protomyctophum parallelum (assembly GCF_964188405.1). Classification (NCBI taxonomy): domain Eukaryota; kingdom Metazoa; phylum Chordata; class Actinopteri; order Myctophiformes; family Myctophidae; genus Protomyctophum; species Protomyctophum parallelum. The sequence goes on from NC_139705.1 coordinate 4,514,585, forward strand.
CACGGGACTGCGCACGGGGAGGGAGGTCCGCAAACCGCACTGCGCCCACACACACACACACACACACACACAGTCACACACTCGGCGAACTTTGCGCGCACTGAGCGCACAGGAGACAGGCGTACGGGGCAACACGCAAACAGACCGGGAGAGCGATCACTCACACGCCAGCTTCTTACTACAGCTAGCGTTACAACACGATACACGTAAGTGTTACAGTTTGCTTTTTATTCCTTATAAGTTATGTCACGGACGGTGGTGTTGTCCGCATTGTTGTTTTCGTTCCACGATATCGCGCTATGGAGATAACGGGCATGGTGTGATGTGAATGGCACAGCTCGCGCCCTGCAGTGCCAAACGCGCTCGATGAAACACTTTGCCATTGATTGAATTGAGTAAACCTGTTGGTATTTTTGGCTATAGGCAGGCATTGTGTTTGAAAAGTGCCCTGTCGGACTCGGAGCGTGGAACACTTTGCATTGGACGGTACTGTTGTTGGATGATAGATCATAGATTTAAATATAGATAGACGATATCGCCCATTCCCAGATTTCCCTCACCGGTTATGGGTTGCTCCTGTGGTGCGCGGTGCGCCACACCTCTCGCCACTAACCTTTACAACGACTTCAGACTGTTGTTGTTGCAATATAGGCTGCCGCTACTATATATATATATACGTCTCTTAAGTTTGGGCTGAGTGTTTTAGTCGGACGTTGGACGTTTCGTGGCCAGATGACGAGGCTGGGACCATCTTCTTGTTTAACAGCTGGACAGCAAGGCAGACTGAGAGCAGGCTTATATGTCATCATCCACCATTACATTACACAGGTCGTTGACGCCGGTAGCTCATGCCAGACGACAGTCTGTCACGAACGAACATGAGTGAGTTTACGCGTCACACATGCAGAGAGAGAGAGAGAGAGAGAGATAGAGGGAGAGAGAGAGAACGAGAGCAGACTTCAACCGAAGCATCTCCCATAGCTCCTTCCCCGGTATCATAATTAGGGGCTCCACACCAAATATGGTAAAGCATTGACACTGTCCCGCTGCGCCTGCACTCCCACGCGTTACCGGGCAGGGGGCCTCGTGCAGTGCATGGATCATGGACGGTGGCTGCCGTGCGCCCTCCGTCGCTGGAAATGGGTCTCACACCCCCATCACCCATGATGCTTTATTATTACACGCACGACCGCAGGAGAGCGACACACGCACGCACTTTTCGCACGTCTTTCTTCAAGCTCATCTTCGCTCATTAAACATTAGCAGCTTAATTTAGTTTTATCCTTGAATTACAACTAGTACTGAATGGGATTGGTGTGCGTAAAATAGTATGGCTATCCTATATATATCCTATATGCTATGGCATAGAGCATATGGGTGGGCAACTTTGACGATGGCGAGGACCAATATATTTCCACACTCACTCCAGAGGGCCACAGTGCATATTAGTCGTAGGAAAAATAGCTATTTTTGCTATATTTGAATTGAAAACCTGAATATTGTTATTGCTATTTTTTAATTAGAATTCTGAAAAGTAACCTTTTTATTGAATTTGAAATGCATTTAGGCCTATAGTTGTAGTATATGTCAACTTTATGAACATAACTACGTTGGAAACAAAAAAAAGACAATAACATTTATACTATAGTCATTAAGTATAGGCCTACTAGTCACTTAATACTAGTCATGAAGTAATTAAAGCGGGTTTGGAATTGTAACAGCTGAAATCAACTACACCAGTATTCTGATATTAGCATGCGGGCCGCATTAAGTGATGGTGGGGGCCGCATGTGGCCCCCGGGCCGCCAGTTGCCCACCCCTGAGTCTATAATGCTGTCTGTACTTGACAGACACTTATCACATCATTGAAGTAAGCCTAATCATGTTATCTGGTCAGATGACTGGACCAGTGACCATGGCCATCACATTAATCTGGTTGTTTATATCAACAGTAGCAACACTGTCATGATTTACAGGCCTATACGCTGTCTCCAGTATAGGGACTGACTGTGCAATGCTTGCCTTGAGACTTGAGTGTTACTCTTACAGTGTAAAAAAAACCCACCCACAATGGCCCCTTGTATGCAGATATAAAACAACACTCTGGGTTTTGCGGCGTGTCACGTGTGTGAACAAAGAGTGGAAAAAGAGGACATGGGACAGCAGAATGGAAGACGACTGGGCCTTTGTTGTTGTGCAGAGGTTAAGACCAAACCAATGGAATGTGTCATTGTCATTCAAGTGAACAGACCAGTGGGCCAGAGTTTTCCAAAGCTTTATTTTGGAGGGCGACTTCAGCCATAAAAGTTTTGTGAACTCAAAACAAGAACTGAAGAAGACCTATGGGTCGAAACGTTGGATTCTTGTCAATACATGTACAGCATCGTGGCTATACGAGTGTGTGCAGCCTTTTTCTCATTTTTAACTCAAAAGTTAAATTTAAAACATAAATATGATTTGATTCCCCTCATATTTGTACATTTGGTTTCTGATGTGAGGGGATATCCAATGACTCCATGAGATTGTTATTGTTTATTACAACTATAGAGGTCTTAATAATTTAATTCCCATGATGCAGTGAATCATACTGTTCTACTAATGTTTCCAATAAAGAAACCTTAGAGATGAACAATAAGACAACAGAAACATGATGGACAAGTTTATGTTGTCCTTATACCTGACCTACTTTTGAGAAACAGCAACCAAGTGCCACCTAAATACACACGCACACGCACGCACGCACGCACGCACGCACGCACGCACGCACGCACGCACGCACGCACGCACGCACGCACGCACACACACACACACACACACACTCTCTCTCTCTCTCTCTCTCTCTCTAGATGGAAGAGCAAAACCACAATTTGCTGTAATCTGCATGCCTCACTTTATTTGCCACCACATAGATATGTGGTTGTGTGTGTGTGTGTGTGTGTGTGCGCGCGCGCGTGTGTGTGTGTATGTGTGTGTATGTGTGTGTGTGACTGTGTGTGTGTGTGTGTGTGTGTACGAGTGTCTTGTGGTTAGTTAGAGCATCACTCATGGAACTTCCTCTATTGAGTTTTGCTGAGGTTGATTGGGTGTGGTGGTGAACAATAGGCCTAGTGAGTTTGCCATCTGAATCACTGGCTGGTCTGACAATAACACCATTTTGTGCGAGAGAGAGGAAGAGATAATTGATACATAATCATAATCCTGTAGCCTATCTGTAATAACATTCATAATCATGATTGGCGTTTCTTATTGTACATTATATTCATTTTTTTTCTTACTCAGCCTGAAAGCTATATGATATGATTGCACGAAAACAGGACAGGATTTATTACAGTGCTTTGAGTTGTTGGGATTTGAGGTTGGTTTCCCACAAGCAAACTATAGTGCTAATGTCCACTACACCCTTAGCTGTCGACCAAATTGTCCTCAGCTGTCAATTACATGTTTTAGTTGCTTATTGAATCATTCTTTTGAGGGGCGAGGGTTTGTGTATACACAAACATTGAAGACACAAACACAAACAAGTGAGGACGCAAATTGTGATTGGCCAGAATGAGATTATGCATGACATTATGATGATAAGAGCACCCCTCACTTCACACAGGTGTGATTTTTAATAATCCAGTCAGTAATCATAATTAGTGGTTCTCAAAATTATTCATGTCAAAGACACGCAAATTGATATTAGGAGACAGACCCAATAAGAGAAGATTGTTGTTGTTAGATTAGATTTAGTGCAGAATTCTGCAACTGAATAGGTGGAAACTGGAAAAGCATTCTCTCTCTTCTAGCTGGTGAAATAATAGTGAAATTAAACTCGCCTTAAAGGGGAACCACCTCCATGGGTTCTTTATTGTTCTTTATTGTTCTGGGGATATATAGGCCTATATATATATATATATATATATATATATATATATATATATATATATATACATACATAAATATCCAAACCTTTAAAACCACCATCAAAACCCACCTCTTCAATATTGTTTTCCCCAGCTAAATCATTCCACTTTTTTATTGATTTTATTCCTTAGTGTTTTTTTACCCCCCTAATAAAGTTGTTTTTATTTTTTGTTTCGTCTTTCCCCCCGTGCAAAGTGTCTTTGGGTACTCCGAAAAGCATTATTATTATTATTATTATTATTATTATTATTATGAGAAGAGGTGACGGTGGATGTGGATAAAAAAAAGACTGCAGTGGAAGACAGGAGTGGAAGAGAAAATCAAGGTGAATGCAAGGTGCAAAATAGAGGTAAAGCGAAGTGAAGAAAAGTGTAACAAAGAGACCATTGTGGGAAGGTAAACTGAGTGGAGAAAAGTGGATCAAGAGAAAATAGAGGGAAAGACAAAGACGAGAAAAGTGGAACAACAAACACCTGACACAACACAAGCAATACCACAATTATCCACTAGAGGGGACCATACGACTGGCGTGTTTCATTGTTCAGGCGTGAGTTATTCTATCGTGTCTGTGTGTGTCTGTGTGTCTGTCTGTGTGTCTGTCTGTCTGTCTGTCTGTCTGCTGTCTGTCTTGTCTGTCTGTCTGTCTGTCTGTCTGTCTGTCTGTCTGTCTGTCTGTCTGTCTGTCTGTCTGTCTGTCTGTCTGTCTGTCTGTCTGTCTGTCTGTCTGTCTGTCTGTCTGTCTGTCTCATGTCCTGACTTGTAATTGTTAAGGTAAATTCCAATCGCCTGGTAGCGTGACAGAGCAGAAGACACAAATGGGGTGTGTGTGTGTGTGTGTGTGTGTGTGTGTGCGGTATGTGCATGGACATCTGCATCTATCAGTACCATTACATCTCTCTCTCATCCTTCATCTTATAAATATCGTCTATGGCATGCTCCTGAGGCTGTTTCCACTGTTTATCTGTCTTGCCTTCAGACTCCACCAAATTACTGTAGTCACCGTAGTGAGTGTTGCGAGGCAAGTTTGCAAGCAATGAAATGATGGAGACATGGTGGATTGTGCATCTACTCTAGGGAACACAGTTAAATTGTGTGAAAAAAAAATGCTTAAGTCTATTGTTCCATTGTTTTTAAATGGCCTGGTGAAAGCAAAAGCATGCTGGTGCATGCATGTGCGCGTGTGTGTATTAGATTAATGGGGCTCTTTTATTGGGGGGTCATTAAGGCTGGGGGTTATAGGGTTGCTATGGGGAGGGAGGGCATTCCTCAGATTCTCCCTCAATTCTCCAACCACACAGACACACGACACACAGAGACACAGAGACACAGATACGCAGGCATGCGCACACACGCGCACGCTCGCACACACACACACACACACACACACACACACACACACGGACGCATGCACGCACGCGCACGCACACACACACACACACACACACACACACACACACACACACACACACACACACACACACACACACACACACACACAGGGAAAACATTCTAGGGCTGCTGGCCACACTGTGGCTCCTGGCACCAAAGTCCTTATTTAGTCAAAGCTAAACCATCGCATCTCTCTCTCTCTCTCTTTACAGCCTCTGTTGTTTTGCTATAGCTAAACTCACAGTGAGACAGAGAGGGGTCTCCCAGACCTAGACAGATCAGAACGGTCGAGGTCAAAATAAATCAGTGCGACACGTTGTGAGATTGTTTTTTTTTGTTTCTTTTTTTTATCTTGTGGATGAATATTTGGTCAACACAAATCTTGTATGGGGGTCCTCCTTGGCACAAAGTATTTTCAGATGGGGGTCCGGGGGCCAAATACATTGGCGTGGTGGTCCTTGACGTGAAACCACTGTCTTACACAGAGCACTGTTATTCTGCTATAGCTACTCACAGTGAGACAGAGCGGGGTCTCCTACAGATCAAAACCGTCGACGTCCAAAGAAATCAGTTTGAGTGGCATACTGTACGTATATCACTGTGTCCTGCTGACTTTTGAGGGTGAACGTGCATGCCACTCCTGCTCAATCTATCATCTTCACTAGGGATGCACCGAAAGAGAAATTCTTGGCCGAAACCAAATACCGAATATAGGAAACAGTTGGCCTACCATCCTACCATTGCTGTCATGGCCGTACCTTAAAGCTACACTATTATGGGTCCATAAAACATTTATTCAGCTCTTTTGAATGCATTAATTGCATATTCAGTGATATATTTTCTGCCTATTCAGGCCGAAACCGAATAGGCTGAAAATGCATTTTTTTTGCCATTTTCTGACGAATATTTCGTGAGGCCGAATATTCGGTGCATCACTAATCTTCACAGTGAAATCCACATTTAACCCTGAGGGTGCAGAATTGGACCAATAAGGGGTCTGCCGTGTTCACCATTCTGTACACAGTAAAAATCCACTTTTATTGTGTTCATTTCACTTTAGAGAATGCACAACACATGGTATCTACAAATACCTCCTGCTCAATTTAATTCATGTAAATGGGCCAATATGAACAGCATCTTTGATGTGCCCCGGCCCTCTCAACCGCATACTTTTATGGAAAAGATCCAAATGTATGTTTACCTGACCCCAACATTGTCCCTTGTGAAATGTGGCTGCCCACTGTTGACGTGAGGCTGGTAATATGAGAGGGGAGCTGTAGCCATTAAAGACATAATGCTCGGCCAACAGTTTGTTATAGGGGTGCATAGTTGGTGTATGAACTCAAGCTAGCGTTGCTTTGGTTGGGCAATATAGCTGAGACACAGAAAGGAGGGGGGGGGCCTGATGTCTAGACACACTCACATTTGTCAGGCGGACCAGCGTTATGTCCTATTTGGAGATATTAGACTTCTCACGCCATGATGTCACACGTCGCCATCCGTGCTCAAATGCAGTCAAGCAACATACACACATACATGTAAGATGAACGGACACAAACACACAGACATACGCACACGCATTGCGGATACGGCGGGTGCGGCGGGCAGGCATCGGTGCTCGTTGACCAATAGATAATGACAACCGCAGGCAGTAATAAATACACCCGGTTTGCATAATTATGTCCCAGCTCATTTCAGTTTGTCTATTTCTCTAACGCCAACATTTATTTAATCGTGGCCTGAGGCCCACGACCTCTGTCGTCCACAAGATCCGGACATGAGCCTCCCGACCGTGCATAATTACAAATGCAGCTAAGAACTCTGGGCCTTCTGACATGATGGTTCCTCCACCCGAACCCGTAGTCCATCCTTATAGTCACTATAGAATATAGAAGTAGAGACCATATTCATGGTCATTTTGTACTTACGACACACTTGGGAGTATAGCCACTGTGAATATGGTCAATGACCTCACCTCTTTCAAGGACTCCCTCCAACGTGTGGCCGCCACCAGTAAACTATTCGCCTTTTCCTTCCATTAGCGGCATCCTTTAATGGTAGCCTCTGTGTTAAGTATGTCATAAATGAAGGAGAGAAACAAATGAGGACAATAAAGGTCTAGTATAATCTATTATATAGTGCCTAAGGGTTGTGGTCATTCATTCAAGTTTAAAAAATCATATCCCTAGATTACCTACATAAGTATACATTATAAAACAACCTGTAGCATGTGTCCCATTGTATTTATGAGTTTGAATAAACACACACACACACACACACACACACACACACACACACACACGGTGACACGCGCACACACAAGGTTAGAATGTGAGAATGCACTTTCATCAACGACTTCAGGTATTAACACGTAGAGAGGTGTAGTGAGAGTGTGGAGTGTGAGAGAATGGAAGAGGGACATAAGTGAAATAAGTGAGATTGTTAGTTGAACATATGTCTTTTACATATCAAAAGTTCATGTAGGCCTACTTTCCTGACAGTGACAGCCGTTATCTTAAGCAAACATGAAAAAAGGCTAAACACACATTTCAGGGATTCAGGCTCAAACACTATAGCACATATAGCCTAATTATATTTATAAGGATAGACTATTTGACCCACTAATGTTTATGATCCAGGAATATGGACTGGACGGACTGGTCTTAAATGACCAGAGCTTGGTGGTGTGGAATGTGGATACACTGACTAGGGCTACACAATCTTATCACCGACACAGGCTTCTATAGTTTATGGAGGCGGAGGGACACATTAATCTCAGCATTTCATGAGCCTTTTCTATTCAAAACAACGTTCATAAACGCCTACTTTCTTTGCGAAATCACTAGCTCCAGGCTATATTCCTTCTCCCTCATATTCATGATTCTCTTTCACTCTTCTTCTCTCCCGACCCGCAGACAGAAAAACTACAGCAAACAGAGGGAGCGGCCCCTGCAACAAGTCGAACAGACTCCACCCCTCCAATCCAGCTAGCGAACCGGAGAGGCACCCGAGACCATAAAAATGAGTGGTTCCCACCCCCGTCCCCACCAGAGCACCGCGCCCGCTCCCAACGCTCTCTCCCCGGACAAGGACGCAGACATGCCCGCCACGGAGAAAGACCTGGCCGAGGACGCGCCATGGAAGAAGATCCAGCAGAACACCTTCACGCGCTGGTGCAACGAGCACTTGAAATGCGTCAACAAGCGGATCGCCAACCTCCAGACGGACCTGGGAGACGGACTGCGGCTCATCGGGCTCCTGGAGACGCTGTCGCAGAAGAAGATGTTCAGAAAGTACAACCAGAGGCCCACCTTCCGTCAGATGCAGCTCGAGAATGTCTCGGTGGCTTTGGAGTTCCTGGACAAAGAGAATATCAAGCTGGTGTCTATAGGTGGGTGACGTTTTTAAAAGGACATGCCATAATATTCTATACGTTTGATCCGTAGTCTGTATAAAATAGTTTGTGATAAATGCCGACATGTTGGGCTACAACTTATTGGCTTGTGAAAACGTGTAGGATGTGGGCATCGTTCCAATCAAGTCTAACACACCTACTTTACTTGCACTCTCTCCTCCACATTCTGCACAGGTGGAGCTGTTACTTTTCTAACGTTTCTAATATATGCCCCATCTATGATTCGTTCTGGTTATTGCAGAACGAACCAGTCAACTTGACAATTATTCACAAATCGCCCGCATTGTCTTATTGACAGGCTAGGTTTTTAGTACGAGATGACCTGCGCTTTAGAGAGTCGCTGACAGCAACTCGGGGGGAATAGCGGAATAAAGTTTTGCGCCGTGATTCCTAAAGGAAATACGAATTTGTAAATAGTCGTGAAATCACACACTTATAGTCCAGCGTCCACCCATTCTTCTTCTGTGAACAAACTGTTGTAGGAATGTGACAGCACGGTCACGGCGAGAGCGTGTTATTGTGAGAAACTAGGCGTTTTCTGGTTGCTTTTGCTCAAAGGCGCAGCAGCGCTTTGTCTGACTGTCCCCGAGTGCTGCTTTGGGGTTTTGTAACGAAGCCCCAGGCTTCGCCCAGTGCTCCCCTCAGCACGCTGTACTGGCGACTGGGCCGGGGCCGAACTTTGTGGGCCTGGATGTAGTTAAGGCCTTGCCTTGTGTAGGCGAACAGGAGAGATGATTGGGTGGAGAGGAGACACAAACACACAGGCCTATTGTCTAACCTCATGTTCTGCAGTGGGCAGGAACTGGGTCTCCAAAGCGCTATTAGACATTAAGTTGGCTCAGACTGCTCACTGGGTGACATAAAACTTGTTGGATTTTAATGGGGTTAGCTTACATGCAGGATGCAGCTGCATGCCATCACACGTGCGGTGAATTTACTTAAAACCATTTTATGCTGATCTGATTTATGTAGCTGTCCTTACGTTATGACATAATGGTTTATTGAATAGATTGCGCTTATCCCTCAGTTTTCACTATTCTTTATTCCATGGTGGTAGAGACCATGGCAGACCTATGAGTACATGTCTGTAACAGTCTGAGTCACTGCTGGGCATCTATGAATCAGATATGAATCAGTCTCCTCAATTACCTCTTCATTTGTACTTGGCATGTTGCAAGTCCTCTTATCACTTAGTGTAAATGGTGAGGGCAATAGTCCATAAGAAACTATAGACCCTGATATTCACTCAGCCACATCATGTAAAGGAAGAGGTGGGGCTGCAGATCACCAGAGAGGAGATTATGGTGTTATTATTATAGTTATGCCCTGTCTTAATGTCACAAGTAACACTTAAGTCCCCTGGCTGTATGTAACGGGGTGTGCTCCATCCAAATATGGACAACATGGAACTCAACCCCGGTTATCTGTAGGCTGGTTTGTGTGGTGTCTCGTTCTAAAATGAACATAAACACATTATTGTCTGTGGTGCACATCTATAAAGGGGAACTAAATGGGTGGGTGGATTTCTCAATTTGTACTGGAAGTGCCCTCTTATTCAGTCTCGTCTTCCAGTAAATGTTTAGCATTCTATCTAGCAATCTATAGCATGTTTCAGAGATCATTTCTCTTTTTTTCCCCCCATCCTAATGGAATAGTTCCCCTCATTTCCCAAATGTGTTGATTAACCCATTTTGGTGTAGCATTATGTTATGCTCTGGCTATTGAAAAATAGCAGATCTACAAGCTCATAGCGTGCCACTGAGTGCCACGCTACGAGCTTGTGGGTCTTCTATTTTTGAAAAATCGAAGAACCACTGACATAGAAACATAGCTTTTTCAGAAAACTGTCAGGATGTAGAAGACATTTTTAGAATCTGATCTCGGGTCAGAATGGGTTAAACTCCTGACAATCAAACTGCTGTGCTGGACAGTGATGATGAGCACTGTCTGTGGGCCTGACCGCCCTCTCAGCTGAGTCACTCATCTTAGCTGCTCCACTTGAGTCACTTCAATCTGGAGATGAGAGAGAGAGAGAGAGAGAGAGCAGTCCACACTCCTCCTTAACTTCCTCCTTTCACTACGGAAAACGGACACACCCAAACGGCAACCCTTGCCCGCAAATTGCTAAACTGCCATCGGTACTCTTGCAATGATGTATGAGGTCTCGTCTCCCTCTTATATGCAGTTCTTGGTCCATCCATATAGGTTTCAGTGTTTTACCGTCGGAATGGGTCTTTCTGCCATGTTCACAGTTTCACACAGTGTTCATTTAACTATGGGAGGGTCTCTTTTGGATCTGTTGTTTGGATGTTGCAATTTAGTGTCTGCATTTTTACAATCGCTGTTGATTAATAATGTTTGGTCTTTTTTTGCTGTGCTATAAGCACCATGTTTTAATTTTGCACCATGCTCTAGAATGGCATGCAACAGCGTGTTCCATAACATTCATTGTCATGGCCCACTTGCTAGGGTGGAATGACAAATTACTTGATGGCCTTTAAAGCTGACCTGTGGATCTGACATGAACTAACTAATCTAACTAAAAACAAACTATAATTTCCTCTGGTCTGATTTTCTTTCCTGTTCTTTTCAAAGTGGTGGGGCGGCCCAGATTGGTCCTGCTACAGTCCTGTTCCTGCTTCACTCGACATAAACTTGGTTGTATTAGAAGAAATTGATATAAATTCGGTTAAAGGGCCATTGCTTCGTCCTACACTGCAAAACCCTCTGGATCTCCACATAATCTGTAGATCACAACAGGCAGGCTACAACATGTGCTCAGTACAATTGCGAATATCAGTAAGTAAAGTACTCAGAGTCTCCGACTGACTCAGCTTTATTATGGCTCTGTTTTTAGTGCCAGGGACACACCCCTCGTCATTCGAATAGGACTGACTATTGCACTAAGATCCGGCCCCAACAGGTAATTTTACCTTGCCTGCCGCGCGTTGAGATGAAAAGCCAAGCCTTGCGTGATCTACCACACCACACCACTAAGGCACAGCTAGACACATGATTACAGACCATTTCAGATGAGAACCCACATGTATTGCAATTTAATCGAGAGCCTGTTGCATGAGCGAGTCAGAGTGACAGGGCTGCAACCGAGCTAGCTGTGGTGTAAATGAGGTGAGAAGTGGCCATTTGCCACTAATATATATATATATATGAACCTTTATTGAGAAAGGATATCCCCTTGAGATGCATCATCTCGTTTTCGAGGGGGTCCAGCAACATACAGCAAATACAGAGCAATACATTAGACAGAAACGTTACAACAAGTACATCCATGCTTGCATTACAAAACAAAAAGCTCTCCCAAGCTGGCCGCTCCCACCCCACCTAATCACCCAGAGAATAAGGGACTTAATGCATCATGGTACTCATATAGTGGACATAGATCATAAATCAAGAAACAAACTGTTACATATACTGTGTGCACATGCAGTAAAATGCTTTAACGACATGAGATAGATGCACAATTACAAACGTGCACATGCATAGATGTCAGCTTTACAGTATATTCGCAGGTTTGTATGTAGGAAACAAACTGAGGCATATCGGAAAGCAAGAGCGGGGTATTTGAAGACGAGTAAGGATCGAGACTTTGAAGATATTGAAGGAGTTGATTGATCTGAGAGAGAGCTGGGGAGATTGTGACATACCCCTAGAGAAGATGCTATGAGACAGAACTGTGGTCCTCTTACCATGTAGTGTGTGCGTGACAGTGTGACAGTGGTATGTGCGTGCGTACTGTGCATGCATTCATGCATGCTGTGCATGGATTCACATGTCCTGACCTCCACCATGTATCATCCTTGGGCCTAGTTTATTGTGGCATGACCGTGTCTCCAGAGATAATGGATTTTCAACTAAAGATGGGTCAAGTTTTTGTTAGTAAATATAGATATGCATATAATGTGCGAGTTAGGCTTTACTCGTACTGTATGTGCAAGAATGTGTGTACCGGTATTTGTGTTTGTGGCTGTGTGTGTGTGTGGTGAGTTATAACTTGGCTGGTTTATTGATTCATGTGGTCTCTATAAAGTCTCTGTTGTTGGGACATTTCTACAATGTCCCAACAGGTTCACTCAACCTGGGTGTGTGTGTGTGTGTCGGTCAGTGTCTCTACATGCGTGCTTGTCTACATGCGTGCTTGTGTGTGTGCTTGTCTACATGGCATGCATAGGCAAGTGTAAGCAGACAGGAGTGTATGTGCTTATTTTTCCACTGCACTCATCCCGTTGTTTGAACACGTTAAATCAATTCACATTGTGTGTGTGTGTGTGTGTGTGTGTGTGCCTGCCTGAGTTCAATGAAGCTTCTGCACATAATTAACAACTTATTTTTCTTTGAATCAACCAATTAAAAAGTGTCCGCTTGGGGATGCTATAATCTCTCATCAGCATCTTGTCCAGATAGTGTCCGTGGAAGCCAGCCCTGTGCCCAATGCGGTTCATAGCCCTTCTGTGTCTCACCCAGCTTGTGCAGCTCGGAGGAAACAAGACTACACACGTAATGAATAATAACGTCAAACTCTTCCCATCCTGTCATCCACTGAGGCAGAATTTAGTTTATGGGCTCAACTGTGATGCAACTCTGATCCTGACTCCTCCTCTCTGCACCAACCTGAACGGTCGCAGCACTCGCAGGTTGAGACAAGGGCCTGTTGGGCAACTATCAGACTTCTTTTTTTTTTTTCTTTTCTTCTTTTACTTCTGTTACATAATAATGATATGTCGTTGCATAGAATGGATAAAGCTATAGAGATGAGTTTACATCAGACGGTAACATGTCTCCCTGTCTGGAGTGTTGACCACTTTCAGCCTGGTGTCTCCATTTGTTGTATAGTGGAACTTTTTTCAAAACCTTTCATAAATGGTTTACTCTAAAAAGTGAATAATCACAACATTGTGAATGACATTGTCATCGAGACTGGTTCAAAGTTGTGACAAAGCACTGTGGCAACCAAGTTCATTAACTCATACCAGAATGAAATGTACCAGGTAAGGAAATGGTGCATTTCAAGTTGACTCGGTGATAAATGAATGGCTCCTAAGCAGATGATGGTGAGAGTATAGAATGTCAACCCTCAGGGTGACCTAATGGTCAACCACTCAAAGGTATGCGTGTGAGTGTGTGTGTGTGGTTTCACACAGATTCACCATGACTGTGTAGACGCAGTGACTCAAGCCCATTAGGTTAGTCAGATCTGGGGAGATGGGATGCCTTGTATGGTAGGTATTGTTAAAGTGCATTTGCAATCGTGCTCCAGGGTTGTTGCCCCATACCATACACAGTAAAATTCTCTGTGTTATTGCGACCTTCGCATTTACTAAAACCTGAAAACCTGCATCTTCTGTTTGTTAAGTGACTTCACATCTCCATATATATGGTCACGCCTCGTGACATCACGTTTCCATATAATGGTCGGTCACGCCTCGTGACATCATGAAGACCCTTAGATCTCCATATATGGTTGTCAGTCCATCACGCCTCGTGACACGCTCCATATGCCAGCAACTCTACTATCTGACCTCAAACCCTTGTTGACCCTTGCTGACCTGTTCTGACATTCCATATGTCGATCCTTCCCCACCCCGTTCTTCCTGTTCTGACATTCCATATGTTGATCTGACCTCATTCAAACCTTGTGTACACAAGACACGCTCCATATATGGCCAGCGTTCGCCAAGCGTCCCAAAATTCCATCTTCATTTCACTGGCAGAGACCTCTTGTGATCACACGAAAGAGTTTCAGGAGCCATTTTGTGCAGAGCAGGCACATTTATGATGACGCAAGCTTTATCACAACTCTTGTATTGTCTGCACTCTGCACTGCAACATTGCAGAGACATCAAGTGGCTCACCTGGTGAGAGTGCGCACACACACACACACACACACACACACACACACACACACACACACACACACACACACACACACACACACACACATATATATATTAGAGCTGGGACTCGATTAAAAAAATTTATCTAATTAATCAGAGGCTTTGCGATGAATTAATCTAGATTAATCGCATTTTAATCGCATATCGATATTCAACCCGAGAACAGCGAGAAACCTTTTTTTTTTAATGTTTTTTGGTATCCCAGTGAATCAACGAATAGTGACTACAGGATACCACTCATTTTCAACATTTTACTGTCATTAATATACCTGTTGTGGAAAAAATAATAAAAGTCACCCCATTCTGTGTTGCCTAGAACTGGAGGTCTGAAAAAAAAATAGTAACGGTAACAAGTACATCTCAGTGACATCACAAAGCTGTACTTACTTCATATTGTTACTGTTTTTTGTCAGACCTCCAGTTCTAGGCAACACAAAATGGGGTGACTTTTTATTATTTCCAGTTTTCAGTACTATAGAAAAGCGCCCAGTGAGAAACGTTCCGCGGTGAAAGAAAAGGTGCGATTAATTTATCTGTAGTTAATCGCGATAAATTTTTCTGTAGTTAATTAATCTAAATTAATCGCAATTAGTCCCGGCCCTAATATATATATACACCACATGATGAATGGTTAAATGCCGTCATGGCTCAACTCTGATCTGAAGGCTCAGTTTGCTGCATGTTGTCTCTCCCACCTGTCCTGTCTCGTTCCACCATCACTAACAAAGGCATAAATTAATCGTAGTTAAATTCATTTGGAGAAGTGAAATGAATAATTATTTGAGATTGTGCTAAAGCAGATAAGTGAAGATGGATAACAATCCCAGCCATAGGCAATTTTATTCAAATGTGTTCTTGTGTGCAATGTGCATACACAATGTTAAGAACCTTTTGAGCCCTTTTAAGTGTTGGCGCTCGAACCGTTGTCCTGTGATTCGCTCTCGTCACTGTAACTGCAGCTGTAATCTGATGACTAAAGCAATTTGCCTCCTGGGGAAGAAGAATTTGTATCTGTACAGAAAGTCTGCCAAGGGTAGGGATGTCGCATAGCATTAAATGTAATCGTATGTTTTCAGAAACGAGATAAAAGGGAATGAGGGGGGGGGGGGGGGAGGTCGGAGTGGAATGTTGGCCAAAGAGTTGGACTGAGTTTAACCACACCGTTGGGTTGAAATGGATCACTTCCTGCCAGCTCATTATCATTAGCATAACTTCCTGTCTGGACGAGGCAAAGGGGATTGGTCAAGTGGACACTGAGGATTAGCAGAGTGGACATTCCCATTCAGCACAATGGTGGCGGGGGTTATTATGACTTCACAGCATTGGAAAGGTGCCCTTATACCCACTGGCTCACGGTCAAATTCAACAAGAGGGAAGTGGAGTGGGCATTGAAGGATTGTTTTTGTGAACTTGAAGCACCATCCACAAGATTGCTGTTATCTTAATGATAATATAGTTTGACATTGCAGAATAAAAAATAAAAAAAATGTAAACGAGGCTTTTCATGGTGCTCACCTGCATTTGCAACATTATCCCTGCACATTCGCGTTTATACTTCATTCATACCAGTTAACAAGTATCACACACAAACACACAGAAAATAGATCTACAAGCACACACCACGATGCAGCACATGTTTAGCTTATAGATCTGTTGTTTTCTGTTCACGGCACTGTTGCACAACCAAGGTTGTTTTTTTTCCCCCCTGAAATATGTGTGGATATCATTTTCACTTTCTAAAACGTTTATAATGTTACGGCCCTATAGCCTGGAAAGGAGACTAATGTGCCACAGGAACAACATCCCTTGGGAGACTGGTCTGGCACGTACTCTTCAGTTTGAATTACATTTTGTTCACCCCAGAGTTGTGGGTGTCCAATTAGAGCATTTTTGCTGTGATGTTTGTAATCCGTTTGTAACCGCCCCTTGGAAATAAATCTTCCACACCGAAGTTCCAGTGATATTAGTCTGGTCATGCCCCCCCCCCCCAAAAAAAGAACCCCCAAAACAAAACAATTGCAGGCAAAACTCTGCCTTTAGGGTGATATGAGTTCTCTGACTCTTTCAGGAAACGCAGCCTTGATGAAAGCCACGTGCCATTACCTCGTTTCATCACTTTTGCACCCATGTCCTCCTTTCACCTCCACAACTCCCTCGTCCCCTCTCTTCCACAGTGACTCCATAACCTCTCCCCCGCTTTGCATCTAATCTCCCCCCCCCCCCCCCCCCTCCCCTTCTTCTCACATTTAATGTCTCAGCCTATCCCCCTTGTCCTTGCGTTTTGGGACATCTCGGGCCTATCGTACCCTGCTGTCAGTGTGGGCTTTAAAAATGTCCCACACAGCACTTCTCGCTTGCCTTTCTCCTCCTCTAACTCTTTCCCCTCCTCTTCCACAAATCCCTCCCACACCCTTCCCCTACCCTCCCTCCCTCCCTCCCTCCCTCCTTTCTCTCTGTCTGTAACCAGAGCCCAGGGAATGGGTGGGCTGCCAGGATCCAGTTTGCTTCTGCCCTTTTAAGGCTAAAAAACCAGGAGGAACTTTTCCAGCTGAGGGAGAGAAGTGTAGAGCGAGGGAGGGAGGGAGGGATGACTGGACGGAGTAGAGGGGAAGGAGAGGAAGTGTAGTAGCATGTTACTTGTTGGAGTGGGTGACGGTGAGGGAAGGAGACTCCCAGCTTAGGGGATATGGAGGCTTCAAGTTGCATTCATTTAGGCAATTGTAATGCTGCCAGGTTACAGTAAGATGTATAAGCTGGGTGATTTGTCACTTCATTTAAAAGGTCTCTGGGGTTTTTATGCTGACATGTTTTTAATTCACTTTTTTGTGGTGTCTCGATTACGTGAACAAAGGACAATGAATGGCATTTATGTTACTATCATCCCAGGGAATAATACTAGTATGATCTGAGTACTTAGCAGCGGCATACTGCGCATGCGCGCATATGCACGCACACAGTGTGTTTGTCATCGATGAGGAGGGTATGGAATGTATGACATTTCCTCACAGTGTTCTGTATGACTGGGTTTAAGGGTGGCCACTATACACACCGCCCCTTTTCCAGGGATAAAGTCTGTGTGCGCGCCTTTGTCCTGGTTGACCACTTACACATATCGTTTGATATCTTTTGCTTTGCTTAAATTGGACTTTTTCTGTGTAATTCAGGCACAAGATGTATGGGATTTGTTTATGCTGACTCACAATATGACACCTTACATGGTCTACGTTTAGGCAAATGCCATTAAAGTATTTGGATGCCAAATCACATTGGTGATGGTTGTTTCCTCTTGGTAAAGTCTTCCCCAGATATTATATATTAGATGTCTGGTCAATTTTGATTAGTCTTTATGGTAGCAGATATATGATGGGTGAAAGCATTGAGTGATCAGAATTGTCTGGTCCATATCCAATTCCAGGTATACCGGTGCCCCGGATGTGAATGTGAACACCGGAATGCATTCCGAGTTAAAACGTTTTTTAACTCAAAACCAAAAGCCTCGTTGCTCTCGTCTCATCCCCTCCTTGTTGTTCTTTCTCCAAGCCTTGGGTCAGACTGGGATAGTTCAGAGGTCACGATGATGTCATGGTGGGTGGGGGTTAGGGGGCGGGGGGGTGTCACTGCAGCGAGCCAAACAAATGAGTCATGGGAGATTTGAGGGAAGACTGCTCATGGAGACACACACAGACACAGACACACTCACAGACACAGTACAGGTTTATACGGTAGCCTCATGCTCTTTTGATCTTTGCTTTTGTATTCTCCCCTCTTACTGGCAGGCAGGCGCGCACACACGAGCGCACACACACACACACACACACACACACACACTCGACTCATACACACCCTCGACTCATACACTATATACACTCAGTCACAGTCACGGGGGGTGGGGGGAGTATGATTCAGGAGTTGGGGGGGAATGAAACATGCCGTGTCCGTATATGGGCTCCATTGGATTTGGAGTGCTGTGGTCTGCTGAGAATGTTTGGCAGATTCCACGCATGTTTAGTGGCTTCCATTGTGTGTGTGTGTGTGTGTGAGACATGAATCGAATAACACACAACTATCGGGGGTATTGGCCCTAGCGGGGAGTATTTGCATATCCCAATTTTCTTGCTATATTTCTAACTAATCTGTGCAATGGATTATACATGTATGACTTGCCCACATGTGCAGGACACCGGCATACAAAATGTGCTGTGTGAAACTCTGGAGTTGAATTTGAATCTTTTTAAATTTGTTCTTCCATACAGAAAAAAGTGTGTAATGATGAAGACTCATTTCCTGACCTATACCGATGTGAAAACAAATGGGTGATCGACCGATTATCGGCAACAGGCGATTATCGGCACCGATGTCGGAAATCGGGGCAAAAAACTATTTTGGCCAATTTTCTCTCTGCAACGACGCATACATTTGCCATATGTGCTCCTCTCTGCAACTGGTGCTGTTGAATGGGAGAAGTCAAAGTACAGTACTGTTATTGATGCCAGGGTGGGACATTTGTCCTGTACAACCTGGTGCTGCTGAATTGAGACCCGCTTGATTAGTTATTATTTATTTTCATGAACTGTTTTGTCATTTTTTATTTATAATTCAGTTTAGCTAAGTGGGAGCTAATACTGTTGCGTTTTTAGAACAAAACATTTGAGGGTATAGTTTTTTTTCTTTTTTTTTCAAGTTCAATTTACAAGAAAGGAGCTCCCTGCACTTATATATACTTATATATTATACACTATTTTGTTTAGCGCTGTTCTTATACACTATTTTGTTTAGCGCTGTATAAAATAAATATTTTCACGAATTTTCAGAAGCAAAGATTTGAGTTTAAAAACGTTCGTCCCGAAAGAATATAATAATCAAAGATCTGCGCCACATTTTCAAGATGAGCTTGTAGATCTTCTATTTTTCAATAGCTAAAATATAACATAATGCTTAAAACACCAAAATGGTTTCCCGTCCTGACTCCTGAATGGGTTAAGCTTAATTTAAAGACCTCCGATGTCTCTTCTGTCTGTGCCGTTGCTGGTGCTGAGAAACGTGCACTCTAGCAAGATCAAATTAATTATTCATATTTTATATCTATAGCCTCATTTTTATTAAGGTAAGGCAATTTATTTGAAGTTTGATGGAGAACAGAAATGCATTGTACGGAGACCAATCTATTCAGTCCGACCCAGTATAGCCTAAAATATATATTTTGTTTGACGGGACAATTCCAAACTGAGTTTTTAGACCATTTTCAAGTCCATTTGTAAAGATATGAAATCTTTCAGATCGCTTTAGTAACCCTAACCCTGTTCTTGCACCTGACCCGAGTTGAATTTGTCCTGCATTGAGACTTTGGCCACTGCCCTAGTCCACTGTTTCAAAGCTGAATTTGTCCTGCATTGAGACTTGGGCCACTGCCCTAGTCCACTGTTTCAAAGCTGAATTTGTCCTGCATTGAGACTTGGGCCACTGCCCTAGTCCACTGTTTCAAAGCTGAATTTGTCCTGCATTGAGACTTGGGCCACTGCCCTAGTCCACTGTTTCAAAGCTGAATTTGTCCTGCATTGAGACTTGGGCACTGCCCTAGTCCACTGTTTCAAAGCTGAATTTGTCCTGCATTGAGACTTGGGCCACTGCCCTAGTCCACTGTTTCAAAGCTGAATTTGTCCTGCATTGAGACTAGTCCACTGTTTCAAAGCTGAATTTGTCCTGCATTGAGACTTGGGCCACTGCCCTAGTCCACTGTTTCAAAGCTGAATTTGTCCTGCATTGAGACTTGGCCACTGCCCTAGTCCACTGTTTCAAAGCTGAATTTGTCCTGCATTGAGACTAGTCCACTGTTTCAAAGCGCAGGTCATGTTGTGGTTGGTTCTGTTCTGTTAGGGCTTTGGTGTTCCGCTTCCTCACAGGCACGCCCTGCTTGTATGTGCTACTGCTGAGTGGCATTCCTGTAGCAAGTGCCAACACGACTGGATTCCAACACACACACACACACACACACACACACACACTTGAGGAAACCAGATCAAATAAGTTTAGCAAGATAAACTTAACAAGATTAACATAAAACCTTTAACATGCATGCACACGTGCCCTCTGTGGCTCAGGGGTAGAGGGGCTGGATGGTAACCGCAAGGTTGCCTGTTCGAACCCTGGCTCCCCCAGAGTTGGTGTCGAAGTGTCCTTGAGCAAGACACTGAACCCCAAATTGCTCCTGATGTGCTGGTTGGTGCCTTGCATGGTTTCCACCGCCTTCGGTGTATGAATGTGTGTGTGTGTGTGAATGGGTCAATGTAATGCACAATCTACAGTATATAAAGGCTCTATATAAATGTACCATTTCTCACTGTCTATCCTATATACGGTAATCCCTGATAGATGCAAGATGATCTAATCATCTTTCTGTCTAATGCCGCAAAACTGGCTTGTTTTGTCAAGTGGGATGTCTATTGTCTACAATACCTGTAACATCACCTGTGCAATATTTTTGTTATATTTGTAATTGGGCTGTGCAAAGGATCATACGTGACTTGCCTCATCATATGTTGTTAATCTTCTATTCCATCTGTGAGCAGCTGACATGTCATGTATCGCAGGTTGGCAGCTTGCTAGCGGATCGCTGTCGGAACATCAAGTCAATCTGAGTCGGACAACAGATGTCCTAACTCCAGTTGTCCCCCCCCCCCCCCCAATTAATCGCTCAGTAGGCCTTGGAAAAGTTTGCCAATTTGAAAATCTTGTAGAAACGCTAAGTCGGGTTTTCTTCTTTCTTTTGATGTGCTTTCTGCATTTCTGGAGAATTCCCCCATGTCCGAGCTTCACCTCACCTCAACCCCCCCCCCCCCCCTCTGGTCGAGATGCCTCATCCAGAGAGCCGCAAATCTTCAGACCTCTTACTTGCAGCTGTGGGCCAGACCCCTTGTCTCCCTGCTGCAAACCTTAAACATTCAGCCCCTTTCATTAGCCCTCCGCCCCCCAACCACAGTTCCCAACAACAGCAATGGGGTCCAAAACTCAAATGCAAGAAACTGCAATGGAAAGTTAGCCGCACGACGCCGGGGACTGGCTGTTGTACTTCAGACAACATTCAGCTCTATTGGTTTCAACAGCCACTGTATTGGTTTCAAGCAAATGATTTTAAAAATAGTCTAGAGTCTTGGACACATTTCTTTGGTTGGGGAGACTGCGGTCCCCGGTATTACTGGATGGTTGGATACAGTGTGTATGTATGAGCCAAAGAGCAAAACTAACATTAGATTAAAGCAAAAAAAAGATGTGCACATTACAATACCCAGAGTTGGGCAGGTGCTGGGCGAAGAACAATATTACGAAGAAAAAATAGCTCGCACACTGACTGACACTGATGGGCTGTATTGCAGGACTGGTTTTATCGTGCCTCTGAATGCCTAGTGAAGGTTTGAGCTTCCGCTCCATCTGACAAAATAAAGGCCTTGCAGGCCTGCTCTATCTGACGTCTCTGTTAAGGTGGAGACTCGACGTCACCTGTACATTCTTTTTTTTTTGTTCTCCTTTTCGTTTCATCTCATTGACCCCATGGTTTTGTAAACTCTACAGATTTAATCTTGAGGTTCCCTCCGTCAGCCCCCAGGCTGCACTTATCCACAGTACTTCTAACCCTTAGTTCTTCCATTAATCCTTTCTGACAGCCGTTGAAGAGGAATCCCCCTTTCCAACGCACGCACGCACGCACACACGCACACGCGCACGCATGCCATGCCACGCACACACCGCAGCTCCACCCAGCCCTGAGGGTCGGGGCCCGAGCAATCATTCCTCCTTAATCAACTACGTCTTGTGTAACAACCTGTGTGCATGCTGTGGTGTTGATGTCTGTGTGGTTCTCGTCCTCCATGTCTAGGCTAGTATCTCGTTGCATCACTCTCTCTCTCTTGTGCGTGTGTATGTAGTTCTGCCTCGACAAGACAAAATGCCCCCAAATCATTTGGAACCACTTGGGACAGCGGCTCCAACCACTCTCGAGTCCTCAGCCCCACACAGTTCTGTTGTGGCTTGTTTGTTCATTGACTATAAGAACATAACATTAAGGTGTTTCAAGCAAGCAACATGTGTCTGTAATAAAAAAAAAAACTAAATTCAACAATGGACAGGTGATTATCTGACACTGGGCTTTTATTGAAATCTTATACTGATATTTTTGTTCCCCCTTATTGTTGGCTCCTGTTATGTACTGTAGGATAAGTTCTCATTAACATAAATACTGCCGTTAGAGAATTATTGGTCTGGAAAATTCCCGACTTATCATGGCACTGAACATTTCAAAACTTCTACTCCTTTTACTCCCATCTACGCTGTGCCCAGGTTATGTCAAATGAGATTATGTCTGATTTGAAAAAGAATGTTTTGATGCTTATCTTTCATAGTATATTTAATGTGAAAAGTATACATTGTTGAAGTAGCCTTATCATTGCATGTCGAGCATGAAATATTGTGTTATTGCCTCTGCGGTATTGTTGACGAATGTATGTCTGCATTCCTCTCCCTCTCCTGAAGAAAGGAGACCTGAAACATTCCGTATTCAGTGAAATCACTGAACCAGGATCTGACTATAATACATCTTAACCTGTTCGACACAGAAGTGGACTACACCCTTGTGCTGAGCTCATTTTGTCGTTTCACACTTTGTTTCTCCAAATGCACTGAAGCTGTTGTGAAGACCGAATTGTTCTCAGTAAATATGCATGTCTAGTATTCACAATTGGCGTACAAAATGCATTTGCCTCGTTAACTAACACTTTGTAGAGGAATGTTGTTTAAAAGAAATGCACCCTCTGAAAGTTCTACGTAAAGCCAAAAACGAAATGATAGATCTAATTAACTGGATGTCCCCCCGTCCCCCCCACAGACTCTAAAGCCATCGTGGATGGGAACCTGAAGCTGATCCTGGGTCTGATCTGGACCCTGATCCTGCACTACTCCATATCCATGCCCATGTGGGACGAGGAAGAGGAGTCCGAAGAGCAGCAGAAGAAGACGCCCAAGCAGAGGCTGCTGGGATGGATCCAGAACAAGGTGCCCGAGATGCCCATCACCAACTTCAGCAGGGACTGGCAGAGTGGCCGTGCCCTGGGGGCACTGGTCGACAGCTGCGCTCCAGGTTAGCACGGATGGATGGATGGATGGATGGATGGATGGGAGAATGTTGATTATGGGGCGTTAACGTTGTAGGAATGGTGTGTGTTTTTGTGTACCTCTTAGGCCTCAATTACATCTAGCATACAACAATGTTGCATGCAAGTTGTAAGTGTCATGGCCGCCCCAATGCATTTCAAATGGAAGTCACATGGTTTGATACAACATTTTTGTTTGATGCGGGGGAGGGGGGCACAACACAGCCATCAAACTAAAACTAAAATGTTGTATCGAATCATGTGACTTCCATTGGAAATGCATTGGGGCGGCCATGACACTTACAACCTGCTTACATCTCGCATGCAACATTGTTGTATAGGTCACGGTGTAATTGAGGCCTTAACCACAGGACTGTGTTTTTCGCACAGCCTGGGAGTCGCTGGCTGCTACTACTAGTAGGGCGGGGTTATATAACCTCACAAATAAACTATGCCTAAACCTAACCTTACCCTGACCTCAGAAAACTATGCCTAACCCCTGACCTCACAAAGACCTATGCGTAACCCTAACCTGTAAAACAAGCCACATCAACTCCATGCGTCCGCGACAAAGTTAGTCCCGCTTAACCACAGGTATAAAGGCATTGTATATTGGCTACTTTACAACTTTCATTTTGCCAGTTTAAGCCTAATTTATGCTTCGCCACACATGATGGAGAGTAAATAAATAATAAATATAGCTTTAGAGCAGGGGGGTGCCCACACTTTTTTATAGACTCGAGAGCTGCTTTCAAAATGACTAGCTCAACCAGATCTACCCACCAAAAAAAAAAAAAGAATTGTCCCATTGCTGAAAATAGTTACACATTAAGACAAATGCACGAGGAATGGGGAAATGGAGAGGGGGGGTAATGGAATTGGTAGCGTTTTTCTTTTGTACATAATATTTGAAATACTGATGATGGTGCAAAACTCTCTTGAAGTGAAGTCTCCTTTAATTCAAGTGGCAGATGGCAAACATAGTTTATTTATTTAAATTATATATGTTTAGGGGCATGTCATGTGGTCTACCTGCACAGCTACTGGTAGATCAGGTACTACCTGCTTTAGAGTGTACTTTTTTTTTTTTTTTTATATTCTTTATTTAGGGACATCACAATCATATTATACAACCATTTAGTGTTTCTTTGTCCACAGGTTTTCATTTTTAGACGGGAACAAAATAATAATAATAATAAAATAAACTAGAAAAAGTGCCCTTCCGGGCACAGGTCTCCACCAGGTTATCCACAGATCCGTGCAGTTAGAGGTAAAAACACTTTTCGGCCAGTTATAGCGCCACCTTGAGGCTGAGTTGAAATTGTTCATGTGGCATTTCGTCCTCGGCCTAGTGGGAATGTGGGTGCACAATTTCACGGAATTCACGCGATGTGTTCATGATTTGCAGCATTTTGTTTGAAACTGAGCACTCCTGTGAACTTTGGAAGCCAATCTTAACCAATCAGGATGGAGTCTGATCAATCTGAAAGACCCGTTTCGTTGAATTGCTCTAGAGAGACTGTGTACCAATTTGCGTGATGTTTGGACAAAATCTGTAGGTGTACTGTGCAAAAACTTGTTTTGCACAAAGCGGCCTCCTGGTGGCGCTATAACAGGCCGTTCTGGAATGTTTGGGGCAGAGGTTCATGGTTGGCATCCAGGGAGTGTGTGTGCAAAATATGGCATCGACCGGGTTAACGGTGGCCGAGATTAGCTGTTCACGGACACACACACGGACGGACGGACGGACACACAAACGGACGGACGGAGTGCAAAACATACTCTCCCCACATGCCTTCGGCCTGGTGGAGACAATAAATAAAGCATACTCATAGGGAGACATAAGGGAGTATTTGAAATTGTGAGCAGTAATTAAAATAAAAACAACAGAACCAAAACAAAAAAAAAGAGACATGAGTAAGACAGAATCATTCAATCCTTGCCGCTACAAAATCTGTCCGCAAAGGAATAATATATTCCACCCAATTAGACCAAAACTTTATACATTTCTACCTCTGCAGTCTGAGAGAGAAAGTGATCTGTTCCACATTATAAATATAATTTACTATATCTATCCATTCTGTTATGGTGGGGGCCTCCGGAAGCAACCAGTGTTGTGTAAATACTTTTCTACATGCAGATATCAGAATACCGAATAGGTATTCATCAGATCTTCCCCTCTGGATGTCCCAGAAATAATGTAGTAAACTCTTAAGGGCAAATTTGCACCAAATATTAGTGTACATTTTACTGAGCACTAGTCTACGATACTGCGAGATGGCACAAATGTTTTGTGCGAGTGTCTAAACACATTTAGACCTGATACATATTATACCTTTTTGAATCCAGGAGCTACCTCTGTGTCATTAGTGGTTGCTATACATGTAGCAACATATATATTTTTAAAGGAAACCTTAGGTTTTAGAAGGTATTTTTATAATCGGCCTCGGGTCTAAAATGGGTTAAAGTGACATGACTCGTCAACGACACTAAATAGATGCCTGCGGACCTCGAGGGCGGAGAAAGTGTTTAGAAAATTTGAGGGCAGGGAAAACGACGAGACGCCTCCACCGTTATGGCGTCGTTGTGAAATGGGAAAGTGAGGAGAGAGGAGGGAAGTATACAGCGAGAGATTATACGGTAGGAGTAGGTGAGGGGAATGAAGGGTGACTGTTTACATGCTTTGAATTCTTCTCATACCTGTGGATATCAAACGGGCTCTATATCGAGAGATAACGGAACGGAGTGCAGCCTTTTCTTTCCAACTAAAGGCGGAAAAGAAAAAAGCTGGACCTATTTAACTGTTTAGCTGTTTTGATAACGTAGACGAGATAGAGCCAGTGGGCATATTGGCGAGTCATCACGCAGAGGCTATTAAGTTTAACGATAACCACTTAAACCCTCTATACTTAACTATTACCTAGGTGACTGGGGTTGTCCCCCCCCCCCCCGTCCAGCCCCCCCAGGTATCACCCATTTTGTGTGTATGCCAACTGGAAAGGCAATAATGTCAAGATATCATTCCTAATTGGACTTGATGGCTGTAACGGAGGCACTGTTCTTTCCCCTTGTGAGGAGGGTCAAACTCATTTAGACATTCTCTGTTATCAAACATGTCAAACAAGCAGATAACCCTTCTTTAAAACCCATTTTGGGCGGGAACCCCTTTTGGTGTTATGCTTTAGCTATGAAAAATAGCAGATCTACAAGCTGCGCTACGAGCTTGTAGGTCTGCTATTTTTGAAAAATCGAAGAACGGCGAAACATACGGAACATGGCTTTTTCAGAAAACTGTCAGGAACACATTTTTGGGTTAACCATCAAAATGTTATGCTTTGTGTGTGTGTGTGTGTGTGTGTGTGACCATGCACTATTTAATTATGCCAGGGTCTTTTTTTTTAATCTTTCAGTCTGTATTGATATTTATGAATGTTCTGTGTTTTTCTTGTAGGTCTGTGCCCTGACTGGGACCAGTGGGATCAGACTAAGCCTGTGGACAACGCCCGGGAAGCCATGCAGCAAGCCGATGACTGGCTGGGCATTCCTCAGGTAAAAATGGCAAACGCATTCTAGATTAGACTAAAAGCCTGATTCATCATTTTATTGTGTGGAAAAGGTAAAAAGAAAATGAGGTGCTTCACACCACTGAGCGTTGCTGTATGTATGTTAACCCATTTCGACCTGGGAACGATTCTGCAAATGTCTTCTAAATCCTGCACTGTTTTCTTGAAAAAGCCATGTTTTTCTAGGTCAGTCGTTCTCAAACACTTTCATGATTTTTCAAAAATAGCAGACGTACAAGCTCATAGCGCGCCACCGAGTGGCGCGCTACGAGCTTGTAGATCTGCTATTTTTCAACGGCTAAAGCATAGCATAATGATGGCACCAAAAGGGGTTTCCGCCCCAAAATGGGTCAATCTAGCCTTGTTAACTAACCTAGACTAAACTGGCCAAACATCTTATTGTCTTTTGATGTCGTTCCGGTAAAAATATGAATAAAACGTGTCGACACCAGAAATGTTATAGAAGAGGAAAAAAAAGGTTGTTATCCTGAGCTGTGCTGCAGCTTTTGTGATTTGACACATCTTAGTTGTGGTGTCTGCATGACTGGCAGAAGGGTGGCGGCTGGCACAGAGCAGCATGCTACGACGGTTGGTTCTGTGGTCACTGTAGTTTCCGCCTGCAGCTCCGTTTTCCGTTTTAAAATTGGGGAAATCGGGTCCCTCTCCAAGGGCATTTTGGAGGTCTTTGCATATATAACAAAACACTGCAAGTACAAACATGTTTCCCTCTCCCCTTTTGTAACCCTATAGGTGATAACTCCAGAGGAGATAGTTGACCCCAATGTGGACGAGCACTCCGTCATGACCTACCTGTCCCAGTTCCCCAAGTCTAAACTAAAGCCTGGCGCTCCACTGAGGCCAAAGCTCAACCCCAAGAAGGCCCGTGCCTATGGGCCTGGTACGTACACGGACGCACACATCATTCAGGACGGGCGCTTTACTAAAGGCAAAATGTAATTGTATTCATTTAAACAGCTGAATTGACAAAGAAGCTGTTTTAAATGTATACAAGCAGTGACTCGATATACAAACTATATTGACTCCAGCTCATAATCTTTGCAGCGGTTGCCCTCTATATTGAGTGTGTCTTTGTGCCATGGGGCGTGGAAATGCTTGGGGCATGTGGACATTTTTGTAGGGAAAATAGCCGAGCTCATATGGCATCACAATGTGAAGTGCTGTGTGATGTGCTGATGTTTTTACTTGAATTAGTTTTTTTTTTCATGTTGAATCATTTTGAAGTAGAAAATATGGACCACAATGGTCCTTGGTCCTTAATGTGGTTAATTCGGGTGCAGACAGTACTTAGTTTAAGACAGTTTTTTGGTTTAGACTAGTCATTTGGTTAGACCAGTCAGTCCTACAACCTATCTCAAACCCTCACCCTAAACCTAACCTCCCACGGGGCAGCACACCTAAACCCTAACCTTAACCCATGTCTAACCAATGACTATAGTCTAAACTAAGTATGCACCCTGGTTAATTCTTCTTCTTGTCTCTCTTCTCCCCAAGGTATTGAGCCTGCTGGTAATGTGGTAATGAAGAAGGCAGTGTTCACAGTGGAGACCATCAGTGCTGGAATGGGAGAGGTGCTGGTGTATGTGGAAGACCCTGCAGGACACAGAGAGGAGGTACGCACGCACGCACGCACGCACGCACGCACGCACGCACGCACGCACACATGCACGCATGCACGCTGACATTCACTGCAGCAAACCCACATGCACTCTCACACTGATACCAAAAACGGAATATGCCCCTGATGAAATACCGTGTAGATTTTTGTTGTTTTTAAAACCCATTTAGGCCTGACGTCAAAATACAATAAAAAAGTCTTCTGAAAGAATATACTGTACATTCAAAGATTTGTGCCACATTTTCACGATTTTTCAAAAATGGCAGATCTACAAGCTCGTAGCGCGCCACTCGGTGGCGCGCTATGAGCTTGTAGATCTGCTATTTTCTGCTATTAACCCCCAGAATGGGGTTTTAATAACTTTTGGTGGTCTATTTTCCTCCAGGCTAAAGTGACGGCCAACAATGATAAAAACCGCACCTACTCTGTCTTCTACATTCCCAAAGTCACCGGCATGCACAAGGTAAGCCAACGATGTTAAGTCCTTATGTCCCCTCACTGCCCTTTAAAAAAATAAAAAATAAAAATAAAAAATGTGTTGTTTAAATTTAAGTTTAAAAGTTTTAACTTGTGGTGGTTCGTTCCCCAGGTGACGGTGCTGTTTGCGGGACAGCACATCAACAAGAGTCCCTTCGAGGTGGAGGTGGGCATGTCCCAGGGAGACTCCAGCAAGGCCACAGCCCAGGGACCTGGCCTCGAGGCCTCGGGAAACATCGCCAACAAGTCCACCTACTTTGACGTCTACACCGCAGGTACTATTATAGGAAGAGGGACGTTGTTGATACCGTCAACTGGATATGGTTTTGACTGAATACTACTGCTGTTTATTTATGTAATTATTGTTGAGCAACTCTTGTAACTCCTCCTCTTCTTTCTACCTTCTATCTCTCTAACTACTGTCTCATTATTTCCTCTCCCCCCATTCCTTTATCCCACATTGCTCCTTTTGCCTTCCTCTCCTTGTTGCTTCCTCACATTTTCCCTTCCTTCTTGGCTTCCTTTCCCCTCCTCCCTCCCTCCCTCCCTCCCTCCCGTCCGTCCCCAGGTGCTGGCATTGGGGAGGTGGAGGTGGTGATCATGGATCCGGCCGGTAAGAAGAACACTGTGGAGTGCGCCATCGAGGACAAGGGCAACAGCAGCTACCGCTGCACCTACACGCCCACCCAGGAGGGCCAGCACATCATCTACGTCACCTTCTCGGGGGGCCAGATCAGCAAGAGCCCCTTCACCGTCAGCGTGGGAGAAGGTGAGCGAGTGGAGAGAGGAGGGGAATTGAAGGAATCCACAGCGGAATTGTGTTGGGGCTGACTTCTTTGTTGCCCTACGTCGCGACTATCTTCTGGTTGCCAAAACGCACTATCTGCTCTCCACGTTTCTACTTCGCCACTTGTCCTAATGTTGGTGAAATGATGAACACATCAACATACCTGCACATTTGCAAGTGATGCGTCATGCTGGAGCCTTCTCTAAACGTCTTGTTTCCTTCATTTTATTTCCTAGTCTTGTAACCGGCGGGGATGCGCTTTTGTTTCAGAACATAATAATGTTGACGGTACACACGTGACTCTGCTACTACCAGACGGTGGAGACGGGAGAGCTCCTTTAACCAAAATTGGTTAAAGGACTATACTGGTGGTCTGGCATCAGTGGCATGTTTAGCCCATATACACTTTGACTCACTGTATATTTGATTTTTTACTGCCGACCATTCTCCAAACCATATCGTGATTCGTTAGATTTTTCGAGAAACCCACTGGTTTCTGTTCATGACAATATGAAACTCGAGTTGCAGGGACTTGAAACTGGTTATTAATTGGCAGTTATGTTAGGATTATTTCTTATAACTGTGGTTATTTGTCGGTTATGTTATAATAAGAGTGTATAAAGTGACGATTGATTTGAAATGCCTAGATGAAAATGTAGTCCCTGGACGGAAAGATTTATTCATTAACTAAATTCCAGAGGTCCATGTCTTTATTAACCACACCGTTATGTTTGGTTAGCAATTTGACACAATTATTTTGTTATGTTTTTAATGGCTAATTGACGTCGGTATAGTATAGGAGAAGACCGGGTGAATCGATTCAGTGATAAGGAGGTGTAGTTTGTGAGAAATGCAGAAAGGAAGAGTAAGGGAAACGATAAACGATAGCAACCGGAATGAATACTGGCTTACAGATGACATTGGGCATTGTAGTTTATTATTTATATTAATTATTAATAAATGCTAGATAAAATCCTCAAGGGTTTACATAAGCGCAGTTATTTCAGTCGGTGGGGCCTGATGATATGTTACCTTGTCTTTAACTGCAGGACATTATTTGGGAAATCTTTTTGCTTTCTTTTCTCTGCCGTTCTTCTCTGTCCTGTACTTTCTTTCATGTGGGTTGCTGCTACTGTACGGTACCGGACGTGTTCTCTCTCTCTCTCTCTCTTTCTGTCTTGTCTCTCGTTCCTCATCCCTCTGCTCCCCCCCCCCCCTCCCCCCTCCCCCCTCCTCCTTCTGTTTGGTACTATAGAGGCCTGGTGGTATCTCGCCTCTCTGTGGATCAGCTTCTTCCTTCCGCTGTCATTTCCTGTTTCCTGGGATCTCTCTTGGGTACCCACTCTGTGTTTGTGTGTGTGTGTGTGTGTGTGTGTGTGTGTGTGTGTGTGTGTGTGTGTGTGTGTGTGTGTGTTTGCCTACAGTAGGTGGATGAACCAAGTGCATGTACTGTATGTGTACAAGTGTCTGTGTTGGTGTAAGTGTGCACTGTCTCCTATATTGAGAGTGTCTTTGTTCTGAATTCCATGTCTTTTCTTGCGACTAATTTCCGTGCGTGCATGCGTGCGTGCGTGCGTGCGTGTGTGTGTGTGTGTGTAATCTGCATCTAAAACTCTGAACCAGGACTGAGTGAAACATATCCAGCAACATTTAGCACATCCATGTGGATACAATTGTTATAATGTGTTGCAGATTAATTTGGTATTTTAAGACATTAGTAAGAGCCACTGTATCATTGTTTGACCAAGTAATGCATGAATTGTTATCACTGCATTGAAACTATAGATTTATGAACATGGATTATGACACCGCTCTGCAGTGTAAACAGACAAAATACACAAGGGTTGTAGTAGCTTGGGCCTTTGAAAGTACATCTTTGTAATGGACACCAGATTAAAAAAATGATGTACTAAGCCAGGTAACCAAGTTATTTTAGCCATTACATGTGGTTTTCTATCCCATGCAAATGTTTCGTGATGGTAGGGCATTCACTTCTAGTCATTTTTACTAGTTGACTAGTTGCCTAGTTTAGTAGTCGACTAGTTGTTTAACCACCTATTATGTAAAAGAAAACCCACCCCCCCCCCCCCCTTTTTTTTTTTTTTTTTTTTATATTTGTAAATTTAAAAACTGTACATTGGTGACTATAACTATAATTTACCTGATCTTGAGGCCTACAAAATCGGGGAAAAAAAATCAACCAGTCAACTAGTACCAGCAAGGTCGACTAGTGGATTTACTACTTGACTAGTAAACAGGTCGACTAGTTGCTTAATGCCCTAGATAGTACTAGCTTTGTCCCAGTGTGATATACAGTCGCCTTTCGTCCTCATTCAGTTTGTAACGCTCCTGTTCCGGTGGGGTTTCCTGGGCTGGTCCGGAGGGGCCCGTCCGTCTGACTATGACTCAGCTGGTCCAACTTTTATACCCTTCTAACCCATTTAGGCCTAGCCTCGGAAACCCAGACGTTTTTATTTCCAGGGAGTAAAAAAAAAAAAAGTCTGGGACAGAGTCCACTTCAATTCGGCATAGAGCAGCGCAAACGTCGATCACTCTCTGCTGATTTGTGATCGTCTGCACCTTTGTTAAATTGACGCACACATGTACACATACATACTCGTCTCTCTCTCTCTCTGTCGCTCTAATTAATTAGTCTCATGTCGCGCAGCTGCGTGTAGATTCTGCCGGCGGATCCTGCCGGGAGCTGCCTATGCCATAGAAGGCATAGGTGGACCCCAGGCTAATTTAGGCCTGACGTCGAAATAAGAAGGAATATATATTCAAAGATTTGTGCTGCCATTTTCACATTTTCTTTAAAAAATAGCAGACCTACAAGCTCGTATGAGCTTGTAAATCTGCTATTTTTCAATAGCTAAAGTATAACATAATGCTTAGTTAAAACACCCAAAGGGGGTTCCCGCCCAGAATGGGCTAATCGAGCACTGTGAGGGCCACCCTGTATCCTGTGGGGAGAAGTACTCACTTCCTCCACTATCGTGTTTTGAGACCCGTCCGTCCACACTCTGGATTCAGATAGACGGGAGGATAATAAGACATGGGGCGGGGAAAGAGTGGAGATAAAAAATAAAAGATAACTGGAAAGCATGGACTCTCCACTCTTCACTGTGATGTGTAGCTTATTGGGTTTTGTTTTTCTCTGCCCCCCACACATCACGTTCCGTATCTCTCTCTCTCTCTCTCTCTCTCTGTTGAAACCCAAGTTATGACATAAGGTCATCATGACCTCGGACAGAAAATATTCCGAACGATCTCTCTTCCTCATTCCTTTTTTAATGTTCTCTCCATCGATATTCCTTCTCTCTTTAACCTCCTATACAGCGTGTAATCCCAGCCTGTGCAAGGCAAAGGGGCGCGGCCTGCAGCCTAAGGGCCTGAGGGTGAAGGAGAGCGCGGACTTTAAGGTCTACACCAAGGGAGCCGGGACGGGAGAGCTCAAAGTGACCATCAAGGGCCCCAGTGAGTCCACACTACAATTCCCAGCATCACCCGGGAGTTCAAAAAAAGTCTCCAGTTTTCTGAAGTGCCCATGTTTCAGTGGTGCTCGATATTTCATATCAAGGACCCCAAGAAATATATGTAATTGGCCGCCGACCCCCATCTGAAAATGTGTAGTTCCAGGGATTTGAGTTAAATACAAAAGAATTCCATTTTCATGATCTTTCAAAAATAGCAGACCTACAAGCTCATAGCGCGCCACTCGGTGGCGCGCTATGAGCTTGTAGATCTGCCATTTTTCAATAGCTGAATTATATAACATAATGTTTAAAACACCAAAAGGGGTTCCCGCCCCAAAATTGGTTTAATAACCTGACCCTTAACATTTGAAGAATTGACCCAATTAACAATGTATTTCCATGTCCCAAAAGACATCCTTTCCTAGCTTACCTCCTTAAAATGAGACCAAATTGCGAGTTCATATATAGTCCTAGTGGATCATACTCATTGTGTGTATGCTTGCGTGTGTGTGTGTGTGTGCGCGCAGAGGGTCTTGAAGAGCCATGCAAGAGGAAAGATCTCGGAGAGGGAGTGTATAGTTTTGACTACTACCCCACCACCACTGGAACGTACAGCATTACCATTACCTGGGGAGGACAGAACATCCCCCGCAGGTACAACTCCCATAACACACGCTCAACAGAACCTATGCAGATTTTTGGGTTGGGAATAAGTATCTGTGATCATTTCACTGTTGATGCCAAGCAGGGATTTTGGCTCAGGTGAGTGCGTGTATGCACCATTATACATTCCGTGTGAAGATTGATCTAAATGGTAAGGGTGGTGTAAAACTTGGCAGGGTCCTTTTTGTGCTGTTCACCCATTTACACCAGAGATTTAAATAATAATAAAAAAATCTTCTTAAAGAATATATATTCAAAGATTTGTGCCGCATTTTCACGATTTTTCAAAAATGGCAGAACTACAAGCTCGTAGCGCGCCACTCGGTGGCGCGCTACGAGCTTGTAGATCTGCTATTTTTTCAACAGCTAAAGTATAACGTAATGCTTAGTTAAAACACCAAAAGGGGTTCCCGCCCCAAAATGGGTTTTTTTTTTTTAAACGATAATCGATAGTACACACACACAAACCTAATGTGTTGTGTCTGCCCTGTTAACAGTCCGTTTGAGGTGAAGATCGGTACCGAGGCTGGACAGCAGAAGGTGCGGGCCTGGGGGCCGGGCCTAGAAGGAGGCGTGGTTGGAAAGTCTGCCGACTTTGTTGTGGAGGCTGTCGGAGACGATGTGGGCACACTGGGTAAGTGAGCGAACAAGACCTGAGCGAGTGAGGACACACGAGGCAACAATTTCATGGCCATTTTAAACTCTTTGAGTTAGTGTAGCAGAGTGGCTCCAGAGCCCTGTGCCCGATTACCCAAAAAGCCCATTTCCTCCTCTGGGCCAAAAGTGGATAAAGTTGACTTTATCCATGCGAGGGGGTGGGGGGGGGGGGGCGGGGGGGGGGTGGTGTTCCGAATCCCGGGGCGTTAAATTAGGCTGCAGGATTTAACAATATAGGTAAATTTGTAATATTTTACGAAAGGGTATGATTATTAGAATTTCCTTTCCACACCCTCCTCTTGACCAAGCTGCTTATTTTGCCTCTGTGGAAAAGGCCAGCTCAAATATACTCAAGTACTGAGCTGAGGTCATGCTGACCTCCTCAATTAAGAACCGTTCGCTGGCAAGAGGGCAAATTGACCTTAGCCTATCACTGCTGTGTTCTCAATTAGTGAGCACCTGTATCCATCCTGCAATCAGCACAGCACACTTTAGAGTTTGTCAAGCCTAGTTTTCTGCTAATTCTGTACAGACCACAGCAGCGTGTGCGTCTCCTTGTTGTGAGCAGGGCCAGATTAACCCCCATGAGTGCCCCTGTGCAGATCATTTTTAATGGCCCCCCCCCCCATAGCGCGGACACGACCAACCCCGAACACATGGAACACAATAAGGTATAGGCAAATGGTACAACTTCACTGGAATACAACTGGCAACCATTGCAATAAATTACATTGGTTTTCTTTTTTTTTTACCAGTAAAATGCATTTCAGAAATGCGCCCGAGTGAAGCGAGGGCGCGGAAAGAATTTGGATTTTCTGGGCATTTTCAGGGCACCAAAACCATCTGGGCACTAGGGACATGTTGACACCGGGACATGTGGGCACCAGGACAACTGGGCAGTTGTCCATGTACACACATGTCCCTAGTGCCCAGGTTTCCAGTTTGGGAAACAGTCTGTCTTGAGAGACTAGGGGAAACACTGACTGTTCTACCTGCAAAAGTTTTTCAGAGGCAGATCTCTCACCAAGTCAAGTGTGACATGCAGAGGCTACTGACCCCAATTTAATGCCATTTCTATCTGGGAGACCCTTGCCACATGCCCCTGTGCAGCTGCACATAGCGGCGGGTGGTAGATCCGGCCCTGGTTGTGAGTACTGATTTCTTTATGCACTCCTCCAGGTTTCTCTGTGGAGGGCCCGTCTCAGGCCAAGATAGAGTGTGACGACAAGGGGGACGGCTCCTGCGACGTGCGCTACTGGCCCACCGAGGCTGGGGAGTACGCTGTGCACGTGCTCTGTAACAATGAAGACATCCAGCATTCTCCCTTCATGGCTGAAATAGTGAATCCACCAGGCAAAGACTTCTTCCCTGACAAGGTACATATATATGCTGATGGCTCTCATTTGATGGAACAACTTACATGGATACAAGATGCTTATCGCGCTTTCGAACGGAAAGATCTTCCATTATATTGGGGATGCAATCCGTGAGCTTTTTTTTTTAATTACAAAAATCACACCCGTGTGAAGTGAGATGCGCTCTTGTCGTCGTACGTCATCACGACCTAAAATATACACTGTCTATTTGCTCAGACACTATGACGTGAAATTGTCCTTTCTAAAACTGGTTAGTCCCAATACTTGATTCTGATTGGCTGGTTACCGTCACGTGACCGTTGTAAATGTATAAGGTCACAAGGTGTGATAGCCAAGGGGCCAGCTAGGCACTCCAATGTTGAAGCGCTGGGCCCTAGTGGTAAGAGGAAGGACTGCAGGCGGACCCGTGGATTCATGACGAGGAAACCCCCGTGCAGCTGAGCTTTAACATTGAGCGCTCGTTGCACTTGGTCCCAGCCATTTTACAATGGCTGGGAGAGGGTAGAAGACCCTCCGCTGCGCGTCGGGTCTGCCTACACCTCCCAGCCATTGTAAAATACCCGGTAACCTGAGACCTCTCGTGGCTTATTGCTTTAATTGTCAATGTTTGTGTAGGACAACGTGTGTGTGAAAAATCACACGTGTGAAGTTGTGTTCAATAACGCTGTTGTGTTTCTGATGAGCTGCATATGGATGTGTTGGTTACAGGTTAAGGCTCATGGCCCAGGCCTGCAGAGCAGCGGTCTGGCCGTTGGAAAACCAACAGAGTTCACCGTTGATGCCAAGCAGGGAGGCAAAGCCCCGCTGAAGATTCTGGCTCAGGTGTGTGTGTGTGTGTGTGTGTGTGTGTGTGTGTGTGTGTGTGTGTGTGTGTGTGTGTGTGTGTGTGTGTGTGTGTGTGTGTGTGTGTGTGTGTGTGTGTGTGTGTGTGTGTGTGTGTGTGTGTGTGTGTGTGTGTGTGTGTGTGTGTGTGTGTGTGTGTGTGTGTGTGCCCATATATACATTCCGTGTAAAGATTTACCCTAAATGGTTAAGGGTGGTGTAAAGAACTTGATGGGGTCCTTTTTGGGCTGTTGACCATTTTGGGGCGGGAACCCCTTTTGGTGTTTTAAACATAATATGTTATAATTTAGCTATTTGAATATATATATATATATATATATATATATATTCTTTCAAAGTGAATGTTTTTAACTCTGGTCTTAAATGGGCTAAACAATAATCACCAAGGAGTTCCTGATGTACTATCCTCTCTTTTTTTACAAGTTCTCATCTTTCCATTTCTCCACCAAGTATCCACCAACGGCTTCTGTTGAGATAATTCTAACACCCCCCCCCCCCCCCCAAACCCCCGCTGTGTACCTTTACAGGACGGTGAGGGAACGCCAGTCGATGTCCAGGTGAAGGACAACGGCAACGGGACGTACACGTGTACCTACACCCCACGCAAACCCCTCAAGCACACCGTCATGGTCTCCTGGGGAGGAGTCAACATCCCCGACAGCCCTTTCAGGGTGAGATTACACACGCACTGAGGCCCACGACCTCTGTCCTCCACAAGATCCGGACATGATTACAAATGCAGCTAAGAACTCTGGGCCTTCTGACATGATGGTTCCTCCACCCGAACCCGTAGTCCATCCTTATAGTCACTATAGAATATAGAAGTAGAGACCATATTCATGGTCATTTTGTTCTTACGACACACTAAGGCCACTGTGAATATGGTCAATGACCTCACCTCTTTCAAGGACTCCCTCCAACGTGTGGCCGCCACCAGTAAACTATTCGCCTTTTCCTTCCATTAGCGGCATCCTTTAATGGTAGCCTCTGTGTTAAGTATGTCATAAATGAAGGAGAGAAACAAACGAGGACAATAAAGGTCTAGTTAGTATAATCTATTATATAGTGCCTATATCATTCAAGTTAAAAAAAAGCATATCCCTAGATTCCCTACATAAGTAAACGTTATAAAACAACCTGTAGCGTGTGTCCCATTGTATTCATGTTGATAGCTTGAACTGAGTTTGCATAAACTAATACACACACACAACACACACACACACACACACACACACCGTGTGAGTTTGTGACGGATTTTGTAATCACGTGCTTGTTTAACTAATTTTCTTCCCCTTTTTTCTTTGTTGATGCTTTTAGCTTTTTAAACCTGTGAAGCATTTTGTTACTGTTCTATATATGAAACGTGCTCTATAAATGTACTTAAATTCACTTGCAATGGATTCATTTGACAATGCACATTAATCAACACTTCATTTTTCCAAATCCATGTAAATGGGCCAGAGTTGGCCAGAAGCTAAACCTCATCTGTAGTCCCCTGAGCAGGCTCTTAAAAGTGACGATAAAACTATCCATACATTGCTTGACTTCCATCATACCCTAGTCTAGGAGAATTGGCCTCAGATCCTGTGCAGCAGGGGGCGTGGCGTTTCAAATGAAATGCGAATCAAAAGACAGGGGCGGGTTCCACATGGAGTGGGCGCTACATCTGAATAAGACGGAAGGGGAAACAATTGCTCCTTGAGCGGTGGTGGCCTGCTACAATTCAATTTGGAATTGGATTCCCTTCGGACTATTTTCATGGTATGCACAGACAGTGCTTCAGACCGGAAAAGGGGAGTGTCCGCTCAGATTCTGAGTGCAACGTACTTCCCTCACATGGATACGGTCCTTTTTTCCCCAGAAGTCTTTCTCGCCCACCTAGTGGCGAAAAATAAAACTTCTGGGAACTCAGATTAATCATACCCTGACCCTGTCTATTGTTTTATAAACAGATGACCATCGGAGCCGGCTGTCATCCCAACAAGGTGAAGGTGTCCGGACCAGGGGTGGCCAAGACGGGCCTGAAGGCCTTCGCGCCGACATACTTCACGGTCGACTGCGCTGAGGCTGGTCAAGGTATACTTATTTCTATATTCTCTGTATAAAGCAGTAGGGGTGGACGATATGGCGATAATTATCGTCGGGACGATACAACGTCTCCACGATATGGCTTTTTAGAGTTATCGTTTCCATCACGATAAATGTGCTGCATCAGACAGTGAATGCGCACTCTATATATGCAGTTCTATGCCGTAATTTTTACTTCTGCAGTACGACGGTTTCGTTCTCAAAAAATAAAAGATCTACAAGCTAACCACACGTTGCTACGGCACCCCAATGGACGACGTGGTTTGCTTATAACTCTGTTGAGTTCTCAGCACTCCCAAAGTCCCCGCCCCCTTTCTTCTAGGCAGAGGGAAACAGCATTGCGCTCACAGCTCAACATGTCGAGGAAGGGCGACGTGTTTATAGTTCCCAAAAAGAACTCCACGTCTGTCACACAGACAGAGCCCGTGTGTTAAGACCAACGTGACTCGTCTTCATGGATATAAACTCACAAAACAACAGCATAGACTGCAGGACTGCTCCACCATTTACCACGCTATCGTCTGCTACGTTAGTTCACAGAGTAAATTGTCCGTAACACCGGGGCTCCACCGGCCGCGTCAGCATCGCGTCTCCGTCACCGTCACAGAATGTTCCCCTTTTAATCAATGAAGGGGTCACCATTAAAATTGAACCGGTTCGTTTGTTGACGCACGCGACGGAGACGCAACGCGCCCGGTGGAGCCCTGGCATTAGGCTGGCCACGGCTAGTAGCCAAGTAGCCAAGCTAGTAGCCAAGCACCAGCTGCGCGCGCCGCTCACTGTACACGCGTCGCTCGCTTAATAATCATTAATTTCTGTATCAATGCGGACATAACGTGGTAAATGTTCATAAGCAGACAAGTGTACAAAATGCTTTTTACACTTGACTTATCTCCAGAGTCCTCAGTCCAGCCAGTTTAGCCTTAACATCTACATGTTATTCAATGTATTACTTTAGCACAAAATAATCTTTTCTAAACCAAGCCCTCATTCAAAAGTTATGTAAGTAAAATTAAACGTTATTTATAAAGCACCTTAAGAAACAAAGTTAGAAGGTAAAAACAAGGAACATATCAATCACAGTTGTGACAATATCAGAACAAAAACAGACGAGGCAGAACAAACATAGGGCTATAGAAATGAATGTAGGCTGTCTGTCATTGTATTTTCTGTGAATTAACTCAGTTTAATCCAGTGATCCTCAGCCATTTTAATTTCAAGGACCCCAATAGAAAAGGAACCACCGCTCATCCGCTGGAAAAAACTTTAGAGAGGTGCTGGAGCCACAAAGGGAATAAGAGAAAAAATAAAGGGAAGCTCCGCACACTCAGATCTGTGCACAATCAATTTATTTTTGCTTTTTTAAGCTTTCGGTCTACTGACCTTCTTCAGGAATTTCAAGGACCCCCAAATTAAATGTATATGAATTAGCCTATAGGGTGACAGGGTCCCAGGCCTTTTCATTATGATTTTCATCTCTGCACTGGGACCCTATGTTACAGACATGTTTACAATATTTTACAACAGTAGCTACTTATATTTTGTTATTTAAAGCTGTGATTATTTATTTAAGAAGCACTGTTCTGAACCAATGTTAGCCTTTAAATTAAAAAAAAATTAATCATCCTTAACCTTTTAAGCTAAAATAATGATGAGCGGGGACTTAAAATCATTGTTTTAATTGATGGCCTTCATGCCCTGGCACTTGGCCTTGTGCCCTCAAAAAGTTGACCACACTAAAGGCCAAATGGGACTCATAACAATTGTTTGGGACTCATTTGAATGACCACCTGTGCATCCCGGGACCCATTACATTGAAAACCTATTTACATCACAATTGCAGTGTTACACAAAAGCACCAAAAGTAGAAGATCCACAAGCTCGAGATGTGTGAGTGAAGTGACATGATTTGAGCTTGTAGATCTGCTACTTTAGCCCTTTTTGAATTTGAATCCTTAACAGTTTTGGACATATGGGATTTCCACCCGACAGAGACAATAAGCAGAGCTTGCGGATCTGCTATTTCTGTTGCTTTTGTGTGATGCTATAGTATGGTAGAGCATACATTTGCAAGACATAAAATATAAAAAAATGACAACAAGCGGTTTCTGCTGACAGCTACATTATAATAGTGTGGGGTGTGTGTGTGTGTGTGTGTGTGTGTGTGTGTGTGTGTGTGTGCTCGTGCACATACCGATGAGGAGTTTCTCATGGTATTTAAATGTCTAAATACAGTCTAAATGGTATTTCTTAAATTTTTGTTACCTTGTACTGTTAAGTAACTTGAAAAATAACCATAAAAAACCGCGCGCGAAAATATCGTGATAATATCGTGTATCGTGATAAGCTTGAAAAAATATCGTGATAAAACTTTTGTCCATATCGCCCACCCCTATAAAGCAGTGTTGTAAACCAGAGCTCCGTCCCCGTCCCCCTCTGCTGTAAACCATAAACAAACAAACAAACACGTAATGTTTCTCTCTTAAATTCCAACCTTGCCCTTTTAGGCGACATCAGCATAGGAATTAAGTGTGCCCCCGGAGTGGTGGGCCCGGCCGAGGCAGACATCGAGTTTGACATCATCAGAAACGACAATGACACCTTCACGGTCAAATACACCCCCCCTGGCGCGGGCAGCTACACCATCATGGTCCTGTTCGCTGAAAAGGTATGCGTGTGTTTTTCAACCCATTCTGACCTGAGATCGGATTCATACGAGGTTTCCACTGGACACACAACTGGTCTAGATTAACCCATTCTGACCTGAGATCAGATTCTAAAAAAATGTCAGTCGTTCTTCGATTTTTCAAAAATAGCAGGTCTACAAGCTCGTAGCGCGCCACCGAGTGGCGCGCTACGAGCTTGTAGATCTGCTATTTTTGAAAAATCGAAGGTCTACAAGCTCGTAGCGCGCCACCGAGTGGCGCGCTACGAGCTTGTAGATCTGCTATTTTTCATTAGCTAAAGCATGACATGATGCACCAAAATGGGTTCCCGTTCAGAATGGGTTAAGTGTCTTTGATAAAGTATAATTCTTTGTATTGTTTAGGGACCGTGTCCGCAGAAAGTCATGTTTTGAGCCGTAGAGTGCTTTGGATATCATGCCCAGAGCGCTGCAGTGTTTCAGTGTCTCTCCAACCCTCTGCATAGGAAAGTGACATTGATGAGCAGCGCTTGTCTCACATTTGATTGTATCGATGTATATTTGAGGGCGCTGAACGAGATGTATGATTCGGAATCTTTTTTTTTTTTTTTTGTCAATTTCCTTATGTACTTGCATACATAAAGAATTTGAAATCACTTAACCCCTCAGCTACTTGTGCAACATAAATGTCAAACCTTCTAAAAAGCATCTTAAAGCTGCTATAAGCGATAATGTCAACATTTGAATTATTTATTTGTTTTTTGGTATTCAGACTAATTAGTAAAACGCTTCAAAAAAAAAATTAGTCTCTGTGACGCATCTAGGGGCCGCAATCTGCATTCAAAGATTTTTCCTAGAAGCTTTGTCATTGGTCGATTTGTCTGTCTACTTCCTGATTGGCTAGTCATTTCCGCAGGTTTTTATTTTCTCTTTTTTCCGACCAATGACAAAGCTTCTAGGAACATCTTGTGAATGCAGATTGTGGCCCCCAGATCACAGAGACTACTTTAATTTTTTGGGGAACGTTTTACTCATTGCTGGCAGTCTAAAAAAAAAGAAAGTACATTTAAAATGTGTACAACGTTAACTTACTAGCACAGTATATATGCTCCTAGCATGTCATAAAGGACATGGCAGCACATAAAAGGCTTTCTGTGGACACAGCCCCTTAGTGTCTGCATGCGTGCGTGTGTGTGTGTTGAAAATATGTGCTTCTTGTACCCAGGCCATTCCAATGACTCCGATCAGGATTAAGGTGGATCCTGCACATGATGCCAGCAAAGTGAAGGCAGAGGGACCAGGACTCAGCCGCAATGGTAAGATGAACACACCTTCTGTGGAGGGCCCACATTTACACCAAGTACTACAACTATAATGACTATAAAGATATAGTTTTTGTCGTGCCGTATAGTCGATGGCAAAAGCCCTTTTTTTACATGGCACTCTCACCAGAGTTAAACAAACACTTTGGGATGTTGCTGTGTATGAGAAATGAATACTGCAACAACAAAAAAAAGAACTATTTTAATCTTTAAGTCTTTAAACCCTCCAGCCCCCTTTTAACTCTTCGTTTGTGTCTCTGCCAAGGCGTCGAGCTAAACAAGCCCACTCATTTCACCGTCAACACGAAGGGAGCCGGCATGGCCAAGTTGGACTGCAACTTCAGCGGAATGGCCATCAAGGACTTTGAAATAATCAACAACCACGACAACACACACACTGTCAAGTACACGCCTGTTCAGCCGGTGAGACGACACACACACACTGTCAAGTACACGCCTGTTCAGCAGGTGAGACGGGTAGTCGGGTACACACTAGGGGGGTGGAACGATGCATTTTAAAGGAGAATTCCATACTAAAAGGCTTTCTTACCTTTCTTTGTAGTTGTTTCGTCCCCACCAAAGAGGTCCAGGTGTTATTTTGTGCAAAAGCTCCTTATTGGCTATTTCCCCTACCATAAGCCCTAAATGAATTGCATTGAATTGAATGGGGCTATGGGGTGTTATGCTAGTTCGCTTATTTCCATTGCTCAAAATTATAATTCCTGGCCCAGGCCGTAGCGTAACGGTCTGGGCACCGGACTGGTGATCCAGTCGCGGTGTGCCGCGGGTTCGACTCCCGGACCCGACACGGCCTTTACCGCATGTCATCCCCCCATCTCTCTCCCGTTTCCTGTCAGCCTACTTTCTGTCCCTTAAAAAAATCAATAAAAGGCGTAAGCCGCAAAAAAATATCTTAAAAAAAAAAAAAAAAAAAATTATAATTCCTTTGTATATATCCTCTCTTCATAATGTAAATAATATCCCAAGCGGCACAGTTTACTACTTATTTTGATGGAAATAAGCGAACTAGCATAACACCCCATAGCCCCATTCAATTCCCATTCAATGCAATGCAATTCATTGAGGTCTTATGGTAGGGAAAATGGCCAATAAGGAGTTTGCACAAAAAAACACCTGGACCTCTTTGGTGGGGACGTAACAACTACAAAGAAAGGTAAGAAAGATAAGAAAGCATTCTAGTATGGAATTCTCCTTTAACAAGTGATACGATGCGTTTCATGATGCACGGTTGAGGTTGACGATACGATACATGGACTAGCCAAGAAGAGGTTACATAATCTGGGCTGTGTCCTGGACAATAAACTGACGGGTGAAGGCATGGCAACAAGGGCGATT
Source organism: Protomyctophum parallelum (assembly GCF_964188405.1). NCBI lineage: Eukaryota > Metazoa > Chordata > Actinopteri > Myctophiformes > Myctophidae > Protomyctophum > Protomyctophum parallelum. The sequence goes on from NC_139705.1 coordinate 4,559,235, forward strand.
AAAAAAAATAATAAAAAAAATCAAAGGACAGGATTCTTTGTTCACCAGAGGGCTCTCAGGACATTAGCTGGAGCTGGTGTGTGTGCTGTTGGCCTGTCGCGTGCCCCCCCCCCGTGCATGTGCACATCTTGTTACGGGGCGGACCAGGGTTTTTTTTCCAAATCGCCCAAATCACTGAATGCTCCTTTAATGACGTTACACAGATACCCCTTTTCCACCGGTTCAGTTCTTTTTGGTTTTTAGTCCATGAGCCAGAGCTCCAAAATTGGTGGACAAACTATACCCTATATTAAATTGTTTATAGGATCAATACAAGTAAATTAATACATGATAACACTTCCACAGTAGTAGCTTTATCATATTTTTGATTATTTTGCATATTTTCCTACATAATGCCTCATTTGCATATTTAAAAATGTAAAATTTGTAATACAATAATCATTGTCTTCGTGTAAGTACTCAATTGGGGAAGTTTAATGGCGATAACAATCTAATATAGGTATGGTTTTGCCCACTCAATTCATAATTAATGTTTCAATTTTGGAGCTCTGGCTCGTGGACTAAGAACCAAAAAGAACTGAACCGGTTCCCACTGGGAACCAACCGGTGGAAAAGGGGCCTCATTGGTTCCTAACTATCAGTCATTTTGCGAGCGATAATGCTCACACGCATGGACTTTAATTTATTTTCCATCGACCTCTTCTTCATGCATAACGTTTCCTAACGCAGAGCTGTAACTCTTCCCCCCCAATCCCCCCCCCCCTACAGGGTCCTCTGGGACTGGCTGTGACCTACGGCGGAGACAACATTCCCAAGAGCCCCTTCAACGTGGCCGTGGTGCCCTCACTGGACCTCAACAAGATAAGCGTCTCTGGCCTAGGAGACAGTACGTCGTCCGTCCACTGCCCTTTCCACCCGTGTCCGTTTCTATTAGGGGTTTCGAAAAAAAATCGATTCGAATTAGAATCGCGATTCCCGTTATGAACGATTCAAAATCGATTCCTAATTTCCAAAAATCGATTTTTTTAATTATTATTATTATTATTATTTTATTTTTTAGATTTTATTTCTGGTTAGTTACAGGAGTTTTCACTACATGGTGTTTATAATATGAAATGTAAGCTCACCCTAACCCTCACCCTTACAGTAAACATGTCTTCAGTCATTTTCAAGTTAATCACTTCAGTTGGCTGGAGTAGATTGTGATGAAATCCTATGTATTGAATCAATAATCATTTTGAATGGAGAATAGTTTCGAATCTGGAAAAAAAATCTTTTGAATAAAAAAAAAAATCGATTTTGAATCGAATCGTGACCCCAAGAATCTGAATCGAATCGAATCGTGGGACACCCAAAGATTCACAGCCCTAGTTTCTATATAGTAAATTGTGTTGCAATTTGTGTCTCATTACATTCCATTGTTTCTCTCGCTCTCTGTAGAGATGACTGTAGGCCGGGACCAGGATGTGAGCGTGAAGGCGAAGGGAGCCGGAGGTCAGGGCAAGGTCGCCGCCAAGGTGACCGGGCCGTCAGGAAAACCAGTGGCCAGCAAGGTATTACACGTTATCTGACACGTCATCTGTCCCTTAAACCCATTTTGACCTGGGAACGATTCTACAAAAGGTCTTCTAAATCCTGACGGTTTTCTAAAAAAAACCCCATGTTTCTATATGTCAGTGGTGCTCAAAATGTAATCTCAAGGACCCCCAGAATTATATGCATTTGGCCGCCGACCCCCATCTGAAAATATGATGTTCCAGGGACCCCCCCCCCCCCAGAAGCAAAGATTTTAGTTAAAAACACTCGTTCTGTAACAATATATATTAAAAGATTTCAGGCACATTTTCACAATAAAAAATAAATAAATCTACAAGCTTGTAGATCTGCTATTTTTCAATAGCTAAAGCATAACATAATGCTTGAAACGCCAAAAGGGATTCCCCCCCAGAATGGGTTTCCAATTAGGTTTGTGTGGTCTTTTGTATGTATGAATCTAATTGTCATTCCCACTATAGGCATGGCACTTGAACATTTTCATGACGTTTCATTCAGGAATAATTTGGGGAATTAATCTCTGTATAATCCAGGAAAGGGAGCCCATACAGTCCCTCATGACCTTTCCTAACAGAGCCTCTTATTGTGTATCTAACCCATATACAGTTACAGTGTGAATCTAAACTGCAGCTAAATAGCTGACTGCGAGGTCCAGGTGGAAGATGCATGCCTGCAGTAACTTTGATCCAACCCCAAAGTGAAATAGTTTGAAAACTCCTGTAGCACTAAATGGTACAGGGAGAATCAATGTCAGTGGCTGTGGCAACTGGCTTTGATGATGGTGGATTTATTATTTTTGAATAGATGAAACTCTCTCCCCCGTGTGTCCTGCTTGTAGGTGGAGCCGGGTCTGAACCCAGAGACCAGTCACGTGAAGTTCATCCCCAGAGATTTGGGGCCATACCAGGTCGAGCTGACCTATGACGGCGCCCCCCTTCCTGGATCTCCATTCCGGCCCACAGCCTATCCTGCGACAGACCCGTCCAAGGTCAGCTGGGCTCTGCATATTGGCCATTACAGCGGCTGCTAGCGGAAACACATAAATGCATGCATATTATATATATGGGTTTCCATCTCATTGGTGCTAATTAACCCATTTAGGCCTGACGTCAGCACTAACATGTCTTCTAAATCAGTGGTTCTCAATATGTCATGTCGAGGACGCCCAAAACTATATTATTATATTTGGCCGCCGACCCCCATGTGAAAATGTTGTTCCAGGGCAAAGATTTGAGTTTAAAACGTTATATTCAAAGCACCACAAGGCACATTTTCACACATTTTCAAAAATAGCAGACCTACAAGCTCGTAGCGCGGCACTCGGTGCAGCGCTATGAGCTTGTAGATCTGCTATTTTTCAATAGATAAAGCATAACGTAACGCTTGAAACACCCAACTGGGGTTCCCCGTCCAGAATGGGTCAAGTCCTCTGCTCATTATATCTATAGCTTTCTAATTGATCGTTATATATCTTCTACTTTCAGGTGCGTTGCTCGGGCCCCGGCCTGGAGCGCTGCAAGGTGGGCGAGACGGGGGAGTTCGTCGTGGACTGCACCAACGCCGGCCCGGCCGAGCTGACCATCGAGATCATCTCGGACAGCGGGACGGAGGCGGAGGTCCACATCCAGGACAACGGCGACGGCACGTACACCATCACGTACATCCCGCTGTACCCGGGCTCCTACACGCTCACCATCCGCTACGGGGGCCAGGACGTGCCCAACTTCCCCGCGCGCCTGGAGGTGGAGCCCGCCGTCGACGCCAGCGGAGTCCGCGTGTTTGGACCCGGGGTCGAAGGCAAAGGTAGAGGACGGATAGGTTCCGTTTGTGTTGCCCGTTCAAAATGTTGAACATTTTCAACTTCACTAATTGTCTTACTTTAAAGTTTAAACTTCTTGGCCCTTTTGGCCTCAGCACTTATTAAAGTAGACTTCCGCACAACCCGTTTTTATTTTTATTTTACGGAATTCGCCTTTAAACCATTTTGGGGCGGGAGCCCCTTTTGGTGTTGGCATTATGTTATGCTTTAGCTATTGAAAAATAGCAGATCTACAAGCTCATAGCGCGCCACCGAGTGGCGCGCTACGAGCTTGTACATCTGCTATTTTTGAAAAATCGAAGAACGACTGACACAGAAACATAGCTTTTTCAGTAAACTGTCAGGATGTAGAAGACATTTTTAGAATCGGATCTCGGGTCAAAATGGGTTATAGGAGAGTTCCGCACAACCGGTTTTATTTATTTATAAAACCGGTTGTTTATTTTACTGAATTTACGGAATTCGCCTTTTAAGGTCTGATGCCCTTACTTTGCTTGTTATGTTCGTGACCTATAATCTGATGCTTATGCATTTCTTCCGACTAAGTTACTCTCAATAGGCGTACCCAAAGGTTCACACTCCGATTAAATAGATTTGCCTGTGTAGTGTACCAGTTCCATTTCTTACAATCGCGCTCTTTGCATTCTCCGGTCCCGTGCAAACGACAGGCGTGTTCCGCGAGGCCACCACGGACTTCACCGTGGACGCCCGGGCGCTCACGCAGACCGGCGGCGACCACATCAAGACCCTGATCAGCAACCCCTCGGGCAGCAGCACGGACGCCCTGGTCACCGACCGCGGCGACGGAACCTACAGCGTGGAGTACACGCCTTACGAGGAGGGTGAGTTAGTTTAGTTTAGTTGGGAGTGGGACGTTGTGGAGTCTGTGGTTATTTCTCTCTGCGTTGTCCCCCACCATGTGAATCATCTCATCCCATCCCTGTGGTGTTTGTGCTCGTGTCGCTGATGTTTTCAGGACCACACAGCGTGGAGGTGTGCTACGACGGCTCTCCGGTGCCCAACAGCCCGTTCCGTGTGGGCGTGACTGAGGGGTGCGACCCGGGGCGTGTGCGCGTGCACGGGCCCGGCCTGAAAGGAGGCATCACCAACAAAGCCAACAAGTTCACAGTGGAAACCCGGTATAGATGAATCACCATTTGATACTTTAAAACCCATTCTGACCTGAGATCAGATTCTAAAAAAATGTCTTCTACATCCTGACAGTTTTCCATTCTGACCTGAGATCAGATTCTAACAATGTCAGTCGTTCTTCGATTTTTTTTCAAAAATAGCAGACCTACAAGCTCGTAGCGCGCCACTCGGTGGCGCGCTATGAGCTTGTAGGTCTGCTATTTTTCAATAGCTAAAGCATGACATAGTGCTAACACCAAAATGGGTTCCCGCCCAGAATGGGTTAACATTATGAATGTCTTCACAGCTCAAACAATGTTCACAATTGCGCACAAATGTTTTTTTTTTTACTTCCCTAAACACTATTAAAAATGTATTATTGTCAAAATGACGTAGGCACTAGAAATGTACCGGTATGGTATTTATGTATTTCACAATGAATTAATGAATGCAATTCCTGACAACTTGTTGGTTGCAACTTGCGTTCCAAAATATCCGAGGACCCTGCAGCTTTAATTCTTTGAGCGGTACACTAATCTGTACTAACGCTGTAATGACATCCGAGTGTCTCCACTTAGACTGTCTTATTCAGCTAGACTATTAAAATGACTTTAACCCATTCTGGGCGGGAAACCCCTTTTGGTGTTAGCATTATGCTATGCTTTAGCTATTGAAAAATGGCAGATCTACGAGCTTGTAGGTCTGCTATTTTTGAAAAGTCGAAGAACGACTGACATAGAAACATGGCTTTTTCAGAAAGCTGTCAGGATGTAGAAGACATTTTTAGAATCTGATCTCAGGTCAAAATGGGTTAATGATGGCCATCTGTGAGTTGTTTGTGTATCCTGATTTTTGGAGTCTTTATTTATTTATATATATTATTTATCCCCCCCACCCCCCTTTTCCGTCTCTTCTCCAGCGGAGCGGGTACGGGTGGTCTCGGCTTGGCGGTGGAGGGTCCGTCCGAGGCCAAGATGTCGTGCCACGACAACAAGGACGGCAGCTGCAGTGTGGAGTACGTCCCCTATGAAGCCGGCACATACAACCTCAACATCACCTATGGGGGACAGCCCATCACCGGTACGGACACAAAGAATACTGACGTTTTGTGTCTTTCTCATGCTCTGATATTGTAAATGATTTGGATGAGGACAAATGCATATAGAAGTGTTTTTTTCTTTTTTTGCTGCATTTTGTGATAATTCAAGTATTATATGGCAGCAGTAGGACGTTGGTCCCACCCTAGTCTCAAACTCCCCAACCCTGTTTCCTCTCCTCCTCCTCCTCCTCCTCCTCCTCCTCATCCCGTTCCTTCCTTCTGTGTTAGGAAGTCCATTCTCTGTGCCGGTCAGTGACACCATAGACTGCACAAAGGTGAAGTGCCAAGGAGCTGGACTGGGCACCAACGTCAGAGCCAACATTCCTCAGGAGTTCACAGTGGACGCCTCCAAGGCTGGAGTGGCCCCACTGCAAGTCCGTGTTCAGGGACCCAAAGGTGTGTGTGTGTGTGTGTGTGTGTGTGTGTGTGTGTGTGTGTGTGTGTGTGTGTGTGTGTGTGTGTGTGTGTGTGTGTGTGTGTGTGTGTGTGTGTGTGTGTGTGTGTGTGTGTGTGTATATCATTTTTCATGTTTTGGGATCACTTAAATCTTAACCCATTCTGACCTGAGATCAGATTCTAAAAATGTCAGTCGCTCTTCGATTTTTCAAAAATAGCAGACCTGCTATGAGCTTGTAGATCTGCTGTTTTTCAATAGCTAAAGCATAACATGATGCTAACACCAAAAGGGGTTCCCGCCCCAAAATGGGTTAATCTTGTTTCCTGAACATTTAATATTGTTTAGTATTTATATATATTCTTCACAGTATAAAAAACAATACAGTGAACATATAAATATAAGAAGGGTAAAGTGCTAGGCTGAGGAAGGAAGCCCCAAGGCCTCTACCTAATGTAAATCACAATGAAACATTGGTCAAGAAATATAGAATATCCAGAAAACATGATTGCAGTATATAAAACATCGTGATTAGAATGCTTGGTTATCTACATGATTAGAGAAAAGAAGAGATGATACAAATATAATTTAGTGCGTCCTAAACTGTGTTTTGTGTGTGTGTGTGTGTTTGTGTAGGGGTTGTGGAGCCTGTAGAAGTGGCGGACAATGGAGACCAGACTCACACAGTCAGCTATGTTCCCACCAGAGAAGGACCCTATTCCATCAACGTACTGTATGCAGATGAGGAGATCCCACGCAGGTAAACATGCACACTGTCTTTCTCCCTAATATCACGATTATTATATACCCATAGACTGTAAAACAATATGGACAAAGCGTTCTACGGGTCTGAACGTAAGATGAAGCCTGTCAGTCCTTGAATTGTAAATCGCCATCTTTCTAGATCCGTTTGGGCCCAGCTGGCCCATTGGCTGGCCCAGACAACGAGGTTGGTTTTAATTTTGACTCGAACGGGGGGGTGGCTCCCGATCATAGACTGTAACGGTAGCCACGCCCCCTCAGAACTTACGCGACTTTATGGTCATTGTTTTAATAAATGGGACCATAATTTTCCCAAAAGAGTATTATGACATGAGAAATGAGACTTTAAACTAGTGACTGGAAGCAGAAAGTATTCATGACCATGTTTATTAAGGTAATGAAGTTGGGCCCAAATACATGGACTTCTATGGAGCTATGGGGTTTTTTGGGCCCAATGACAGCGCCACAACAGGCCATTATATGAACTTTCAGGAAGTCGCGATTTCCTTAGTGGCTTCACAAAATATCTGTCTGACTGCCCCCCTGATACTAGCCCTTACCCGTTGTGAGATATTGACCCCCCCCTCCCGCCCCCATGAATTTGGCAGCCGACCCCCATCTGAAAATATATTGTTCCAGGGACCCCCCCCCCCCCCCAGAAGCAAAGATTTGAGTTTAAAAACGTTCGCTCCGAAAGAATATATATTCAAAGATTTGTGGCACATTTACACAAAAATAGCAGACCTACAAGTTCATAGCGCGGCACTCGGTGCCGCGCTATGAGCTTGTAGATCTGCTATTTTCCGATGGCTAAAGTTTAAAGTAATGCTTGACACACCAAAAGGGGTTCCCGGCAACACTGAAATCTCTTTAACACGCACTGCCTCCCCATCAGTCCTTACAAGGTAAAGGTCCTGCCTACGCACGACGCCAGCAAGGTGCGGGCCAGTGGCCCCGGGCTCAACACCACCGGTGTGCCCGCTTCTCTACCGGTGGAGTTCACCATCGACGCCAAAGACGCCGGCGAAGGACTGCTGGCCGTGCAGATCACGGTGAGCGTGCGCTCAATGCACAGACACTCGCGCAGAACACCTTTAGTCGACTAGTAAATCCACTAGTTGACCTTGTTGGTACTAGTTGACTAGTAAAAAAATATTTTTTTTCCCCCGATTTTGTAGGCCTCAAGATCAGGTAGGTTATAGTTATAGTCACCGTCCAGTGTACACAGTTTTTTAAATGTACAAATATTTTTGTATTTTTTTACATAATAGGTAGTTAACCCATTTTGACCTGAGTTCAGGTCTTGGGCATCCCGACAGTTTTCTGAAAAAGCTATGTTTCTATGTCAGTCGTTGGCGCGCTATGAGCTTGTAGATCTGCTATTCTTCAATAGCTAAAGCATAGCATAATGCTAACACCAAAAGGGGTTCCCGCCCAAAATGGGTTAAACAACTAGTCGACTAGTAAACTAGTCGACTAGTAAAAATGACTAGAAGTGAATGTCCTACTATGCGATGCAAGAGTGCAGACTAGGCTGACGGCCCGACAATGACGCGTTTGACTGCTCGACAACATAATGACACGTCGTCCCCCGCCCGGTCTCGTTTTGCCTCCTCTTTGAATTCTCCAAACTCAGGACCCAGAGGGGAAGCCCAAGAAGGCCAACATCCGCGACAACCACGACGGCACCTACCTCGTGTCCTACGTGCCGGACATGACCGGCCGATACACCATCCTCATCAAGTACGGCGGAGACGAGATCCCATATTCGCCCTATCGCATCCGAGCCCTGCCCACCGGAGACGCCAGCAAGTGCACCGTCACAGGTATGTGCTTAACGCACGCCGCGCGCCATGGAACTGTATACAGGAGTTTAACCTTGGATTCAGTTATGTTATGCATATTATTGTACACTGAATTGTTTTTGCAGATTAATCTGATTTCATCATCACAATCGATGCCTGTCCATTCTACATGTGACAATTTTGATAACAATTTTGATAAGCATTTTATTGTATTACAGTACAGTCATTAATTTAACTTTCAAAGTGGCATCCCTGTTTTGAGAATGTGATTATAGACAAACATTATCAAACATTTTGTCGTTTCGCCCCCCCCCCCCCCCCCCCAAGCTCTGTGATGCGTTGAGAGCTTGTAGATCCACTATTTTAGAGATGGGGCTAAAGTAACTTATTTTTGCCAATCCCCATTTCTTTCTGAAATTACGCCTCTGGTTATTTGTGCACAATTCCAGAGCCTCAGAATTGCCTACCTGCAATTTGTAGGTAATGTAGGTCATTTTTAACACTTGGCAATATATTATATCAGTCAATATTTCTTAATTCTTAAAGTTCTCAGTCCATGGGGACTGATTTCAGTCCTGAGGATCTCATAGGGGTCATTTAATGAGATCAGTGCAGATTAAAAGAAAAACATTTTCAGTCTTGGGATTGTTTTTGGCTTTAACCCATTCTTACCGGGCACCCATTTTGGTGTTGGCATCATGTTATGCTTTAGCTATTGAAAAATAGCAGATCTACAAGCTCATATCGCGCCACCGAGTGGCGCGATACGAGCTTGTAGGTCTGCTATTTTTGAAAAATCGAAGAACGACTGACATTTTTAGAATCTGATCTCAGGTCAGAATGGGTTAATCAGACCAGTGTGTGTCCAGTGGAAAACCTCGTATGAATCTGATCTCAGGTCAGAATGGGTTAAGCCTTGCCTATAGCCCCAAGTAGTCACAAAAAAACATGCAGTAATCCTGGTCTCTATACTGCCTCCCCCTGGCCTCCAGGCGAGCCTGATGGAGGGGAATGGAACTGGTTGGAATAACGTGTTCATTCCACGCATGTCCAACTGGGGAATACGCCCCTCATGCATATAAGGAAGCATGAGGTCAGCCCTTTGCTCTTCCCCCAGGTTAGCAGATTGAGCGTAGCACCCAGGATTACATTAGATAATTGACACTGGTTGAAAGAAATGGGTTGCAAAATCGTGGGATAAAAAGAAAAACAGTACCTGTTTTAACCCATTCTGGGCGGGAACCCCTTTTGGTGTTAGCATTACGTTATGCTTTAGCTATTTTCGAAAAAATCGAAGAACGACTGACACAGAAACATAGCTTTTTCAGAAAACTGTCAGGATGTAGAAGACATTTTTTAGAATCTGATCTGAGGTCAGAATGGGATAAAGTCTGATATTCTGAGAGATCACACTGCACACATTACACCGACACGGCCTTCCCGCCCCCTTCAACTGCTTCACACCCTCCATCACTTTTTGTTGTTTTTGTTGTGTTTTCTTCATCTCTCTGTTTTGGAGCACAGTTATTGCCTCTCACACCCCCCACCTGACTTGTCTTTTTTTTTATTTTGTCACTTCTTCGCTCCCCCCCTGCTTCTCACCGTTCCTTTCTCAGTCTCAATCGGCGGTCACGGCCTGGGTAAGCTTCATGAAAACCAGTTTGTACTGTTGTCAGAGGAAACTATACTCTGCTCTATCGTTTCCATCTCTCTCTATCGCATGTAAGAGAGCGGTGCCACATTTCAGTGGGATCCCTTTCTGTCTTTCTGCCCCGTGTCTCTCTCTCTCTCTCCTTCTTTCTCTGATCTACCCTTCACAAGTAAGACGCGGGAAGCGAACGCAGCTCGTACATTTTTTTGTATTTTTTAGTATTTTTTTAAAAGTTATTTTTTTAGTATGTGTGCGTGCGGTTTTAAAAAAAAGTTTTCTTTAAGTTTTTAAGTTTATTTTAGTTTTTTTGAAGTTAAATGTGTGTGTGTGTGTGTGTGTGTTTTTTGTGTGATACAGCTGCGCCCTCTGGTGGCGGGTGGGTGGTGTTACAGCGTGACACACACACACACACACACACACACACACACACAGACAGACAGACATGTTCTGCTAGGTCTCATAGTTAGTGCTCACTGGTTCGCAATCACTGCGTTCGCAATGATCTCCCCCCCTCCTTTTTTAATGTGATGCTTTCCGTTTCGCTCTTTCTCCCTTCTTGGACAGACTAATGAACTAACTAATGAGTAGTTGTCGGCATGGTGGAATGGCGTTCTGGCTAATGAGCTAAAAGTACTGTTCTAGATTTGAACTGACTTGACGATGATAAATGTGCAATCCGTTTGGGAAATAACATAGTAGCTAGTAATAACAACATGGTCATGACTGGATGTCATTTACACTCAAACCCGGTGCTGTGGAATGTGCATGGTGGAGCTGGAGAGAACGTGCGTGTGGATGCTTGTTTGAGGTCTCTTCATATACTGTGAAAGTGTTAATTTAACTTGAGTGTATGAGTGTACAAAAGCAAATAAATGGACCCGTGGAGGTCAATTAGTACACTATCAGAGATATAGAGCGTCTCAGTCCTGCCCCCCCTCCCCCCCCCGTTCATGTTCCTCATAATACTTTTCCGAAAGTATTTATTTAAAGACGTTTACGCCGCGGACAAAGCCAACTCTTGTCGTGACAAAATCATGACAATAAACACAATGTTTTGGGCCAAACAAAGAATTAGAAAGTAGAAAGAAACGGCAGGTTACAACACTTTTTTTTCCTTTGTAATTATTCGTTTGGTCCGAAATGTTGCGTTTCTTGTCATGATTTGTCTCGACTCGAGTTGGCTTCGTACGACGCTTAAAAGGTCTTTAAACCAATACGTTTTGAAATGTCTATGGGGAAAAATGCATCGGGATTCATTTCCTGGGCCTGGCGTCGTCATGAAAGGGGGAGGGACTGCGACGCTCTATACTGTCGGTGGATAAATTAACAGACTTTTCCTGTGCATACCATGTACATTTTACTTTATTTGCAATAAAGTTAACTTTATTTGCAACTCTGCATGCTTTCAACGCACATCAGTCCCAACTGGGCATCCCCCTAAAAAACGCTCACTCAAATCCCCCCCTCTCCTCCGTTATAGGCGCCGGGGTCGGGCCCACCATCCAGATTGGCGAGCAGACGGTCATCACCGTGGACGCCAAGGCCGCCGGCAAGGGCAAGGTGACGTGCAGCGTATGCACGCCCGAGGGCGCCGAGCTGGACGTGGACGTGGTGGAGAACGAGGACGGGACCTTCGACATCTTCTACACGGCGCCGCAGCCCGGCGAGTATGTCATCTGTGTCCGCTTCGGAGGCGAGCACATCCCCAACAGTCCCTTCCAGGTTACGGTGAGTTTGTTTTTACTTTACTTTAAGTGCTTCATTTGAACCAGTGTTTCTGCTTAGTGCCTCAGTGCACTGTGTGTGTGTGTGTGTGTGTGTGTGTGTGTGTGTGTGTGAGAGATAGAGAGAGAGAGAGAGAGAGAGAGAGAGAGACTAAATAATAATGAATAATCCTCGGCATCATTCCTCTCCGCAGATGCTCCCTGATAAGGTCTTGGGGAGTCGGCAGACACAATGTCAATGACATGACTAACTGTATTGTTCTATTCCCCTCCATTCATATATCCCCTCCCCTTGCCCCCCCGTCATCACCACCTACACCTGCCTTCACCTGCCCATACCCCCCGACCTCCTTTCCCCGTTCATATTCAACCATTACCTCTCCCTCCTGCCTCTCCCTTGTCCCCCCCCCGTCCCCCCCCCCCGTCCCTCCATTCCTTACCCGCTCTCAGGCACTGGAAGGATCCCCAACAGACCAGCTCTTGCAGCAGAGCCAAATGCCCCAGTACTACGCTCAACAACCCTGGGTACCAAATAAATGACCTCCGTTTCTGCCCCCCCCTAACCTCATCCTCTCATTTTCTCTCAGCTGCTGTTCAATTGTTGTTTGATATCTGGTGGTGCTCTTGTCTTGTCTTGGCTGTCTCTCCCGTTGGTGTCAATTGACTCATGTCTTTATGTCTGTCTCTGTATCATAATATTCATCCCCCCCAGAAGCCATGTTTGTTGTGTTCCCCATCAGTGTTGCTTTCTAGTTTCTGGTCTTCCTGTGGCTACAGTGACTCATTGCAGGTTTTCATCTTTTAGATCCCTTCCACCCAACTGTACTGAGGACTCCTTAGCTCTAGCACTGTGTAGTAGGGCTGAAAAATACCAAAATGTAGTTACGGTACCGTACTGGCACTGTAGACTCCTTTCTGTTTAGGATGGAACTTGGAAAACTTGTCACAATCAGTGTGTGTCACGACTCACAAGTGCAGATTGCTAAATTTGAATTAAGTGAAAACGGGTTTGTCGAAATGCTAGTCTAATTTCTAATTTTTTTAAAGAAGCTGTTTAAAACTCTTTTTTTAAGACAAATGGAAGCCCTTTGCGATGTTCTAATTGCAGGTATTTTTGCCAACTCATGGCGTCCTACTGTACAGGGGGAAGTAAGTGATGGTCGGCCATTTTGAGAATCTGAGGTCAACGTGTGCTACTCCACACCACATTTAGCAAAATGGCTCTCCTGATCTTGTAGAGCGTCTCCCCGTCTACCTCCCCATCTACCTCCCCTGATAACCATGTCTCTCTGTGTCCTCCTCATACCATTACTCCATCTCACAGCTTGTGTCGGTGTCTTCATCCCCCTGGTCATGATCGCCACCTCGGTCATGATCACAACCATCATCGGTCATCTCATTTCATGGTTGTCTAATTTATCGTCTTTGTTTGGTTGTTTGGAGGCCTTTTACTCTCTCTCTCTCTCTTATCGACGATGCATTTGTTTTGTCTGCTCTGTATCCCGAGTTATACTCTGTTGTTGCACGCTGGGTGGCACACACTGAAAATAGACGGGCGCCGTTGATTAACCCATTTTGGGGCGGGAACCCCTTTTGGTGTTTTAAACGTTGTGTTATAATTTAGCTATTGAGAAATAGCAGACCTACAAGCTCATAGCGCGCGCTGCGAGCTTGTAGGTCTGCTATTTTTTTTTAATCGTAAAAATGTGGCGCAAATCTTTGAATATACATTCTTTCAAAGGGAACGTTTTTAACTCTGGTCTAAAGGGGTTAACGGCTGCTATTTTCGGGGTGTGACACGCAACTAGAAGTACTCTGTGTGTATGCTAAACTATTATATTTATATATATTTACTATATTGCTGACATGTTGTTGGTGATTGTTGTTGCTTCTCATCCCCCCACACATCAGCCATCATCCTTTACCTCCCCCACCCATACCCCACCACCTACGACTAGACGAGAGACACTAGAATAGACAATCTAATGGCCGATATGCAATAGCCGATTTATCGCACGGTTGGATCAATCCATACTGATATTGCAGTTCAAGTATAGGGTTTGCCTTAACACCTGTTATACAGCAACTGTGATTCTAGGTGCAGATGCAGATCACTGCTACTACTACGACCTGATTTAACCCATTCTGACCTGAGATCAGATTCATAACGAGGTTTCCACTGGACACACACTGGTCTGATTAACCCATTCTGACCTGAGATCAGATTTAAAAAATGTCAGTCGCTCTTCGATTTTTCAAAAATAGCAGACCTACAAGTTCGTATCGCGCCACTCGGTGGCGCGATATGAGCTTGTAGATCTGCTATTTTTCAATAGCTAAAGCATAACATGATGCTAACACCAAAATGGGTGCCCGTTCAGAATGGGTTAATAGACCTACTGAAGCACATGTCAAAACAACTGAAATGTACACATTTTCCAATTTGTGTCTGATTTGTTCTACGGGGGAAAGCTTCCCGACAAAATACCGATTAAATCTACAGCCTTCAATCATCACAAAAGGCCTTTTTTTTTTATTCCAATTCCAATATAAAGTTTATGAAATAAAAAAACACAAATTGGCTAAAAAGATTGAGATTCTCTTGCCATTTACCGAATGCACTTTAAAGTAAAAATATCGGCCGATATTGATATGAACGATTAACTGTGTGCATCCCTAGTTTTAATTTCTTCTGTTGCATATACTACATATGTCTTATTGCTGCTTGTAAAGCACACGGAGATGCATTCTCGTATTTAAAAACGTCTAAGCTAAGAAAGGTCTGAGTAGAATATAAATAATTAAAATGTCTCCCATCCATCACTCCCAACCGCGCTTCAGAATGTCACTCGGTTAACACAATACCTCTACTCTGTCTCCTAGGCAACGGACAGACCAATGGGAATGAACGGTTTGGACGTGGCAGGGCTGAGACCATTTGACCTGGTCATCCCCTTTACCATCCAGAAGGGAGAGATCACAGGTACACCCACACACGGACAGCTTTCTTCTTTTTTTAAGATGCAGAATAAAACGATTGCTTTTCCCCAAAAAACATTATTGCGAAATAACATTTTTTTTTTGTTTTTGTCTACTGCCCGTTATCTATGTTGATTTGGGGGGGATTAAGAGATGCTTAGAGGCAGCTGATGCATTTGCAATTGCGTGCTGCATTACTCAAGGAAATAAGCAACAGCTGTGTTTCATCTAGTAGCTGAATGTTGACTATTGCACCTGTGTCGGTCTATCCTCCCCTTTTTTAGGTGATGTGCGCATGCCATCGGGCAACGTAGCCAAGCCTGACATCACAGACAACAAGGACGGCACCGTCACTGTCAAATACGCCCCCACCGAGGCTGGCCTGCACGAGATGGACATCAAATATGACGGCATCCACATCCCTGGTACCGTCCTGTACAGATTGATCCTCGACCCATTTTGGGGCGGGAAAGCCGGGAACCCCTTTTGGTGTTTATGGCATTATGTTATGCTTTAGCTAATTAAAAATAGCAGACCTACAAGCTACGAGGTTGTAGGTCTGCTATTTTTTTAAAGTCGTGAAAATGTGGCACAAATCTTTGAATATATATTTCAGAGCGAACATTTTTAACTAAAAATTTGGCTTCTGGGGGGGTCCCTGGAACTACATATTTTGGGGATGGGGGTCCATGGCCCAATAGAGAATTCTGGGGGTCTGGTTGAGCACCACTGAAAAATGTTAGGATTTAGATGCCTTTTTTTTTTAATCGACCTCAGTCCAAAATGGGTTAATACACGTGTTGTGCACTCTCCGATTTCTAACTATTAACATGAAGCACTGACCCTCCCCCCCCCCCCCCCCCTCTCTCTCTCCACTCCTTTTGTCTTTTCTTCTCTACTTCCTTTTGTTCTGATTTCCAGGCAGTCCTCTGCAGTTCTACGTGGACTACATGAACAGTGGTAATGTCAGCGCCTATGGCCCTGGCCTCATCCACGGCACCGTCAACAAGCCTGCTGTCTTCACCGTTAACACTAAAGACGCTGGAGAGGGTATAGAGCACGCACGCACGCACGCTCGCACGCACGCACGCACGCACGCACGCACGCACGCACGCACACACTCGCACACGCACACGCACAAACACACACACTAGGGATGCACCAATGGTGAAATTATGCGCTAATGTTTCAAAAAATTATAGTTTGTTTGCGTCTACTGTTTAAAACCGGTGTAACCGTTGTAACTTAGTCTTTCAGCCTTTCATCACACAGTAATGTAAAATATAATGTTTTCCATTTCATAATCACATACAGTACCCACACTTTTATGATCAAAACTTTATTTGCGTTTTAACGGATACGAATAAACATAGACATGGTGTGTGTGTGCTGTTGGCCTGTCGCGTGTCCCCCCACTGTAGTGCATGCATGTGCACATCTTGTTACCGGGGCGGACCGGGGGGTCTTCCAAATGATCCTTTTAAGACTCGGACAAAGCCTACTCGGATGACAATCATGACGATAAACGCATTTCTTTGGGCCAAACAAATAATTAGAAGGAAGAAAAACAAAGTGTTGTACCCTGCCCTTTTTTTTTCCTTCTTTCTAATTATTTGTTCGGCCCAATTTCTTTTGTTTATTGTCATGAGTTGTCACCATCCGAGTTTGCTTTTGTCTGAGGCTTAAATGTCTTTTAATAAATACTTTCTGAAATGTCTATGGGAGAAAAATGAATGGTAAATTCTCTTACGGGCCGGTCGTGACTGCGACACTCTTATTATATAGAACACAAGAATATAAACCATTAAGAAAAGAGAGGAAAAAAGGATAGACAAGATAATACCCATACTAAAAAAAAAGGATAGACAAGATAATACCCATACTTTTTTTTAAATTTTACTTTTATGCAACCAAGAAAGGCCAGTAAAGCACCCCCACGACAGAAGTAAAATGTCGCATGAATCAACGTCAAACCCGATCGTCAGAGAAACAAGCCTGATGGTGATGAATGTTGATTACCTGTCCAGGTGGTCTGTCCCTGGCCATCGAGGGCCCGTCCAAGGCAGACATCAGCTGCGTGGACAATCAGGACGGGACCTGCACAGTGTCCTACCTGCCTGTCCTGTGTGGAGACTACAGCATCCTGGTCAAATACAACGACAAGCACATCCCTGGCAGCCCCTTCTCTGCCAGAATCACTGGTAAGTACACCCCCACAAATGGCAGAGTGCTGCCTGGTCTCCTTTTTTCTTCTTTTTTTTTTTTTGAGCAGTAGATGCCTACTACATGCATACATTTGATGGCTATTGGCTATACACATAGATTTATATACCTCTGTGGACTACATCTAAAAAGAAATCTATTCCCAAATCTAAGAAAAATCCTCAATGTCTATGCTACATTCCAAATCACAATGTGAAACATTCGGTGTTGTTCATATTTACCCACTTTAACCCTGGCATCAATGTTTTGGGCTATGAAACATTAGCTTGCAGATCAGCTATTTGTACGACGAATATAAATGGTGCATTTGCTATATATATATATATACACACACACACAACAAAGTATAAATGACTTGAGTTGTTAACCCATTCTAACCGGGCACCCATTTTGGTGTTAGCATCATGTTATGCTTTAGCTATTGAAAAATAGCAGATCTACAAGCTCATATCGCGCCACCGAGTGGCGCGATACGAGCTTGTAGGTCTGCTATTTTTGAAAAAATCGAAGAACGACTGACATTTTTAGAATCTGATCTCGGGTCAGAATGGGTTAATCAGACCAGTGTGTGTCCAGTGGAAACCTCGTATGAATCTGATCTCAGGTCAGAATGGGTTAATCATAAAAGATCAAGAGTCGTGAATCTCCGGTAACTCAGTCGAGGTAACTCGACAGCTATTCCAGCTGTGCTTTTTGTCTTTTGTTTACGTGATGTCCCCGTTGTGTTTCCAGGTGATGACTCCATGAGGATGTCCCATCTGAAGGTGGGCTCCGCCGCTGACATCCCACTAGACATCGGAGAGCTGGACCTCAGTCAGCTGACCGCCTCGCTCACCACACCCTCCGGCCGCGAGGAGCCATGTCTGCTTAAGAAGCTACGGAACGGTCATGTCGGTGGGTGTCTCTTTTTTTTTTTCACTGAAGAAAAAACAGACCAGAAAAACAACAAAGACTATACGGAAAGAAAACGAAAAAAGCAAAAAGACAAGGCTGCATTTTTCATATTACAAAATACATTCAATGAAATCCTATTGCAATATCGCTAGGCTGAGAGAAGAGATCCCACTTTTCCCACTTTTTATAGAAGTATGAATGTTAGTTTTTCCATAGCATACAGTTCCTCAATAATGTCCATCCATTGATCTTTCGTTGGTGGGTCCTGTTGGCACCAGCGTCGTGTGATCGCTTTTTTACTTGTTGCTAAGAGGATCTTGATTAAATATTTATCATGCATTAGAAACTCTTCAGGGATATTTCCCAACAGGTCGGTGGGTGTCTTGAGGGCAAATGATTGTTTTTTAGAAATACTTATATTTTTTAAATTTCTCCTTGTATGTTGTACTACGTTTTTTAAGTGTCCGTTTCTTTTCCATCCTAGGCATTTCATTCGTCCCAAAAGAGATCGGGGAGTACCTGGTGAACATCAGGAAGAACGGCCGCCATATTCCCAGCAGCCCCATCTCCGTGATGATCAGCCAATCGGAGATCGGCGACGCCAGCCGCGTGCGCGTCAGCGGCCAGGGCTTGAGCGAGGCCAAGACCTTTGAACCCGCCGAGTTCATCATTGACACGCGTGATTCAGGTTAGAAATGGCCGGTTTCTTTCGATGGAACTAATGCTGTGTGAACTAGTTAGACATGTACAGTATGCGGTTACATAAGGGCCTTACACATGATTTGACTTGACTGTTGCATGCCTTAGTATACTATCGCACTGTATAGTACTGCATTGCACTAACCCATTTAGACCTGAGATCAGATTCTAAAAATGTCTTGACCGTTTTCTGAAAATGCTATGTTTCTATATCGGTCGTTCTTCGATTTTTCAAAAATAGCAGACCTACAAGCTCGTAGACCGGCACTCGGTGCCACGCTATGAGCTTGTAGATTTAAGCAATAAGCCACGAGAGGTCTGAGGTTACCGGGTATTTTACAATGGCTGGGGGCGTAGGCAGACCCGACTCGGAGCGGAGGGTCTTCTACCCCCCAGCCATTGTAAAATACCCGGTAACCTCAGACCTCTCGTGGCTTATTACTTTTCTAAAACGGTTACAAACATATAGCAATATTAACCTGATACAACTATTAAATTCACAAAAGTAGCTACGCTTTGCGAGTGAGCCACATCACTTCCTTGTTTTGCTCGGCAATTAGCCTATGTGACGGGAGAATAGCGCTTGATGTCTTTACGGAGCTGCCTGGAGCCACACATTCACAGTCGTATGAGGGCGGTGCTTACACTGCACGGCATGCGTTTGTAAAGCAATCAAGCGCCCCCCTTCCCCAGTACAGCTACAGAGATGTGGAATCAGCTGTGAATGATATAAAGTGATTGAAGGTGTGGGTTATCGGTGAAATGTACACCGGTCACGTGACGGTAACCAGCCAATCAGAATCAAGTATTGGGACTACCCGTTTTTTAGAACTGCTATTTTTCAATAGCTAAAGCATAACATAATGCTAGCACCAAAAGGGGTTCCTGCCCAAAATGGGCTAAAGTGGCTTCTCTGCCCACATGTGTAGTTGTACCGTGTCTGTCCAGTGTCATGTTTTGTTGAGTACTTGCACTATTATCACAACGTCTCATGTTTGTGATTTGTTTGATGTATTGTTAACACGTTCATATACAATGTTTCTCTTATATCGTGGCATTATTCTGTTCATGTCACAACCCAGATTCGGCACAAACAAGGGACTAAATTATTTTCGCTCCTATGCCACCCAAATGTGGAACGCCCTACCAACAGTCATTAAGACATGTGAACCCCTTGACTCCTTCAAAACCGTTCTCAAAGGGCACCTACCGACGGCTGCAATTCGAAACTGGCCCCCGTAAAATCTGAATCCCTACCGCCCACCTATTTTCCCCCTCACTGTATGTTTCTTTTCCCTTTTTACCTCCCTTATGATGAATTCCTGTTCTGTTCTTTGACTATATAGAATTGTCTTTTGTTCGTCTCTAAATGTTTTGATGAATTGAACAAGGTGGACCATCTTGTAAACAAGTGTAATGCTTAATTGGGTCGTCCACTCACAGTTAACAGTCTTTGTATTGAGTTTGTGCTTGAAATGTACTGTAATTCTGCAAACTGTTAATGAATATTTCAATCAATCAATCAATGCAGGATATGGAGGCCTGAGTCTGTCCATAGAGGGTCCCAGTAAAGTGGACATCAACACGGAAGACCAGGAGGACGGCACCTGTAAGGTCACCTACTGCCCCACGGAACCAGGAAACTACATCATAAACATCAAGTTCGCTGACCAGCATGTGCCAGGTACTATTCCACTAGGTCATCTATCTAGAGACTTTAGTTGAAGGTGTATTAAGGGTTTATAGGCCTTTAGCCTCCCAACACAAATCTTCATTTATTCTCAAAGCATTTTCTATAATCTCAAACTAGACAGTAGACAGACACTCCATCAGGCTTTGTTGTATTGAGTGTAGCTATAGTGTAATGTCATCTGTGCACAGCAAAATCCTCAGTGTTGGATAGCAAAAGAAATGGAGGGTATGCAACTATGCACATGCATAAAGTGAGTGGAAAATCGAGTGTCAAAGTGAGTTTAACGTTGTTTAACCGTCTTCCTGCCATTGCCGAAGCCCTTCGGCAATTGAAGCATTAATTTGATATTAACGCTTGCTGCCATTGCCGAAGCCCTTCGGCAATTGCACTTTTATAGTGCATATGATTGATCAAGCCATAATGCTACTCACGTTAGCCGGTTAGCTAGCAGTGTTGTTAGCACTGCACTGGATCG
Organism: Protomyctophum parallelum; assembly: GCF_964188405.1. Taxonomy (NCBI): domain Eukaryota; kingdom Metazoa; phylum Chordata; class Actinopteri; order Myctophiformes; family Myctophidae; genus Protomyctophum; species Protomyctophum parallelum. The sequence continues at coordinate 4,580,137 of NC_139705.1, forward strand.
TTCATATTAATTCACCGTCACCATAAGAATCCATTCTATCCGTTTCTTTCAATCGCCTGTATCTCCTATTCCTTGTCCCAGATGGCATTTTTGGTCAAAACAGCGTTTCTTTGACGGCACGAGCCGACGTTGTGGATGGCTAAAATGTACCGGCATTGATTCGATCATGTAAACAAAGGTTGTCTTGGCAACGTAAAGCTGGCAGGGATAAGCTCACTTCCGGTTGAGGCAAAATGTGGCTTTTCAAAATAAGAGCTCAAATTAAAAAAATGCTGGCATGAATTAGGTCCTAATTTCTCAATAAATGGCAGCAGTAAAAGGGTTAAGAGCGTCTGCTAAATGATTTAGCTGTGTAATGGCTAATGTTCAGACGAGATCATACTGAAAGGACTCTGTGTGTGTGTGTGTGTGTGTGTGTGTGTGTGTGTGTGTGTGTGTGTGTGTGTGTGTGTGTGTGTAGGGAGTGCGTTCACAGTGAAGGTGACTGGTGAAGGCAGGATGAAGGAGAGCATTACCAGGAAGAGGAGAGCAGCATCGGTGGCTAACGTTGGTAGTCAGTGTGACCTCAGCCTCAAGATCCCAGGTGAGCACTTCCTCCTGTGACCAGGTGAGCACTTCCTCCTGTGACCAGGCGAGCACTTCCTCCTGTGACCAGGCGAGCACTTCCTCCTGTGACCAGGGCTGCAACTAACCATTATTTTCATAATCCATTCATCGGCCGATTCATCGGATTATGACACTTATTTAGCCATCACCTAGAGCGGGGTAGGGTGGCTGGATAGTAACCGCAAGGTTGCCAGTTCGAACCCGGGCTCCCCCAGAGTTTGTGTCGAAGTGTCCTTGAGCAAGACACTGAACCCCAAATTTCTCCTGATGTGCTGGTTAGTGCCTTGCATGGTTTTCGCCGCCGTCAGTGTATGAATGGGTGAATTGATGCACAATCTATGTAAAGCGCCTTGGATAAAGGTGCTATATAAATCCACCATTTACCATTTAATTATGGTAATTATGGTAAACACTTTCATGTGTTTAGTTCACTTTATGCATCCGTCTACAAAAAAAAGCGAAAAGACCTTGTGGTCTCCACTCCCGAAAAAAACCCAAAACATAACTTTATTTTTGAGTGGTGCAACCACTCCAAGGAACAGCAATGTCCGTGTTCACCTACTGTATGTGTCTGTGTTGGTTAATGAGCACCAGTATATGACTATTAGTACCAGTAGGGGCGCTGTTGTGAGAGAGGGATAGTGCTGCACTGTTGCCTGATAATGAGAGGGAGGGAGGGAGAGAGAGGTGGGGGGAGGGGGAATTGCACCACTCATTTCACACAGGTGTGATTTTTTCATTAATTTCCAAACGCATTTGGCACACTTGTCCTTTGTTTACGTACTGTAACACATGTGTATTCAGAACTAATGAACACGGTTCATCACCTCCCCCCGTCCGTCTCCCCCCAGAGATCAGCATAGCGGACATGACGGCCCAGGTGACCAGCCCGTCTGGCCAGATCCACAAGGCCGAAATCATGGAGGGCGAGAACAACACCTACTGCATCCGCTTTGTGCCCACGGAGACGGGCGTTCACACCGTGTGCGTCAAGTACAACGGGCAGCACGTGCCAGGCAGCCCCTTCCAGTTCACCGTGGGGCCCCTGGGAGAGGGAGGGGCACATAAGGTTCGTGCCGGAGGGCCAGGCCTGGAGAGAGCCGAGGCCGGAGTACCAGGTTTGTGTGTGTGTGTGTGTGTGTGTGTGCATGTATCGTCTTGGTATGGGTGTCCTTAGCTGAATGGGTAGAGAGGCCACCTGGGAAACAAAGTCCCAGGTTCGATTCCTGCCCCCCCCCCATGAGCAAGACTGTCTCAATGTGTTAATAAGGTCTGCATTGGTAGTTGCATGAGGAACTAATATCCACCATGACCACTTACTTAGTAATGGAGACCTTCCTATGCCATGTTACTTGTCTGAACATTAACAGTTTGACTCCATAAAACGCGTAACCCGCATTTTAATCAAATATTCTAACCTTTAGACTCTAAAGGTACTAAAGTTTAGAGCATACTCTGAAGTATTTGCAGCTTTCAATGACGAAATCCCGTTATGATCATCAGCACCAGCGGCCATTACAATGTGCTACAGGATCCGCCTCCATGAGGCATTGTAGTCCAAACAAACCACCCCGTCCACTTACATTGAGCTCAATTTCCCAGAAGCCCTAGCAGCCCAGATGATGACTTGATTTCCGGTTTCGTCATCATAACGTGACGGCCTCGTCATCGGGTCCCGGATAAATCCGCCGTTTCTTCTTAATTATTTTAAAACGGCGAATTAAACGCATTAAACACATGTTTGGTATAGCGTTTTACGCGCGGTGGAACACTGGATTAAACAATTGGAGGCAAACTGTTAATCTGACTTTTGTGTGACCCAGTTTCTGCCCCCTGTGTTCTCTGTAGCCGAGTTCAGCATCTGGACCAGGGAGGCGGGAGCTGGTGGTCTCAGTATCGCCGTGGAGGGGCCGAGCAAAGCTGAGATTGCCTTTGAAGACCGCAAGGATGGCTCTAGTGGAGTGTCCTACATCGTACAGGAGCCTGGTAAGGGAGATTGGGGGAATGACTAGAGGTTATAATTTCCAACTGTTTTATCGATGTTAAAAATATGCATCCTGTCCAATCTGATTCTGCACTAGATTTTCTCTATGCTTCCAAACACCATACATACTTTGTTTTTGTATTTTATTGCATTGCAAGTTTGTTTGATGTTGGTTGTAAGGAGCAAACGTGCCGTGTAGGTGTGTGATCAGTAAAAGTGTTCATGTATCCATTTGTAACTCTTGAGTGTGTACAGATGGAATCATAAGGGTCCATTTTGGTTACATTTGTAGTAATGGAGTTCAATGAACACTGAGGATTTTGCTGTGCAAGCTTATCTGTTTTTGGTTGTTTTCATCACCTTTCCGTCATGATGTCCTCTTGAAGGACTGGGAGGATAATATTCCGTGTGTTTTTAGTTACACATTTATTTGTTTTGGTGACCTACTGTCATTGGGTTGTGTGTTTCCTCCTGAAGGTGACTACGAGGTGTCGATCCGGTTCATGTTTTGGTGACCTGTCATTGGGTTGTGTGTTCCTCCTGAAGGTGACTACGAGGTGTCGATCCGGTTCATGTTTTGGTGACGACCTGTCATTGGGTTGTGTGTTTTTCCTCCTGAAGGTGACTACGAGGTGTCGATCCGGTTCAACGACGAGCACATCCCCGACAGCCCCTTCGTGGTCCCCGTCGCGTCGCCCTCGGACGACGCCCGGCGCCTCACTGTTGCCAGTCTTCAGGTGAGGCTCCGAGACGCACACACACGTCCCACGCAACGTGTGCAGCGACACGCCAGCCGGGCCAGAGTGCGCATCATCGCCCCACAATGCAGCAGCTGCAGGAAGTGCCGAGAGTTTAGGAGCGTGTGGGTGGTGGTAGTAGTTGGGGCCTACTTTGGAGTCCAGAGGGGGAGGGGGGGGGGGTGTTAAATATACTTTAGATTGTGCAAATGTTTACTTTGTAAACTTTGCTTGAGACGGACAGGCTGATGCATCATATCGGTATCAATAATGTAGTGTAGTAACGGGTAGAAGTAATGAAGCCTGTCCTGCTCGGTTCTTAGTAAGCGTCACTTTAGTTCACTTTTGGTGATACAGTACAATTGCACAATTAGCCCATTTTGGGCGGGAACCCCTTTTGGCGTTTTAAACATTATGTTGTAATTTAGCCATTTGAAAATGGCAGACCTACAAGCTCATAGCGCGCCACCGAGTGGCGCGCTACGAACTTGTAGGTCTGCTATTTTTGAAGAATCGTTAAAAATGTGCCTCAAACCTTGAGGCCTGAATGGGTTGACGGCAATACCTTATTTTCGATAGCTCGGCACACATGACCAGTAGGGCGCATGCAGGGCTTGAGTCGAGTACAGTTTGAGTCGATGTTTTTTTTTAGAGACATCTGATCTCGGATCTGCCGCTGCTGCAATGTCGGTCGGTGCAAAGGCTTCTGGGACTTCTAGAGGACTGTGTGTGTTTCTCGTGCCTCGTTCTAAAGGCTCCCAACAGTACCCCCCCCCCCACCACCACCACACCCTCCCTCTAAGATGAGAAAGGGGCGCTAAAGGGTTAAAGAGGTCTTATCTGGGCTGTTTCCCCTCTCTTATCGTTGTTCTCACTCACTGAGCTGCACATAATGTACTGTTCACTGTATATCATACACTTAATTTCACTTTTCCCACATGCACAAAGGTCTTTGGGGTGCAGTACTACAGACTAGTCATTGGTTAGACCAGTCATTAGTCCTACAACTAGAACCTATCTCAAACCCTCACCCTGAACCTAACCTCCCACGGGGCAGCACACCTAAACCTAACCTTAACCCATGTCTAACCAATGACTAGTCTAAACTAAGTATGCACCCCAGGTCTTTGCATACAAATATACACACACTTGACTTATTTATGGGCACATTTTCTTACCTTCCTTCACACAGCTCTTTGTGAAACATCCACAACATATACTTTCTCCCACTTCTCTGTTCAGCCCTGCTCTTTAGCCCTGTTAGCGGCCTCCAGGTAAGGAAAATGGTTATGCTAACACAGACCGTGGGTCGGTCTGTGTTACCATGGTGAGCAATGTTGTTGTTGTATTGTGTTGATCACTTTAACCTGGCATCCCTTTTTTTAGGCATGTCATTCTAGGCAATAATTTTCCAAAACTTTTAACTTTTCAAATATAACCGGTCTACAAGCTTAGGTAGATCGTTTATTTGATCTATTCGTCGTGCTATATATAGCTTGGGGTTAATCGTGGTTGAACAGCATTTGATACTATACTGATAGATAGATGGTTTATTTGTCTCGGTCATGGTTTATCCAACATTATTACATACAAAAGGGGGTTGACATGATACAGTTGACCGAAAATATTATGCCCACCCTTTTGAGATTTCAGTAATCTCATAGAAGGAAACAAAGACTGAATAAAGAAATCAGTTTTCAACATTGCTGCATTTCTAATAAACAAAGATTTAAACAATCATGTGGAAAGAAGAAAAAAAAAGGTCAATCAACAGAAAAAGCACTACTTCTACCACTTCTACTTACTAATTGTAGCATTGCATTCATGGGGTAAAAGTGGTAATGTCGCTGTAGTGTGTTGAGCGTGTGAGTCTGTCTTGTCGAGCAGGAGTCGGGCTTGAAGGTGAATCAGCCGGCGTCGTTCGCCGTCAGCCTGAACGGTGCAAAGGGCGTCATTGACGCCAAGGTCCACAGCCCCTCCGGTGCCCTGGAGGAGTGCTGTGTCACTGAAATTGATCAAGGTAAACCATCCTTTTTTACATTATCCTATTGCAGCGTTCAATACACTTCAATATAGTCTAGATCTGGATTATATTTCTATGGTTGTTTTGTTGCCACCAGCATCCATAACTTCGGTCAGGCTCTTTACAGCGACCTTGTGCATTGCACTGCATTACACTTTTGCATTACTTCACGAAAGCTTAACATTTTCTTTTACAACATTTTACCATTAAGTTGCGTGTATTGTGTCCATGTGGATGCAACGTACAGATTTCAAAGTACTTATATGTGCAAATTCACATGGTCAATATTAATAATGCTTAATTTATACATGTTTGTATTTGTTGATATAAATCGGGTTTAAAAGTGTATAAATCTGTCTTAAAAGTGATTCATCCTAATCTGGTATATGCTGTTGAATTCAGGCTGCAAATGTAAATGTGTGTGTGAACATAATTGCAAATGCTGGTTTATAGGTCGGTGGGGAGAAGCCTGTGGAGTCGCAGAACTCATGCAAAATGTCAATTCTCCGTCTTCTTAACCCTTAAAAAAAATATCTCCACTTCACTAGATAAGTACGCAGTAAGGTTCATCCCCAGAGAGAACGGCCTCTATCTTATCGACGTGAAGTTCAATGGCAGCCACATCCCCGGGAGTCCGTTTAAGATCCGTGTAGGAGAGACGGGCCAGGCCGGGGACCCTGGGATGGTATCGGCATATGGACCAGGCTTGGAGGGAGGTTCCACAGGTAACAATGCTGGAACTCTAAAGTCTATTGTGACCTATTCACAAGCAGCCAAGTGTGGTATTTGCAAAAGAATATCGGCAGCATAGCACAACAATTAATATTTGCTTTAATTCTCATTTCTGTCAAATTATCTTTTTTTTTTTTTTTCTCCAAATATGCTCACCTCAACCTACATGTTACCCCCCCCAGGCACTGCGTGTGAGTTTGTGGTGAACACCAGCAATGCTGGCGCAGGGGCCTTGGCTGTAACAATCGACGGGCCCTCCAAGGTCAAGATGGACTGTGTGGAGTGTTCCGAGGGTTACAGGGTCACGTACACACCGATGGCCCCTGGCAACTATCTCATTTCCATCAAATACGGTGGTCCCTATCACATCGTCGGCAGCCCCTTCAAGGCCAAGATCACTGGTGTGTAGGAGCTTCTTTGGCATTGGGGAAATAAATGTAACATTGACCACATTCACACCAGCCAAAGGCGGCCATTTTGCTGTTCTTTCACTTAACCCATTTTGACCTGAGATCAGATTCTAAAAATGTCTTCTACATTCAACCTGGCGTCCCTATTTTGGCCATGTCACTATAGGCAGAAAAAATGTCAGATCTTGTAGATCGTAGAAAGTAACTGTGAATATGGTCAATAATGTACAGTATGCAGTCTTCTACATGCATCGACGATGATCCCAGATTAAGGGAGACTGTCTTAGCCTCAATGACATGACGATAGAGGTCTCTCGCTCATAATCTCTTCTCTCCTAAATCTTCCAGGTTCCAAGTTGGTGTCCAGTCACAGCATGCACGAAACCTCGTCTGTGATGGTCGACCCCGTGACCCGCGCCATCAGCTGCTCTCAGCCGATGGCGGCTCAGTCGGACGCCACCAAGGTTGTCGCAAAGGGCATGGGCCTGACCAAGGGCTTCATTGGACAGAAGAACAACTTTAGTGTCGACTGTAGCAAAGCAGGTGTGTGTCTGTGGTTATACCAGTATTACCAGCTCAGTGGCCTTGTGGTTAGAGTGTCCGCCCTGAGACTGGGAGGTCGGGGTTCAATCCCCAGCCAGGTCATACCAAAGACTGTAAAAATGTCCAGGGGGTGTACTTGTACGTCAAGCTGCCTCACGCTACAGAAACAGGAGATAGGCTCCTGCCCTATGGGCCTCATGGCTCGACAAGGCTACTTACTATACCAGTATTGGAGTTGATGTAGTGTTCCAACTAGGGTTTGTCCCGATCGGATCGGGTTACTATTGTGATATGGCATAAACATGTTCTATAAAATATAAATATTGGATCAGGGGAAAAATCGGTATCTGCAGATCTCTAGTTCCAACCTAGCAAGAGGAAAATGTCAATGGTGTAAAGATGATGCTGCTACCGTCGATGATACCGAGCTGTTGAATTTGGAATATTGCCTAATGTTCCGTTTTCACTCCTGGAGGATGTGACGACGACGAGAGTGAATTGGAAACCGGAAAATTCCATAGCATTACCATAACTCTGACCCACAATCCAAGAAATGTGGTTGACCTTGTTCAAGCCCGTGTGCTGCTTAAAAAAGTATTTATTCTAAGTTCTCTCTCTCTCTCTCTCTCTCTGTATCTGCAGGGCGTAACATGCTCCTGGTCGGCGTGGACGGTCCCAAGGTCCCGTGTGAAGAGATCCTAGTGAAACACTTGGGCAACCGCATGTACAATGTCAGCTACCAGCTCAAAGAGAAGGGAGAGTACATTCTGGTGGTGAAGTGGGGAGATGAGCACATTCCCGGAAGCCCCTATCACATCACTGTCTAAACCCCCCCTTCCCCACCAACGCCAACACCGATATCGGAGAGAAAGCCCTTTATCGTATCACTGTTTTACCCAGCTGAAATTTCTGTCCGTCTTGAATCTAATCGATCAGCACCTGCAATATTGTTGTTTACAAAAAAAAAAAACAGACCCTTCTGTGTTAAAGCAGAACCAATAAGAACCCCTGCCCCCCCCTCCTCCTTAACATTATTGCTGTTTGACCAGTGCAGAAAACGAACTCCCACGTCAATGTTTACCTGAAGCCAGATATCATTGTGCTCTGAAGCTCGGAGTCTTTGAAACCAAACATTTTCGACTTCACTGTAACGACCAACTCCAACCAAGTCTCCCAAAGATGAATGCATAGACACTGAATTGTTCCTTTTCATCAGTCCACTCTACTCATCTCTTCCTTTCTCTCCCCCATCATTATTTTCCATGCCTCTCCTAATCATTATCCACTAGTAGATTTAGAAAGGGGGGAATATGCACCTTTTTAATTACTGTAAACTAGCCACCCGTTTTCCATCTTCAAGAATGGACCGCGTACTTTAAAATAGTTTAGGAAGGAGGACAGGCTATCGCTATCTTATACTGTAGCATAGAATAGTTTTTAGCCTTGCATAGCATGGAGGTTCACTCTCGCACTGCTCAAACCGCCCTAGTATGATGAATACATTTTTTTCTAAACTTTTTTTTTTTGTGAACAATCATGCAATATACAATATTTGAAATGAAAATAAAATGTTATGCCCTCTGACAAAGTTAGATGTATGCCATGATTGTTCTCATGAAGATCTATATATATATAAAAAAAGATGTGGACATTATTATGCAAGGTTGTTTTTGTTGCATTGAAATCCAGTGCTGGGTGACCCATGCCAGTCCAATGTGTTCATACTGCTCTCTAGCCAACCCATTTGTTTTACTTGCTGCTAGATCCAGTTTTAGGCACTGCTGTTCTTAAAACTTTAACCCATAGGGTTTAGAATGAGGAAAATGGCCAACGCCAAAGGATTTGAGCGACAAGAGGTATATGTGAATACATAGGCTAGTGATGAGAGAAGAGAAACGTTAATATCCGCTAGTATCTGCTATAGTGATGATGACTGTCAAAGTAGCTTACCGTCACTATATGACATGCTTTCTTGACACTTGATGTTGAGAAGATATTGCCTAGAGTAGACTCTCTGTGTTCTATACATGATCCAAATATGCTACACATGTTCCATACTGGCACTAAAACTCACTCTTCAGACACAGAAAGACTGATGATAAAGAAAGGATCAGAACCTGATGAAAATAAGTTGTGTGATGTGGTCAATGTTTAATAAATAAAAAATTGAGCTGTTACATATAAAAAAAAGGGACATTTCCAGAGTTGAGCTGGACGGAAGGGCTGAAGAGTATTTTTGGTGTGTGAACTTTATGTCCTTAAATAATAAATATAATGACCAAAAATGTTTTAATGAGAACTGTTACCTTGTGGTTCTGTAAAATGTCTCCCCCTCCTCACCTAGCCCAGCCCTCCCTTCATCCCTTTAGCTCTGGCTTTGTGTGTGTATTCAGTATTTCAGAAAAACAAAAAAAATAATCTTGTCTTAAATAGAAAAGCTTTTAAAGTGGTTGTAAGACTTACAGTATTTTGATACACAATAAAGTTGTCTAAGTATTTTTTCTGTCTATCTGGTTCTGTATTGGGTTTTTTTCACTGCTAAAAGTTACATTTATATTAAGATGAAGCTTTGTCTAAGCCCATTTAGGCCTGACTTCAACATTTAAAAGAAATCTTCTAAATCCTCCAGTTATCTGAAATAAATATTTTCACAAATTTTCAAAAAATAGCAGACCTACAAGCTCATAGCGCGCCACCGAGCTGTGCGCTATGAGCTTGTAGATATGCTATTTTTCAATCGCTAAATTATAACATGTTTAAAACCGCCCAAAACGGGCTAAACCACAGTTGCCACAAGAGTGAATCATTAATGAACACCAAAATGCAACATGTCAATGTCATGTAGTGATGGATATATTCTGTGCTAATTCAAAGCATGTATCCGTCTCAAATAGAGAAGTTACTTTTCTCATAAGTAGGTCTACGGTAGATTTGCATAGGCCTACATTAGCTCTGGTCCATATGTTAGACTAGAGCTATTGACCAGAGCTAGGCCTACATGTACTGCAGGAGAATAGGTACATGGTACAAAACATTGGTACTACAGCACACAAATGCAACTCCTACACAATTGTAAACTTTGTAGATTACTGTAGCCAACGCCCTTCCTGGAATACTCCATGTACCAGTCATACTGTATGCCCGTATTAGGCCTTATGGCCATACTAGGATTCCTCCAGAGGCCGCTGCAGTAAAGGAAAACCTATGGAAAGACTTGCATAATAAAACTCAGACTCCCCAAGTGTATTGCAAAGTTTGAGCACCAGCCAGTTTACCAGATTAAAAAAAAAAATGGTTTTAAGAGCAAAATATAGGTGTACATGACGTTTAATTAATTGAGACTTGTTTGTCTGGTGACTAATCCATAGCTCTAATGCTTATGCAAAGGCTTTAGAGCTATGGACCAGAGCTAGGTGAGCCTAGGTGTGAGCAGGGTTCTGCACGCTTTTCGACATGAAGTGCCGTGTCTTTATTTTCTTGATATGCATGTCATATCGACATTACGTTTAATTATGACACCACATCCAAATGATATATTTCCATCCGATTTTGATTGTTCATAAACATAGCAACCTTTATTTTTTGTCTTCTTCTTTAGGAACATTTTCTTACACCTCAATTAAAATTCTCAATTAGACTCAATTATAATTTTTACGACTGTAGAATTATTTGCAGGATGTAATTTGCATATACAGATGTGAGTGGACTTAATTTTTTTTTTTTTTACATACATTTAAATTTAAAAGAAAAATCTTCTCTAACACACAGTGATCACCCTCTGCTGTGCCAACGTTGACACCCTACCCCCTCCCAGCAATGGGTATTTTGTAATATTCTATTTAGCTTATTTTTCTGAAAATGCATATGGTAAAAATTGTATTGTTGTTTTGGGCAACAAACTGTATATTTCGGTATTTGTATGGTAAATGCATGGTGAGATAGTGCCATCTACTGTGCTCTGTTTTTGTGGTCTGTTTGTCTGGTTCATGGGCAGGTTCACCTGCTCTAATCACCTCATTTCAATCACCTGTTGGGTTTTCGGCATGTTTGGGCAGAACAAACAGAGCAGAGGTGAAGAGAGGAGCTCTTTCATGTCAGAGAGTCTCCACAAAAGATAAGAAAGAAAATAATATAAAAAAGAACAAGAACTTAACTGAACTCCTAAAAGTCTGTGCAGTTGTTTTGTTTGGTGTCTGTAAAAGCTATATTGCCATTGTATCGTGTATTTGTTTGTGTTTGTGACATGTGGAAATTTCGTTGTGTTGTATTATAATACGGACATCATGATTGACTGACAACAAGGACACTCATATTTCATGTTTCATTGTGTTTAAAATAATATTGTTATGTGATTTCTTTGCAGTTTTTCACGTTGTCGCTTGGGATAAATAAAAAGCGTTGTCTTATTTCTGCACCAGATGAAGATGGTTTAGGAGCAGTTACAGACAGTGCATTGCTCATATTATTCGTATCGTTGATCCGATTCGTTTTGAAGTCCACTGGGCGTGGTGGTGACGACCTGAGTAATTATAGTAGGAGAGTGGCCGTTGACTCCCATTGTAACAATGGAATGCGGATGTGCTCGTTCTATCTCAACGGGAAAGTTCCAGCCATAGGAGCAATGTTTGGAACTATATAGCCCATAGGCACCCGCTTTGCGGCGAGATCAAAGCTTGTCGCTACTCTCCTACTCTACACTCCGGTGACGACCAAGGTGGGTCATCCAGATCCAGATGTGGTCAGGCGTCACGCCCCCTTTCCACTACTGTCGCTGCTGGTTGTGTGTGTGTGGCTGTGTGTGTGCACTGCAGAACCTCGCCAAGCATCTGAGCCACATTGTTAACGTTTCCTGATTTCGAAGGTAAGTGAAACCCGTTTTTCACCAGAAACGTACTCTATGAGCCTCTGATTAAATATGTCGCGCTGCGTACGTACTACAGTAGATATAGTAGTAGCCTACAGTACTACTATTTGCTTAAGCAGCAGCAGTATAGGACCAGACGTATTTGAACAGTTGCTAACGACTCCCATATAGAAAGTTTTGTTCTCATTTATCCGCTCCTGAGTCCTGACTGAGTTGAATTCCTACTGCAATGCTTTTCGCTCAATGTGTTCTTCCGTCACTTTCAATGAATACTTTAAGGACCTAGTTTGAGAGCAGAGCTCTGAGGAATTCCATCGTAGTTTTAGCTGCTTTTATGATGGCAGGCAGCCAAGTAAAGCCAGGCGGGTGGGTGCAGTTATGTCTCCTCCCCTTCCTTCAGCATGGGATTACTTTTGAACTGTTCTTGCTCGCTCTCTCTCTCTCTCTCTCTCTCTCTCTCTCTCTCTCTCTCTCTGGGTTTTATAGATGTCTTTGAGTGACAAAAGTGATCAAGAGATCAGCAACTTGCTGACTGAGTATGGCATCAAACATGGACCCATAGTTGGTATGAGTAACCCACACTTAGTACTCTCATAACGAATAAACAAATGCATTAATTGTTTCCACGTTCCATCTAAAATGCAATGCTAATAATACACTAGAGAATATTGATAAGACAGTTACATGTATCGATGATACCTATACATGAAGTGTCAAGAGAATGTGCTTTGTGTGTTTAGCTTCAACTCGAAGGCTGTATGAGAAGAAGCTGAATGAAGTGATGGCCAAAGGCTCGTCACAACACTCCCCTGACAAAACCTACTACAGAGAGGAAGGTACCGTAGGACACAAGTTCTCAATTGTGTGTGTTTGGGGGGGGGGGGGGGGGGGGGTGCTCCTCAGGGAACTTAACTTCCATAGCTAATTATTAGGGCTGCGAATCTTTAGGTGTCCCCCGATTCTTGGGGTGACGATTCGATTCAAAAACGATCTTTTCGAATTTTCCGATTCTCGATTAAAAAAAGATTTTTTTCCGATTCTAAAGCAGTTTTTTATTTTTATTAAAAACAATTAAATTGAATTTTAGCATCATCTACTCCAGTCTTCTGGCATGAAAGCAGAGTACATTTAGTAAAAAGCTTGTATAATTGTAAAGGTTTTATCAACTGAATGATTTAAACACACAAAGGTTAAATCCAAGAGTAAGAAATAAATATCTGTATCATTTATTTAGCGTGCACAAATTTGAACCAGTACAAAAGTTACAAAATCTCTTCTCACTCAATACCAGAACAATACATTAGTATTAAAACAGGTGTAAAATAAATACAATTGGCAGGCTTAGCTTAGCTGGTAGTAAATGCACTATGCAGAAACCCAGGCCAGGCAATGCATTGCATGCACAGGTAGTACCTGTGCATGTTTTTTTTTTTTTTTTTTTTTGCACAAATTTACCTGGTACCAGGTACAGGTACATTTGTGCAAAAAAAAAAAGAAAAAAAAAGGTTAAATGAGAATCGATTCTGAATCAGACGGCATTAGAATCGCGATTCTAACTCGAATCGATTTTCTTTGACAGCCCTACTAATTATGCCCTATACTTAATTATACGCCAAATAGAATAGCGAAAAATAGCCCATCTACACACTTGCAGACTGGATGCGTTTTTCGGAAAACTGGCGGAAAAACACTGCTAAAAATCTGTAACTGTACATGCCCAAAATAGGATGGTTGAAAGTGGTTACCATCAGACATTACATCATTTTGTAAAATATATATTTTTTTATCCCACGATTTTGTAACCCATTTTTCACCCCTGTGTTAATCATCTAACCAACCTAGTCCCCCATTACATCATTTTGTTATCTCAATGTAACTACCGGTAGTATTTTAGGGGAATTCTCTCACTATAATATATGAGGTGTTTCTATATGCTGCTGTTATTCAGAGTAATGCACCAGCATCACCAGGATTAATATCTTATCAAAAAAATCTAAATATTAACTGCAAAATATCTGTTCTGTCATAAATACATATGACGTACAAATAGACACTCCTATACACCGGTAGTCAAAGAACAGAACAGGAATTCATCATAAAGGAGGTAAAAAGGGAAAAGAAACATATGCAGTGAGGGGAAAAAGGGTGGGCGGAAGTGGTAACTGTTGTTCTTATACAGTATTGTTATTATTCTAACAGTGTCATCTGCCATCCAACATCAATATTACAAACAACAGAAGATACAGTCATGCAAAATACATTTTAATGATAAGAGAAATTGGAATGACAGCGCTTACCAACCTCTGGAATGGGTCCTTTATTTGTCACTCATGCCATCTAGTGTTCATGTTCTGAGTTAAATAACTGAGGCCCCTTTTCCACCAAAAAAACTTGTATTAAATATACGAAATCAACCGTTATCAGGACGTTGGAATATGGCCATACTGGCATACTAGACATTGTGGTGTTTGACTGTATCCCCCCAGACTGCACGCATGCAGGGTGGTGGTGCAGATGAACGTGTCATTTCCAACTCTATTGTCGGCGCATGGAAACTAGGGGCTACTAATATATACTATTCTCTGCCTATCGGGATGTAACTCGGACGGCGCTGAGTCGGGTCTGGTGGCCGTCGCAACGTGCTGATTACGAACATTTTCTTGCTTATCGGGTGATTACAGTTGAATGGGGTGCAGGTTCAGAACTGGTTTTGTTCCAGATTTTTGGAACCGTGGTCCTTTCAGGGAAACGGTGGCCATTTTTTGGTTCCAGTTCCGAACCAACTTTTAGTCTAGCTAAGAGAGTGGTAAAGGCCACCACATTTGGTTCAAATGGTATGGCAACACTTCTACGTAAAGAAGGGCACGACCAAAACATATGTATATACGTGGCAGGAGCCAGGCGACATGCCTTGCACAATGGAAGAAGAGACGTAAAATATCTTCCCAATCATCATCCTATTTGTTCTTAATATTTTGTATTGAAGTAGGCCACAAAGAGAAGATACAATTGTAAATAATAGATATTAGGCCCTTCGTGCTCGACAATGGCGTTAAAAAGGAATCAACATCTGTGGCCTCTGGAAGGTTTGGAAATACAGGGTTATAAAAGATTCTTAATACACAAAGGTTCTCCTTGTAACAATGGTACTATAACCAAAGGAAAAAACGAAAGCTTCGGGTGGCTTACACAATTTTATTTATTGATTTCAGTTCTATCTATGTAGCCTACAGTAAAAACAACAAATAATGTTATATCGTCATTGACCTGAGGCCGATTAAAAATGTTAATACTGTATTATAGGCCCAGGCCGTAGCGTAACGGTCTGGGCACCGGACTGGTGATCCAGTCGCGGTGTGCCGCGGGTTCGACTCCCGAACCCGACACGGCCTTTACCGCATGTCATCCCCCCATCTCTCTCCCGTTTCCTGTCAGCCTACTATCTGTCCCTTAAAAAATCAATAAAAGGCGTAAGCCGCAAAAAAATATCTAAAAAAAATAAATTAAAAAATACTGTATTATAGTGACAACTACAGGTGTTCCCGGCTTGAAAGGTGTAACAATGTATAGGTGTTCCAGGTCTAAATGGGTTAATAATTGCATTAATTGCCAGATGATTCATTTCACTGAGCACCTTTTTTCTTTCAGAAATGTTTTATTAGGAACAAAAAAGTACAAAATGTATATGTTGCACAATGTACATTCTTATTTTTTTATATACGTACAACAAAATCCAAAGAAAGGAAAAGACAGAAAAAGACAGTTTGGCTATATTATACAATAGTATATGATTTGTGATGTTTTCTTTTCTGTTACAGAAGAGGAGGTAACCTATGTTACATATCACAATCCAGTAAGTTCCGTGTGCTATAATCTTTTACACTATTTGTATTATTCCCTATATATCTGTTTAAATAATGTCAATGTTATTTCAATAGGTTAAACATGAAGCCTACGGGGACATGTGAGTACAGCATTTACACACACACGCACACACACCTCAAATATGCCATTTTGTGGTCAACCATAGACCCCCTAGACCTGCAAATGTAATGTACAAAGTCTTGTTTTTTCCACCAGGTTAAGGCGGAGAGGAAGCTTTGAGCAGGTCAAAGATGAGGAGTCGGACCAGGACACAGAGTGAGTATAGTGAGTTTGTGTGTGTGTGCGTGCAGCGTGTGTGTGAATATACATTTGTATTGTATTTGAAAATGAAAAGATAAATCTTTCATTTCAGGCCCCCGGTCCAGAGCACCAGTGCAACCAGTGACAGCACAGTACAAGCTAGAAAGCCGATCAAAAAGTCCGGAGGAGGGTGCATGTCCTCAGTAATGAAGCTGCTGCTCTTTGCGCTGGTAGCCGTGTTCCTCTACTATGTCTACTGCAGCATGGAGAACAATGCAGAGAATCCTTTCACTGAAATAGGGATGTGATTTTTCTATGTTTGTGATTCATGATTCTTGCTTCCCCCCCCCCCACATTTTGGGCACTATCGGCTAGAATAGAATCATTGCATTTCATGGGATTTTAAAAATGGTTACTTTGTTGCATGGACCCTATTGCACTAAGATGCATACCGGTATGCATTTTTCCACATTTTCTCTCATTTTAAAAGCTTTTACAGTAGCCTATGCATTTTACATTTTTTTACGTTTTTAACTAAATGTGATTTGATGTCTTTTGTAGAGAATTCAATATAATATGCTTTATTAGCATGATTTAGGACTGTTGTGAACTGTAGCCTAATGAGCATATTTCACTATATTGTTGCCCAGAATGCCCACACAATATATGTTCTTTCTAAACCCAAGATTTTGGTTTTGTCTTCATGGTGAATGTTATTAAGTAATGTTACGAAAGTCCAGTTTCCAGTGTACAGTATGTTGGGAATGAGGAAGCAGCTCATGCTGCCATACAACTTCAATATTCAAGCACAACGTTATTGTCACATCACTGGTTTAGGTATAAAGGAGTGGATGGAATTATTTTTTATTGAATAAAGAATAAGGGTAAAAAATATACAATTTAAAAGTATAAAGGTTACAAAATGTTTTACCAAAAAGTATAAAAACTAAATAATATAGAAGACCAGTCACAAGAATGGTACATGATCAAATACACTGTTATGCCGTCTTTAGCTAAATATCAAAAACAAACTGAAAGTGTGTGAGGATGTATCTACAGTCAGATATACTGTCCATAAGGTGTGACTCAGTGTGATTTGTTCCATACAGATAACATACAAAGCAGCTATACATTCAAAGGATTCAAAAATAAATAAATAGTACATAAAATGTGCAAATTCTGCTCAGTTGATCCCAATAGTTTTTTCTACGTTCTGAGACACCAGCATACATGCAGTAAGTAAATATAGTTTGTCATACTCACACACACACAAAAAAAACTGTTGTAGAAGGGTAGGTCATGAGTCAAGAATATACCGTTAGATTCAAAGGTGAAAAACTAAATGAGTTTGTTGGTATCTCTTTGTACTCAGCGGCGATATCTGTAGCCTATGTGAGCAGGCCCATTTCCCGTCAAAGTTATCAGCACAGGGACAAATAAAGTAGTTAAGTACTGGTTACATAACAGTTCCATTCAGATCAAAATAAAGTTTGATTTGAAAATCAAACTTTATTGTGTCCAGAGATTTAAAAGAAACATTTGAAGTTACCAAATTAAGAAGGGTTTATTACTTGCTTTATAGCAGACAATGAGTAATGTCCCTCAGGATGAGAAAGTAAATCCTTAATTTTGATAGATTGCTTAAACGATTTAAGTTAAATCATTTAAGAACCACTATATTATTAGATGCCTGTTGTCAAGTTCTGGTCAATTGTCTGGAAGTGTGGTTGTGGTAGTGACATCACTGCTGACCTGGGAAGGATCAAAAGATTATGATTAAGAGTAGTTGACAAAGGTAATATTGATGGTTAACAAGCTTAAAGCTATTGGTTTTGATAGCACATCAGTGAGCTGGATGCAATCCTACCTGGAGGGGAGAGAACAGATGGTGGAGGTGAACGGAACACTGTCCCCTCCCCTCCCAGTGAGCTGTGGCGTCCCACAAGGAAGCATACTAGGGCCTTTACTGTTCCTAATATATGTTAATGACATGACTTCAGCTTGTGACTGCAACTTGTTCCTGTTCGCAGATGACTCAGCACTGCTGGTCTCGGACAGGAACAAACTGCAGGTTGAAAAGACCCTCAGCTCTGAACTCGGTAGAATCTGCACCTGGCTCGCTGATAACAAACTATCCTTACACCTGGGAAAAACTGAATCCATCCTCTTCGGATCAAATAGTAATCTCAGCAAGGCAGATGGCTTCTTGGTTAGAGTGGGTGACAATATTATCACACGAAAAGATCAAATTACCTACCTAGGTTCCATCCTGGAGGCCAATCTTTCCGGTGATAAGATGGCCACCAACGTAATCAAAAAAGTCAATCAAAGAACAAGATTCCTTTACAGGATCTCCTCACTGGTCAGCAAAAACACCTTGAAGACCTTAACAGGAGCCCTCGTACAAGGTTTCTTTGACTATGCATCCACCTCTTGGTACCACAGCACCTCAAAGGCCCTTAAAACAAGGCTCCAGACCTACTTGGCCTCACCCCCCACTTTGACAGGCTGGGATGGCTTAGGGTCGTCGACAGAGTACAGCATCTTGCAATGGGTCTGGTCCACAAGATTCGATACACCACCAAGATACCCATGTACCTGTCTAAATACTTCCTTAATGTAAACGAAGTCCACACCCACAACACCAGAGGGAGTGCAACAAACCATGTACAACCCAGATTCGGCACAAACAAGGGACTAAATTCTTTTCGCTCCTATGCCACCAAAATGTGGAACGCCCTACCAACAGTCATTAAGACATGTGAATCCCTTGACTCCTTCAAAACCGCTCTCAAAGGGCACCTACGGATGGCTGCAATTCGAAACTGGCCTCTGTAAAATCTGAATCCCCCCCACCCCATTTTCCCTCACTGTATATTGTATCTTTTCCCTTTTTTGCTTCCCATATGATGAATTTAGCTACATAGAAATGTCTATTTGTATGTCTCTAAATGTTTGTATGTCTTTAAATGTTTTGATGAATTGAACAATGTGGACCCTGTTGTAAACAAGTGTAATGCTTAATTGGGTCGTCCACTCACAGTTGACAGTCTTTGTATTGAGTTTGTGCTTAAAATGTACTGTAAATTCTACAAACTGTTAATAAATATTTCAATCAATCAATCAATCATCTTTGTTTGTGTTGTGTATACATATGGACAAATAGAAGACTGATGTTTACTGTATTTATTTGCATTTAAAATACCTATATAATGCGTTGGTTTTGTTCAGTTTTCTGTACAAACACATTGTTGTTGATTAATTTGTTAATGAATTGATGTTCTGTAGCCTTACAGTAAAGTTTACCGGTACATTTAGTTTATTGCTTATTTATATAGCATTAAATCAAGCTAAACGAATAATAAAAAAAGCTGCATATCCTGATACTGGGACATGCACTATATCGCACCTAGCCCTGAGCATTTAGAGCTATGTTACTCTCAACTTCCGCCGCTTGCATGAATGCAGACCAGCCTCTCCTCTTTAACGTAAATAAAAATAAAGTTTTTGCTACTCACCAAAACAAAGGTTGTGTCATTAGAAAGCCTACTTTCCTTAGTGGACGCACTCTGAGCCCCCCACCACACGTATAAACTGTACTTTTTGGCCAAAAGGGGATTTTGTTTCCACCGGAAAAAACTCCACTGCGCCTTCCACCGATATTGCCCAGAGAATTGCCTCATAGAGAATATTTTTCCTCCGGTGAAAGAAAATCCCTTTTTGGCCAAAAAGTAGCCTACCGTTTATACGTGTGGTGGGGGGCTCAGAGTGCGTCCAGCCGTCCACTAAGGAAAGTAGGCTTTCTAACCCACCTTTGTTTTGGTGAGTAGCAAAAAGGTTCTTTTTATTTACGCTAAAGAGGGAGAGGCCGGTCTGCATTCATGCGAGCGGCGGAAGTTGAGAGTAACATAGCTCTAAATGAAACGCATTAGAGCTATGGACCAGAGCTATATCGCACCGTGAGTTAACTTCCTATACCATGACAGCATACCTGACATTCATCCTATCTTCCCCCTACTCCTCCCACAGAATTGTTCAGTGACAAGCCCCACCCCAGCCTGTAGGGCAGTGACAAATATCACTATCCCTGCCAAGCTAATTTAAAGCTGTTTTTAATAAACTTTTTTTTGTATATGAATTGATTAATATCTTTATTGTGTGCGTTAAAATACCTACTTGTTGTTTAGTTATGTGATGTTTAAGTCTAGATTACTGGGGTTAGAGTCCCCTGGTGTTCCCATAACTATTCCAGTAATACCTCACCCTGAGTTTTGATTAGAATTGATTTTTAATATTGTGCCTACCCAAGTATACGTCCATCGAATCCAAGTGCTGTGATGAAGATGTTGATGAGGACCGTGAAGAACACAAACACTGTTGCAGCATTGTTCATACTGTTCAGCTTGGCCTGCTTCCTCACATCGTTTAGGTCATACTTCACTGTAACGAGAGAGGTGTGGGGTTGGATGGACAACATGGGGAGAATATGTTATATGTGACAATTTCTTAGAATGTGTAGAGAGGGATAAGAGTTAAGACTTGAGATGATTACCAATAAAGACGAGCAGCAGCCCCACCACAACTTGTAAGATGATGGAGATAGACAGCAGGACAATGAGGGGAGTATAGAAACGGTACTGATCCCCCACGTACAGAACAGTCTTCAGCTGAGAAGAGTTGGCCATCAGCAGCGCTACGTCTAACATGCTCTGCGCTGCACTCTTCTTAGTGGCGTAATGATTCAGGTTGATGGCCCGGTACACTTTCCCAGATGGGTCTGTGTTCTGTGCCTGTGAGTTTGGAGAGGAGAATTTAATTGAAGAAAGTCAGGGCAAGTTTATTCATTATAGCATTTTTCAGGCAATTAAAAGTGAAATAAAAAAACTGCTAAAATGTGCGTACTATACCGTCATAACCCTGGATTGTCATGGTCAGCAATAGTTTTTGCTAAACCATGCAGTAGTAAAACAGGTTTTCTTTATTTTTCAATATTTTGGATATTTCATGTACGTTATCCTTCTCTAAGTACTCTATCCTGTCTTATTCTAAATAAGGAAAGGAAAAGGAAAGAACCTAAATTAACGTAGGACTCCTCATAGGGTTAGGAATTCTATGAAGGGTACAAAGTGTTTTTCTGTTAAAACAACAAATACAATTTCAGTGTCCATGAAAGAAAATCACAGAAAAAAACAGGTACATATGTTGTACAGGAGTCTGCCATTGTTGTAACTATACTACTGTATACTGTATGTGCTAGTCATGTTTCACTAGGTGTGGTTTCAAAAGCAAAGGGAGTGTCAGTGCTGGCAGACTTGAGCTTGAGAGAGAGAGAGAGAGAGAGAGAGAGAGAGAGAGAGAGAGAGAGAGAGAGAGAGAGAATGAAATGTACAAGACAGTACATGCCCCCAGATGTTCTCTCTGCAACATCCACTGCAAATCGCTCTCACCCATGATAGCAACACATTCTCACTCACAATATTTGGTATAAGTGCATCACCAACGCCCTCTATTGTGACGCCAATGATAGCATATCAAGTACGTAACATGACTATTAATACTCATACATTTTCTCTTCTATTTGTGTGTGTGTGTGTGTGCGCGTGCGTGCGTAATTATTATTTTCAGGGAAAAAATGTCTGTCTGTCACACAGAAATCTGTCCCACGTCTGACTGGCCTCAAACATGGCTGAGGTGTGCAGAGTCGAATGGCAATTTGGACGGATCAACGCTCTCTGAGAACCGAAATCACAAATATCTGTATCTGTCACATTGGTAGGCAACCTTAGGCACGGGTGCCAACATTGACACAGGGGAGGGTGATTTCTTACACACTGGCATAAGTATGAGAGAGAGAGTTTTTTGAGTGGTGCAACCACTCCTATAGAGTAGACAGCTACAGTATGTGTCCCTGCCTGGGTCCCTGGGTCTGTCCTATTTTCACCACCAAGTGTCACTGTTGCACAGCCTAAGACACACAAACTCTCTCTATCACACACACACACACACACACACACACACACACACACACACACACACACACACACACACACACACTTACTGTATATATGATGATTTCGGGTGTGACAGTACAGTACAGTGACAGTATACAGAACAGTAGAGGGACCCCCTGGGGACCCCCACACAGTAACTCTGTCATTTTTTAACCATTTCGGACAAGGTCACACAGGGTGGCTCGCCAGCACCAGGCAGGCACACTGGGCGCGTTCCTGTGGGTCTGGCAAATGGTAAATGGTGCATTTATATAGCACCTTTATCCAAGGCGCTTTACATAGATTTTTGCATCAATTCAAACATTCACACACACATTCATACACCAATGGCGGCCGAAACCATGCAAGGCACCAACCAGCACATCAGGAGCAATTTGGGGTTCAGTGTCTTGCTCAAGGACACTTCGACACTAACTCTGGGGGAGCCCGGGTTCGAACAGGCAACCTTGCGGTTACAATCCAGCCACTCTACTCCTGAGCCACCGCTGCCCCGTTACTTCCGGGAACCCCCCGGGGACCCCCACACGGAGTTGCACAACTCACTTCACACAAGTGTGATTTTTTTTTCCTTTTCAAATTAAATATTCAAAAAAGTTAAATTAAGTCTCCTCACAAATTACATCCTGCCCACAATTCTACATTCATTCAAACTCCTATACTCTGACTGAGAAGTCTAATGATCATTACTCCTGATACTAATATTTGTAAAGATACATTCTAATTTCTAAATAATAAAGGTTGTTATCTATAGCCTATATACAATGAAAATTCAATACATTTAACATGTTGGTATGGCACACTGACTATCAAGAAAATTAAAACTTGGCACAAAAGGTTGCCGACCCCGAAAGCAAGCGCCACCCCCACCCCACTACTTCATACTCTGGGTAAATTATTGTGAGTCTTGTGAGAGGGTCACTCACTGTATACGTACGTCCATCATGGTGAATGATTAATGAATGTATGTTAAAAACAAATAGTGTTCATTTCACTCAATAGAATGAAAGATCCTACATTTTTCTGTGTGATATCAAGATGACCTCTTTATGGTGGAGTAGGCTAATGCACTAACATGCTTTTGGAATATATATATATATATATATATATAAATTAAGGAACAACTGTGTGGGGTCTACTTGCATCTGTAATGTTAACTATCCATGTGGTGACCACATGATAGTTTAGTTTGCAGTACTTGCTAGAAGTGGACACAGCATTTTCTGGGATGTGATCACAGTCAAATGCGAAGTCCTGGAAAGTTTACAAAGAAGCACTTGACTAAGTTGACTGTAGTAAGCTATTTGAACATGACACTTTGGTGAGAAGCCATATGCGCCACGAATCATCATATCATCCCCAAACCCCTATAAGATCCTGAAAAAAACTTTTATATAGACATTTATTACCCCAGTTAGACACTGCTATCTAGAATAGACTAGAAGAATACACGATAGAACATTTGGGTAACAAATGTACAATAGTTAATTGGCTTCATAAATCAAAGCAAGTTCTTATATCAGACAGTTAGAGCTATGGACCAGAGTTAATCAGACAGAGAGGATAGTGTGGTGTAACAATGTCGTGCACGACTCTAGGCTATCTTACCTCTACGTCCCCTGTTTTGTTCAGTGCAATTGCCTCTCCATTGTTAATTGAACTCATCTCGCCCGGCATTATCTTCTCGATTAAGCCCGATTTTCAATTAAATTGTGTAAAATGTCTTCAGCGATAGTCCAATGTTCTCTCCTCTGGATAAAAACGCAATGAAAGTTAACGTAGGCCGCCTGATAGTTACTCACTTATTGCGACTGTACAATATGGTACAGTATACTCCAACCGGACTGTCAAGTTACCTATCTCTCTCTCTCCTCCCCCTCTCTCTCCCCTCCCTCTCTCTCACCGCGCGCACACGCACGCGCACACGCACGCGCACACGCACACGCACGCGCGCACACACACACACACACACACACACACACGCACACGTGGGTGTACTGTAAATCAAGACAAATAATGTAATGAATCTGGCCTATAGGGGGCAGCCACGCCGAACAGAAACTGCTTTCAAAAAAGAAAAGAAGAAAACCCCATGTTTCTTCCCCTTCCGCCAGGTGGAAAACATGTCGGCTCGCTGCTACACAATCACAATGTTACACAGGACGGTCATAAATGCGTTCAAGCTGCACAGCCGGACTCCGGGAAGACCCGCTATCCTGTTACGACCACTGGGTTCGTCCAGTGCAGAAAGCGAGACGAACCGTGTGCAGATAGAGGAGTCCACAGATGAGTATACATTTGTGGAACGACTGATCCCACGATCACGGGTCCCCGCCCCGCCTAAACACGACGGTCCTTCCCCGTCAGGCTGGGTCCCTCCGTCCGAGTCACCTCCGGACCTGCCGTACATGGTCCGCCGTTCTCGGATGCACAACGTTCCCGTCTACACCGACCTCACCAACGGCGGCCGCAAGACCACCCTCGTGCGAAAAGTGGAAGGGGACATCTGGGCGCTGGAGAAAGATCTCAAGGAGTACCTGAAAGAAGTCACCGGCAAAGATTTACCGACACAAGTCAACGAGGTGACCATGACTGTTCGTGTCAAGGGCCATTTCGATTCAGAGTTGAAGGCCTGGTTATCGAAAAAGGGATTTTGATGATTTGTGGAAGAACTGAACTGGTCCAGTTGTACAGTTCTCCTGAGTCCTGACGGTGACAACCGTGACATATTGTGTTCCCCATGGTGAAGAACCATGAGGCAACTAAAACTGTATTGATCTTTTGGTGATCGTGGATATTGACTCTGAGCCAGGTTCAATGGGTTAGCTGTCACTGTATCACTAACCTCGGTAGCCAGGCGTTTGTACTGTATCATGGACAAAAACGTTTCCTTATATTGAGGGACGTGTGATGCCACCATAAGGTGGCATGTCCAATATATGTTAAAATCTGCCCTGCTGCAACTGTATATTGATATAGTGTTTAAAATTAAAGGCACAATTCTAAAGACTTGCTTTGTTCGTTATTACACTGTGAAAGTGTCATATGTATTCATGGCCATTGGCCTGTACAAGGCTAACTACGTTGAACCTAACATTGTGAACCCTGTTTTACTTTGCATCTGCAGTGCTAATGCCAATTCTGTCATGTTGATTGTTGCTGCAATGTCAAGTGTGAGATTAATCAGTGAGATAATAATGAAATAGCCTATCAGTAAGTTACATTGGTGGTGATGTTGGTAATGATAACTTGACACTCATGTCAGTTTGTGGGAAGATGTGGTCATTCAAAGAGTTGCCAATGAAGGAAGGTAACATATTTTAGAATTGTAATTTCAAAACAAATATTGTCTCACTCTCAGCATCCATAAAAACATTTGTTCTTTTCAGGCAGTTGCAAATCTATTATTTAAAATGTGTCAAGTATTCTGAAGAATGTGCCCAAGAGCATTAGGCCTATAGGCTTTCCAGAAACTGCCAATATACCTTAGAGCAGGGTGGGCAACTTTGACAATGAAGCGGGCCACATTGCAAAAATAGATCTACAAGCTCGTTTTGAGCTTGTAGATCAGCTATTTTTGCTATTTGAAACCCTGATTTATTTTTAATTGCAATCCTGAAAAGTACAAATTGTATTTAATTTCAAATACCTTATTTATGTATTATAATATCAGTATTTGGAGTATATTAACCGGGGGCCGCATTAAGTGAAGGTGGGGGGCGCATGTGGCCCCCGGGCCGTCAGTTGCCCATGTATGCCTTTAGAGTATATACGTGGACCTCATTTGCAATCTTTTTTTTATATGACAAAGTATAAATTAGGATTAAAGTTACAGTACATGTTAATTAAGTGGTTCATTCTGGCCCACATTTTGCAGCTGAAGCTTTTTAGACGTGAGGTCAATTAAGAAATACATTCTGCAGCAAACAAAAACAAATTGAAAATGAATGGTGTAATTTAGATGCCACCAGTTCAATGGCCATAACTGGTGTGTAAACTGTTTATGGTACTAGTGACTAGTGGTCATCACAGGTGGTACTGGTGGCCTGGGAAGTTGAATAGATTTTACTCTGCATTTAACCCATCCTAAGGAGCAGTGAGCAGCACACAGGGATCAACTCGTTTTAAAAGCCTTACTTAGCTTTTGGTGTAGTAGAAAACCCAATGCAAGCACATTAAATGTTTTTGATGTTGCTTACTATAAGTCACTAGATGAATGCCCTGCCCAACACAAGCATTGTGTATTTTATTAAATGTAGTGTAAATTAAATTATTTGGCTAAAACAAAGATTTGTATTGACAAGTTAAAGCACTATATTCTGATAGCAGACATTGCTATTATAATTGTTCAGTAATATTTAATAAACAATACATTTTCAGGGGGGTTTGCCAATTGCATCCAAACAGGAGGGAGTACCATTAATCAGCTTCAATTTTACAGTGTTCATTTCAATGTTGTCTGCTCATTTCTGTATCATCACTTCCAATTATGCTTGTTTATCACAGCACTGTAGCGAAAGGGAGCTGTTACTGAACATTCTACAATTACTGAACACAAAAAACACTTACTCTACACTTAACTTTAGATTTATTTTGCAGCACACCTACCTACGTGCAAACTCTGCACAGAAAGGCCACCCCTGCCAGGGTTTGAAGTTGAACCCTAGTCCATACTGTGAGGCATCCTTGCTCTCCACTGGTCTCCATAATCCGATGAGGAATGGCATGAATTAAATCATTCATCCAGTCTGTGAAATAGATATCGCTGGTTCTCAATGTTGGGTCAAGGACCACCCAAGAACTCCAAATGGACTCTCACAGGTCTGTAACCCAGATAGTATACACTATACAGTACTGTATGGAAGAAATTGGACCCATTTCACTGAGGATTTACACAGTATAGATTGTGGTTTCAGTAGTTTAGTGGTTCAGTTGACCCTTTTGTCATGGATATTTTTAACATTCCTAAGCCAATAATTTGATGACCAGCAGTTAGGAATGCTATAAAAAAAATCCTTTAAAAGGTTTAGATCAGTATATCTGAACCTAGCCGCAATTTGCAACTCTAGATTTTTTTTATAATGGGATGAATCTAGAGTTGCAATACCCTCCCTACTCATCCAATTTGCGTTTGCGATCTGCTTGTATTAAACGACGTTAAACTCACCATCATTGCAGCTCTAGGCCAAGCTTGAATTATCCTCTTTCAATCTGCCAAGCTTTTTTTTTTTCATACAAATCTACCAGACATGTTATGAGCTACTTTCTGTCAAGAAAGTGTTGCAGTTTGGAAGCACTTGCCTCCTGCATTATGTGCAAATTCTAAACAGGTGGTACACAGGGCCATTCAGTGACTTACGAGTGCTTCCAAACTCCAGCCCTTAGAAAAATAATCACTTACACATAATTTCTTGACAGAAAGTAGCTCAAGTCTACGGTGGATTTTTAAGAAACAAAAGCTCGGCAGAATGAAAGAGGATATTTCAAGCTTGGCCTAGAGCTGCAATGTTGGTGAGTTTAACGTCGTTTAATACAAGCAGATCGCAAAAGCAATTTGGATGAGTAGGGAGTCAATGGAGGGTATTGCAACTCTAGATTAATCCCATTATAAAAAAATCTAGAGTTGCAAATTGCAGCTAATCTGAACCACCCACACACATGCCCAATTATTTGAAATAAAACAATCCCTATTTAAATGTATTAATTACAAACCCTAATTATTACAATTCATAAAATTACTTTTCTCCCTAGATAAAACACATCTGATTTTAGGTGAACAATATTTTTATTTTGATATTAAAGGATGTACAAGTGGTGATGTGATGAAATTTTGCAATAGCTCATCCTATCTTGGCATTTTCAAATAAGATTTTAACCAATGGCATCCTGCAAATGTAAGTATAAGTATAAAATTCACAAAGCGTTTCACAAGTGATTTCTTGCAGTAAGCAATTCTGCCTCAAAAACAGCCAGTGGAGTATGTTTTTTCCATCAGCTGTTTGAAAATCTCTCTTTTGTTCAAAGTCCCAGTTTCTGTACACATAGTATAGTAAGCACTTCATGGGACTTACATGGCATTTTCAGGGTTTAATATGACATTGTATTTTAATTGTTCACTGTTCAACAACTAACTGTATATACCAGTACATCAAAACCAAATGGCTTTTCCCTTTACCCCACCCTTTATGGCAACCATCAAAACAATGACAGGACAAAAGCTGAACGTAAAACAAAAAGGTGCATGCATTTTCTTTCGGCATTTTGTGCCTTAAAAAAGTTGCAGTCCCAATTTCAATTTGCTGACATCACTGTGGGTCCAGGGGAGGCCTTGCGATGTCCTCTGTGGAACAGACACTCCTGGAACACCGTGCTGAGACGTGCCTTCCATCTCCACCGGCTGGTCGAACACAGTGATAGTGGAGTAATTCTCCACCATGAGGCACGACGGGTCTTCCGATTGCCCAGGCACTTTACCGAGAGGAAAGTTCTTCCACTGCACTTTATCTGTGCACATCTGCCAGGGAGATCCCTTGAGCAACTCTGCCTTCTCTGCCTGAATCTCCGGGCTCAGGTCCTGGAGAGTCTCACTTCCGTCAGAGATGGTCTTCGCCCGTCTCCCATTGGGCTGGTGCCTAGAATGCTGCAACTTCTCATTTAAACTCTCGAGTGTGTATATGGGCTGGTGCTGGTCTCTGCGCTCTGTAGAAGGCACACTTCCCGTGTGTGCGCCCTGTGTGTAGATGGAGCAGAGCTGTAGTAGCTTCTGACGGGTCTCCGCAGGCAGTGGGTGTTCCATGTCATCCAGAATGAGCTGAAGCAGGTGAGGCGTGCTAACACAGGCAGCATCCAGACAGGCAGAGAGAAGCTGCTGCCACCTCAGCTGAATGCGGTTCACAAAGATCCTGTGCTTCATTCTGGGCCTCATCTGACCTTTGGTTTCAAACTGGTAACTGGATCTCTTGGTGTTGCAGAGGAGGAGCTCAGAGATCCAAGCAGATATGTAGAAGGACCTGTGGTTGTCTGGTTCTTTTGAAAGCTGCTGGAGCTCAGCGAACAGCTTTTCAAGGAGGATGTGAATAAAGGACGCTGAGTAGTTCATCTTCAGGAGTGGGAGCCAAAAACACAAAAACAGGTTAGGAATCCGGGGAGCAGTTGAATTGTAGTCTTCAGAAGTGTCACAGTCCAATGACTCCAGTTGTTCAACAGTGGGAACTAGAAATCCATCTTCCATCAACACATCAATTAGGGTTTCACTGCATTCTACAGCCAAGTGCTTGACCTGAGCAAGAATCCAGGTCATATCTGCAGAGGGGGCTGCCCACAAGCACTTCTCTTTGTCCTCATTGAGTCCAGCAAATGTCTGGTAGCGTTCTTTTTCAAAAGATATCAATTGTTCCCGTGCCCTCTTGTAGTTTTCTATTTCTTTCTGCCTTTCAATGAGCTTGTCCTCCTGTCGTTTCAGCTCCTCCTCTTCATCATCTCCTTCTTCAGATTGTGAATCCCAGTTTAGCCCACCGCCCAACTGTTTGGACCAGTACTGCTGCTGGAGCCACTCCAGTACAACGTCACAGCCCTTGCGACACCAATTCAAAGTAGGGAGCTTGTGATGGGTGAAATCGTGCCTGAGGTCTACGATCCACTCTGGGATTTTGAGCGCAGAGGCCAGTGATCTTAATGGACGAGCAACGAACCCCTGTTTACGCTCTGTGATTAAATTGACAAACCTGACAAGGGCCATTCCATAGAGCAGGACGAGGTCGTCGCCATCGAGTTGTCCCGACTTGTCCAGAACTTGACACCGCACCAGCTCCGCTGTACCATCCACAGCAACGGGTGTGTTGTTGGAATACCTGCCTTTCCAGGCAGAAATCCTGTGCAGGGCATACTTCTGTAACGCAGAGTCCTTTGAATACAAGTATTCAAGCACTTGGTCCCACTCAGCTTTGTTGATCCATGCTACCACATGGCGGTTTTTATCGGAGCTTTTCTTCTTCATTCTGGCCACTTGAAGAATCGCAAACAGACTCGATCAATGCAGTACAGTGCAAACTTACTTTCTATCACGACAAATCTAACTGGCTACAACCAGTCCGTGGAAGCAGTGGATAAAGTAATGTCTTCAGCGACGTAAAAATACACTGAGCTAACCGAGCTGTAAACCCAGTAACCCACTGTGTGACGGAAATGACGTCACTCTTAAAGTGTCGACCAGATCCCGCCAGGCGTCATTTTAAGTCGACAGATTTGTTTGGAAGATGGCGGGTGCTTTGAAAGAAAACAAACTTGCTCAAACTATTTACACTGCCTTGCAGGTAAATGACCGTTTTCATAGTTCACCATAGTCTGTAATATATGTCGTAAAATGTTAGTCATGATTTCATCTCTACGGGGGGGGGGGGGGGGGGGGGGGGGGGGGATTTAAAAGTGCGAGAAGTACTTCAACATATTTGTTGTTTTTGTGTTTATCATTCAGGCTGTGTCTTGTCCCCTGGTTGAAGGGTTGTATTTACAAGATGCTGACAGTATGCATCAGCTGCTGTGTACTCCCTCTCAGCAACGCACAGATATCCTGGCTTGGATTTGCACCATGTATGTATTTCATTTATCTTTCCAAACTTAAAAAGTTATGAATGAGAACGCTTTTATCTATTACCTTTCCGTCTTCTGTTTTTAATGACAGCGTAAATCCAAATCTGAAGTTGTCATCCCTGAAATACAAAGACCCTGATGTTCTGGCTAAAGGTGAGGTGGTGGTCTTTTTTCTGAATTCACGTTGTTGGGATTTTAAGATTTATCAAGGGAACTAATGAAACACAGTATATTGTGTATATTATATTATGCACACAGTATTAGTGCACACAGTCATTCTTTTCTTGCACTTTGACCTTTTAGGCATTAACCTTTTTCTTCTTTCCTTGAAACAGAACTGGCAGCTCTTGGGCAGGAATTGACTCTCTGTGAAGCAGATGACTTCGATCTCATCAGGGTGAGACCAGTAGAATAGTAATAAGACTGGGAGAATGGAAAGCCAGCAACTATTTTTAGAACGCTATTTGCAATGAAGTTCTCTTACCATTAGAAATTATGTGTCACAGTCGGTAGTGCTGTCGCCTCACAGCTAGAAGGTCCTGGGTTCGATTCCCGCTGGGGAGTGTTTCCTCCTGTGTTTCATCAGTGCCCTAGGTGGGGTTGGCAAAAGGGCCTTTCTGTGTGGAGTTTGCATACAATTTACTGAATTTAGGCATTTAGCAGATGCTCTTAATCCAGAGCGATTTACATTAAGCAAGAACAAAAAGCATGGCAATACATCACATAAAAAAGTAGTTATCATGAATCATACATAAGCTAAGTAACAGTGGAATATCTATATAATGAAACTATGCATTATGTATACTTTATAGTTCTATGTCTACATAATGCATAATGCTATAAGTCTACATAAAATGCTATCTAAATTACATAAATTGGGCCTTTGCGTACGCCTGTAAGGTCGTCGGGGCTAGGGCACGTGCTACAGGCCATGATGTAGACTGAAGACTAAGAGGTGGGTTTTCAGACTACGGTGGGAGATTGGGAGTGAGGCTGCTGTTCTGATTGTGATGGGAAGTGCATTCCATAGTTTTGGAGCCAGAAGGGAGAAGAGTTTGGGACGTGTGGAGCGTTGTCCCGGCGTTTTTTAGTGAAGGTACTTCCAGCTTCCCTGCGTTGGCTGATCTGAGTGAGCGGGAGGGTTTGTAGGGTTCTATCAGACTTGCAAGCTGCATGTTCTCCCCGTGTCCCCTAGGGTAGGTACCCTCACAAAAAACATGCAGTAATCCTGGTCTCTAAACTACCTCCCCCTGGCCAGCCTGATGGAGGGGAAAGGAACTGGTCGGAATAATGTGTTCCTTTAGTCCGCTGACCCCCAAGGTTGGCTTGGAGGGATTACATTAGATAATTGACACTGGGTGAAAAGAATGGGTTGCAAAATCGTGGCTGCCCCTTCCAGCATAAATTAATTTGACTGTCTGTCTGTTGACTTGTCTGTCTAAATTAGTTGTTTCCCCCCGATCCAGGGCAATGCAGGCCCTTGGCAACAGCTTCAATTTCTGGAACAACTATTAACTTTGGTCCCAGGCCCTGCAAGGCCTACTGAAGAGGAAGTGGATGGAGAAGTGCTACTGAGAGACCTCTACACTGCTGAGACTCTGCCCCATCTCACACACATGCTAAAACCTACACTCGACCCCTGGCCAGCTGACATGAAGTACTCCCTCTCCCTCTTTATTCTCAAGTTATTGTACACGCTCTCCCTCTTTATTCTCAATTTCTATCTATCTTATTGTTTCCATTGTTACCGATCCCGAATGTGATTTCCTGAATGTGTTCTCCTCTGCTGGACCGTCATCTATCATATATATATATTTTTTTTTTTTCAGGGCTTCACGCAAGGGTCTGAAGTCATCATCTTGCATGCTGAGTAAAGAGGAGACTGCAGATGTTGTAACTCTTGTCCATTCCACACAGACTGCATTGGAGCAGCTACAATCGGAGGTAAAACTGACTCGAGGTGAAAGTTGCAACACAAAAAATATAGAATTCTGTACTTCAAATGAACATATTATTGTGCCCTCAAAGGTAGCTTACGATCATATAAATAAAACATGATTTAACATTTTTATCTTGCATGTGATGTCTGTCTAGTAGTCCCATCTATTTATATTTATATTTGTTTATGGATGTCACTGGCAGCAGTGGTGACTGGTCTGAACATTGTTCTTTCCTACCATTCGTTGCAGTGTGGATTCTTACAAAGTGAAGCTCAAGGTTCTGGAGTCTTGTCTCCATGTGCATTGCGTGTGGCAGTATGTGATCTTTGTCAGCTAATGGGTGCCTTCAGACATGTCTACGAGACAGACCTCAAAGCTTACTGCAACAGTTCCCCCCCCAGTCTTAGCAGAGAAATGGACACCTTCCGCAGGGTGCACCAGCTACTGCAAGCCTGCAAAACAGTAAGTAACCAGTACTATACATACATAAATACATGCATACAAATAAACACACGTTTCTTATAACGGAAGAAAAAGGTTTTCCCTCGTAAACCTAAATCTTTTTTTCTTTCTTCTGTTGCTCTCCCTTATTTATTAGGAGTTAGACATGATAAATGAAGTATCAGAGGCCTCTCAGTCCATAACTGACAGAGTGAGCAATCTAAAGACAAAGCCTCTGTACTGGAACCGTGGAGAAAAGTGTACCTTACGT
Organism: Protomyctophum parallelum; assembly: GCF_964188405.1. Classification (NCBI taxonomy): domain Eukaryota; kingdom Metazoa; phylum Chordata; class Actinopteri; order Myctophiformes; family Myctophidae; genus Protomyctophum; species Protomyctophum parallelum. The sequence goes on from NC_139705.1 coordinate 4,613,410, forward strand.
AAGTACACACACACACACACACACACACACACACACACAATACAGCGGCACACCAGGGCCATATGTATCAAGGGGGTGTATTATGTGTTCAAATTATGCTGAGCAAATATGTACGCTAAGATCTGCATGCCTGAAAAGAAGACTTGACCTGAGAAGATACCTGCATCTCCACACTCTGCAGGTGATGTACCAGTATGCAGGACTGCAGGTTTTCAGGATGAGTTTTTGATGAAAGGGAAAGGGTGGTGATAAGAGATGGCAGCATTGACATTAAATGTTTGTTGGCATTCTGCTCAAGATCAGTCAGATATGAATTTGCTAATGTATAGACCATTTGCATGAAATAGAAATTCCTCTTCAGTTTAATGCTCTTTTACCCTGGTGCAAAATAATCACTATATAGAAAATAAAACTTCTGCCCGGGCATTGTTGTTACTGTTTGTATGTATGGCCACTGGATGCTGTTGACAACAGCACTGTGTGCTTCCGTACGTTGACAAGCTTTATGGATATACTGTTTTCCTTTTCCATCAGTACCCACAGTGACAAAACTACTAGTATTTGGTGTACTGACGATGGTATTACTGTGCTTAACTGACCAGCCAACTGGCCTGGCTGACCTGAACCCCACAGAGTGGAGAACTAGTTTTTGTTTTAGGGGTGCTAGCCCCTCCTATACAGCCTTTTTCCATTGACTATGAAAGGGGACATTAGGTCAAATGTCCGCTAAATCTTGTCTCCACAAGTCTCAATATTTGCCATTGACAATGAAAGGAGAAATTATGACGTAATTAAACATTTTAAGGAAGGAGGAGAGACCCGCACACCGCCACTTGCTGGTTCAAGAAGTTTTATTTTGTTAAGAGTCGTAGCAACGTTTCGGCCTTTCAGCCTTCTTCAGGCGGTGTGCGGGTCTCTCCTCCTTCCTTAAAACGTTTGCTGTTCTGCCAGGACCTATACGCATCTGCTATAAAAATTACCGGGTGCGGAAGTCATCTCTCGAGTAAATTGTGTGTGTGTGTGTGTGTGTGTGTGTGTGTGTGTGTGTGTGTGTTCCCTTTCCCTCCCCCTCCCCCAGCGGAGCAGTTGGATGAACTAACCAGGAGGTACAGCGACTTTCTTTCCCTGCATCATGCCTAACAACGTAAAACATCAACCAGTGGTCCTGGTCATGTACCTTCACCTTCCATGCCACAAATACAGACTTGAAAATGAATAACCCTTATACCATATTAAATAAATCCTCATAGAACAATAAGTAGTCTATAACACAAGACAATAAACTGTCTGTTCTTTTCCCCTATTATGGCCCTGCTGGCATTCTTGTTTGTTTGTATTTATTTTATATTTCTTTAAACTTAACAACTGTTATTTTCCTCTGTGATTTATTTTTTCTTAATAAAGGTTATTGCTTATTGCTGATTCTGCACCATTTTGTCTAAATGAATAACGACACAAATGTATTATGAGATCATTGTCATAGGGGAGGGTCCAGTTGGTAGTAATTAATAATGTCACACAAAAAAACATGTTTATATTCTTATGCTAGTCTGCTGCCAGAGTTTCTGACATCATCCTCTTGACATTTATAATTCTGTTGTCGTCATGGTACATTATTTTCAAGTGATCTTGCATTTTGATTTATGCATGTTGTTTAGGACCTACATAGGCCTACAGCTGGATGCCAAACTTAATAGACTTTGTGACTGAATAATGAATTTGAGAGTAGCCAACAAAACATAGCCCGGGCGGTCCACTGTCTGAAGAACATTACATAAGTACACCAGTGGAGGGTGTAGTACACTGAGTAAGAGTAACTGACCTACACACGCCTAATTTTCAGTTGTTTAAACCCAGAGAGATAGGCTAGTAGCCTGCCCTGCCCTATACAATAACTGAAAGCTACATTTTCCTTGCTGACGCGGAAATCTGGCTTCTAAGTTCTGTAGCTTCTACTCAGGAGTTTGGACGGGAAGATAATGGATAGCGAGATGAGAACGAATAAACTTGGTGACACTGACAAAGAGGTAAGTAAAAAGTCGGTCACTTCCTCTGAAATGTAATTCCTGTCGGAGTGGCGCGCACGCACACCCAAAAGTTCTGGTGCTGTACATGTGTGACATTTTGGGGCGTAATTTAGCCAATTTGTGAATAGGCTGCCCTGCTGCCTGCAACAATTACATTTTCGTAAGGCTTTAAATATTTTAAGATACTCGTGTTAACAATTCTGGTTGGTATGGTAATATGGTAGTATTCTCAATTATCCTACTGTGCAACTATATATAGCCTAGCCTATGCAGATCTATTTTATATATTAATTGTCAGAAATTCCGAATAGAGGCCTATCATTTATATCGGCAAATATATTGGTATAGAGGGGAAAAAGGAGTAGCCTGGTGAAACCACTCCCCCTGCTGGACAAAGTTTGCATTCTGCCAGCATGGAGAGGCAGGAGGAGGGAACCATAAGGGAACTGGTGAACTCAATACTGCTGCAATCTGGCGAAGTCAGATTAGAAAAGGACTCCCCTCCTTTTCTAATCTGATCTATTCGGAATTTCTGACAATTAATATATAAAATAGATCTGCATAGGCTAGGCTATATATAGTTGCACAGTAGGATAATTGAGAATATTACCATACCAACCAGAATTGTTAACACGAGTATTTTAAAATATTTAAAGCCTTACGAAAATGTAATTGTTGTAGGCACAGGGTACCCACCCCACCCCAGGCCAATTTAGTAGGATATATAGTGATTCTTAAGTGGTTCATTAACTTCTCTCCAAACTCACAGGCATGCACAGATTCCTCTGTGAAGTTGTACAGGCGCATCAACCTGAATCGTTATGCCACTAAGAAGAGTGCAGCTCAGAGCATGTTAGACATATCGCTGCTGATGGCCAACTCTTCTCAGCTGAAGACTGTTCTGTTGGGGCCTCGGTACCGCTTCTACAGTCACCTCCTCATCCTTCTGACTCTCTCCATCACCTTACAAATCATGGTGGGAGTGCTCCTCATCTTCATTGGTAAGAAAATCTACCCCAAAAGGTTATTCACACTGACAGCAGAGGCAATCATGGAAGGTACCAACCTGCTCACTGGGACCAGTTAGACAGGTGTTAATGGGACCCTGTCGGTTCCCATATAGTTCCCTTTGGATGGAGGAGACTCCATCCTTTATTTGAGGGGCGCTACCTATATACAGGTTTAATGTTTGTGTTTAGTTCAATGTTTGTTTTAAATACGCCATTAACACAAACGTTAAATGCCATTAACAATGAAGAGAATGTAATGTTTGTTTTGACACCGTTTGTTTTCACATCATCATTACATCATCTAATCATAGCAACATGAGTTAGACTTTAATATATTGGAGTTAGATTAATAGAGGTTACGCGTAAAACATACCTGTATGTATTACAGGTCGAGTCGTTGTATTGTCAGGAAAAATAATGTGCCCTTATTGACTATTGAGGATATCTTGGGTGAGTAAAAGGTACTGTGATCGGCGCAATCATGCGATCGAGTCGGTTGGGTATCTATGTCAGGGTAAAAATAGTGGTCTCTTATTACTGTGACTTTTTTTTGTTGATGTATGTATCTGCAGTGAAATATGACCTAAACGATGTGAGGAAGCATGCCAAGCTGAACAATATGAACAACGCAGCAACATTGTTTGTGTTCTTCACGGTCATCATCAACATTTTTATCACGGTGCTTGGAACCGAGGGACATGAACTTGGGTAGGCACACACACACACACACACACGCACACGCACACACACACACACACACACACACACAAAAAGGGATGCCAATCATGCCACACATATTGTTTACCTGACATAGTATACAAAAGAAAACAAATAATCAGATAAGGCTAAGTAGTCTATCATAATCACCTTTGAAATATTGATACCCTGTGCCCAAATATGGAATCTGGCAATCTGCTAAGAAATAAATACATTTAATTTGAAATGATCTATATATGTTAAAGGCAACAACTTGATGGTCAAAGTAAGTGGAAGTATTTAGAAGGACTGGAGATAGTTATTGAGTTTTAACTTAAGACTTAAAACACTTAAAAACGTAATTAAATAAGGCAACTACCGTAATCCTACCTCCTTTCCTGTCAGCTCTGACGTCCATTACATTTAAATGAGGGGGCACTAACTCAATATGTTCTGCTGCATTGCTTTTTGCCTAACCATGATTCATTTATAGAACAATGTTTTTAACAGTAATGAGATAAGTGATTGAAATAATTTGTCTTCAACCGTGATTTGTAACCACCACTGTTGTTTCCAGGTCACCGGTAACACCTGTGACGTCACTACCAGAACCATACACCTTATTTCCATATGACCATTGAAGAGACAGTTGACTGGAGCCATTAAATCTGAAGGACATCAAGCTCTAAGTTGGCCACAATGTGATTTTAATATCTGTAATGATATATCAGGCACAATATGTTTGACTAGTGGCAAAAAATGTCATTCAATAACAATCGAGAAGTAATTTCATGTTTCTGTGTACAATATAATGCCTATGTTGTGGTTTGCTGCTTAGTATTTGTTCGCTTCTACAAAGTTTCAGCTAATGTGTGGTCATATAGAACCATGAAAATAACTAGTTTTCAACCAAAATATAACTTGGGTTATTCAGTTGAAAATCTGTTGTACGATGGAAGTACTGTATAGATGAGTCTCCCTAAGGGTCAACATTAGAATCTGGGAAGCTCCCAGGGAAGCTCCTTGGAGGCCAATATTATGGGACAATATAGTAAGTAGCCTATAGTAGTAGGCTATATATTGTACTGTGCATATTGTATAGTGTAAATTGTGTATATTTTGCATAGTTTCTAGCTATTTCTGTTTAACTTGATGTCTTAATATTGTTGCTTATCTTTATGCAGTAAATCATTTGTATACCATTGCTCTACTTAATCAAATTCCTTGTATACATACCTGTTAATAAAAGTGTTCTGATGCTGATCAGTCAAAGCTGACCAAACCAAAGCTGCAACCATTTATGATTATTTTAGGTGTATTTCTTTTTTTATGCTGTGTTCCCTATGTAATGTCATGTAAATGTATTCCACTGTTTGACTGTCTGTTTTTCTGTTTCGTGTTTCCTGTGAGGCCTGCGGATGAAAATTAGCAACTGTGCTATATCCGGTGTATTTACGTCCATGTGACGTCCATTAATATGCATTGTCCTGTCCAAATAAACAAATAAAGTCAGTCATCCTTTGCTGTATCACAATATGTGACTTATTCTGATATTCTGATACAGCAAAGGATGACTGGTGTTGAGATTGCTGCTATATTTTTTTTAAATAAACAAACAGGACCCATCAACCAAAGACAATTGAATGGTCATTAAGAAATATACATCATATTCATTCTCAGACTACAAAAGGACAAGCTCTATTAAAAAAAATGGGAAAAGTGGGATCTCTTCCTCCAGCCCATTGCTATTGTTTTTATTGTGTATTGTAATATATTATGATAAATGTAGCCCTTTGTGTTTTTCCCCTTTTTTTTGTTGTGTTTTTTTCGTTGCTGTTCTTGTCTTTTTTTCTTCTCAATAAAAATTAGGTGAGGGGGGAAAAAGCTCTATATACCCTGTATAACATGTATAATATAACAACGCAATGTGACATAGCTCTGTTTACACAATGCTGTACCCCCTCCAACTGTATATACACTTTCCCCATTTTCAACTGTTTTTATTATATTTTGACACTTGCTTTGGCAATGTAAACGTATATTTTCTCATGCCAATAAAGCTCCCTTGAATTGAATTGAGTTCCATCAATAAGTCAAATATAATATAAAGTGGTGATTGCGTTTACAGAGCCTCTGGCTAGGCATTCGTACTCCAGACCAGTAGGTGGCGGTGTATATTGCGTTAAGCGACGTGCGAGTGAGATTATGCACCACTGCGACTGCGCGTGGACGTGCCGTGTGCGTATTTGATTTGTCAAGGAAGTCTGAGGGTCCTGGGAGCCGCCGTTGTTCTCCTTAATGTTCTCTTTTTGGAATTTCTTATTTGAAAAGACGCTTTAATACATCTCGAAGAATTGTATCCTGCTTTTTATCATATCAATACACATTTTGCTACAATTGATAGACGAGCAGGTAAGTGAATGAACGTGGTACGAGTTGCAAATAGATTGCTGCGTCATGCGTATGTTCAGTCTGCGAGCGCGGAACTTTAGTTTAGCTAAGCTATACTATCCAAGCCAAGAAGTTGTAATTTGGTCAAATAATAACCTAAACATGTTGAATTCGTGTTTTAATTATTAACGTTTGCAGGTCACATGAAATGTAACATAAAATACCGTTGTTTTAGCTAACAGGCTAACGTCTAGCCTAAACTGGAAAAAGCCGATCTACAAGCTCACAAAGCGTCTCATCCACAACACTGAGTGGGCTTGTAGATGGACCTTTTTGGCGCACGACACCGTCGTGGCAAACGCGGCCCGTGGCCTGCTAACTGCAGATTATAGCAAGCAGCGAGCCTTGAAGCGAGGGAAACTTAAATTAAAGGATTTAACGGGGTTAAATATTTCATTTAAGTGTTTTTTCCCCTTGTTTTTTGAACGGGTAATAGATTTGACCAAGTCTCCGTATTGGTGACCTGTGTGTTCCAGGCGAGTAGTGAATCAGTGATTAGTGAAACGTTCTATTTACGTTTGTGGGACACGCGCGAAGCGCCATCATGTTGCGGTTGAGACTTGCATAACAAATTTAAACATTTAGTCCGCTATATTTCAGTCAAGGAATTAAAATAAGTTTTGTTTTAAATGTAATGATTGGTATTTTATGCTGTTTGGGTTCTAGCCAGTGCCGTAGAGATTTAAACTACTCTGTTCTTGACATCCCTTTGTTTAGTTGGTAGCATTGCATGTTTCTTATACCAAGTATCTGCTTGTTTTTTCGTAGATAAGAAATCTCAGATTCTGGCTGTAAAGTTTGTCTTCTAACAAGCTAAAATGATCACCAGAAGAAGAGGCCGTGGAATCAACAACATTGAAGTGCAGTCACTTGAAGTTGAAGATGCTGTGGTAACAGTGGACAATCCCCCAAGTCCATTGGAGAGCTCATCAACGGAGGATATCGACACAGCTGGGCTAGAGCTAGATGATTTACTTGGAATTGAAGATTTTGAATGGACACTTGAAAGAGATGCAACCACATCGCTCTTTGATATGGGATTGACAGAACTGGGAGTGTACAATGCCATGGATCGTGATTCTGGAATCGACGCATCAACAACACCATCTCCAGAGAGAACCTCTTCTGATCCGAAGCACAGAAGCAGCAGAGAAGACAAATCCGGGCACAACAACAAAAATGCCATCGCCGCCAGGATGAATCGTCTCAAGAAGAAAGAATACGTTGATGGCCTGGAGAAGAACGTGGGATTTCTTTCGACAGAGAACCACACACTCAAGCAGGAAAACTCCCAGCTGAGCAAGAGAGTGGATGAGTTGGAGGATGAGACCAGGTACCTGAGGGCCGTGCTGGCCAACGAGAGCATGTTAGCCCAGCTCCTGTCCAGGCTGAGCGGTGTCAATGGGATGAAATTGTCTTCCTCGCTTTTACAGGGGCCAATGTCAAATGACCACGACTACGCTCTGCCCAGGAAACGTGTGAAAGTGGAGGAGAAAGAGACCTCCTCTGGCGTGTGTCTGCACGTGGACAAGAACCATGTCTCAGTGGAGTTCTGCACCAAGTGTGCTGAGAGCGCAAGCGCATCGCTCAAAATGTAGGGTCAAGTACTTCTATCTGTTTTAAGATATTGACACTGAACTTGATATGCCTCAGTATAATGAGGAATGGGGATTGATTAATGAACACTGTTGAGTTAGTCAATAGCAGCATTATCTTAAACTGCTGAATGTGCATGTTTGAAAATGTCATGAAAATGAAGTTTCAAGTACTCGTTAACTGCTAAACCTTGTTGACAGTTTTTTTCTAGGTAATGGTTGATCTACCATGCGGGATGAATTGGCTGTCAGAACACCTTTGCCAGCTTGACTCCATGGTAAGGATCAGACAAAAGATCTAGTTTCCCCTGCCAGAGTACTTGGTTAATCCTCCCACTCATTTTCTAAGTGCGTTGCACATAGCAGTTAATCTGTGATTAAGATTTTAGTTTGTACTAAATGTAAAGGCAAAAAAAAACATGTTTAGTTTGAGGTGAAGGTTCACAAAGAGGGAGTAATCATTGATGCGGTTTAATTTGGTCAGAACACTGAAATAGAAAGTGATCCATGATGTTAAAAATGTTATGTTGGCATCATGTTTTTGGTTTGAATTGGTCTCTTTGTGAACCAGCACCATTGTACCGAAGAATACTTTTCATTTAGCGCCACCTATTTTTCTTTATGCTAAAGTGGATTCTGCTGGTGGAAGTTGAAGAGGCTCGACGAGCTGCCGCCAACGTGGCCTGGTATTTTTTTAAAGGTTGTATCGGTAACAAAATGGTGTAAGTGATTGCATTTTTTACCAGCACACCACCAGCACACACTAGCACTGTAACTAAAGCAGAATATATTAACGGAGAAGACAATTGCTGCATTATGTTGTAAGTAACTATGAGGCTTTATGGTCTCGTTCTAATGTTTTGTATACACTAACATTTTGGAATGTAAATATCGAATTAACGAGCCTTTCCAAAATGACATTGTCTCAGTGGTATATGAGGCTTTATGGTCTCGTTCTAATGTTTTGTATACACTAACATTTTGGAATGTAAATATCTAATTAACGAGCCTTTCCAAAATGACATTGTCTCAGTGGTGAATCATTTTCAATATAAGTGTAACAGAATGTTACTATGTGTATATTGATATCAGTGAATATCTGAATAAGCATTGTTTGAGGAACATGGGTTTGGGGAAAGCTTTGACAAATAAATCGTATTTTCATTATACTTACATTATACAACTTACAATGTGTCTTGTTCTATGTTGATATTAATGCATCTCTTTTTCTCTTTCTAAACAGCAAGCTATCTGCAGTAAAAGATCTAACTATTCCTGAACATTTGGGTAAAGTCTGGTAAAGGTTCACAAAACAAATGGCCTCATTTGAGTGGATGTGCAACAAACTCTGAGAACCCATTTTTCAGCATTAGTGTTACTCCATTCCCTCAGTGAAATCACCACCCCAAAACTGATCTCCCATAGCAAAAAAAAAGGCCAAGCCCTGACTAATAACATGTATCCTTTCCCCCTTCTTATATTGATCCCAAATGACTACCCATGGGGTCTATTTGCAGAATTGCCCTGTTGTCCACTTTATCCACCAGCCCCCATACAAATGAGTTCATAAGCATATCGCTACTTATCTATTTGTTGGGGTAAAACTTTTTTTGCTATTACACATAGTTGTACCACACAATCCGCTACAGTCTCTGTCCGACGATGTCTCGTGTGGTGTGGATGTGGTTTCACCCCACGTTGGTCTGTTTTTCAGACTACCACAGCTTGTGTGGCACAACCAAGGCATGGATGTGTGTGCAATTACAAATTGCATACCTGTCAACAATTTCATTTTTAAATTTGATTAATCATGGCTTAAAAAATATTAATCATGATTACTCACCAACTCTGTCCAAAAATGCCCTTTTCTTGTGGGAACCAAAAGATAAGTGACTAAGTTAGTGCTGCACAATTAATCGAAGAAAGATCGAGATATAGATTCAGACACTTATGCAATCTCATTTTGTCCAATAAGTTACTCTAATGTTTTTTTTATATATATATATATATATATATACATACACATAAATATTTTCATGAGAATCGTGATCTCAATTCTTGTGGAGGAAAATTGAGATTCACATTTGAGCAAGAATCGTGCAGCGCTACTCTAAGTAGCTCTCACGCTCATGTCTGTCTCACCCTGTTGTCGCATGTGATCTGAGCCGCAATTTTGTGCAGCCTTTCATGGCAATAACCGACTTGTGTTTCTTACCCCATCCAGATAGGGCTAGATAGGTCTTCTCTTTCCATGTCGTTTGGATCTATCAGAGCGATGACTAGTGCAGACTGCAGAGTGGATGGGATGTATGGGGTGGGTCATCTAAGCATGCATTCATTGCATTACAACTTTTAATCAAATTTCAAGTTAACTAACTCCATTTTGACAACCCTACTAATAACAGATTCATGGAAGAAAAGAAAAGGGCAATATGCTTATGGATTCTGCCCAGTGCTTCGGGCAATAGAGCACCGAAGTCTGACGTCACTTTCAGTAGAGGGCGTCAGTCCCCAGGTTCATGTATTTGTTTAGTTGCATTGAAATCCCCATTGAGGCGATTTTAGATCGCCTCATATAACAACTGTGTTTGAAAAATAAACATGTCATCCCGGCCGCTTCACTCATATGGATATGAAGAATCAACTGACTGAGAGAAAACGCTAATGTTACTGCTGCTGAATTAGTTAGATTTTCGCTAGAAGCAGACTGTATCATATATGAGTGACTGACTGTTGCAAACGATACAGAGACACCTCCCTGACAATAACGCCGAGACAGCTTGTTTATTTTTGGACCACAACGCTTATAGTAGACGATATTAAGATCACCCCATGTTATTCTCCATAGAGAAATTACTTCCGCGAACCAGGGGAATGGTCGGGATGAGCGAGTTACGTCAGGACTTCGGTGCTCTATTGTGCAAATGGACCCCATAGCCAGTAATGTGGGATCAATATAAGTGTTATATTACAAAAAGGATGTTATTTTTGTCCGCAATTGTCCTGTAAGGACACCATGTATAATGCTGCTCAGGGAGTGTTTGTTTTGAACCCATTAAACGTGAGAAACCATCTGTCATTTTAGATTTTTGCGTTGTCTATTAAAAACAATAACTGATATACAAGCTCGCAGATTGTCACTCGCCATGCTGCGAGCTTGTTCATCTGCTATTGTGTGAATACTGATTTAGAAGGCATTTGTAAAGTCTGCCTCAGAGTTTAATGTGTTAAAGTTTAAAAAATATCAGTCATACGATTTGTCATCTTGGAGCAGTGAGCCGCAGCCAAGGAGCGGTGAGCTGCAGCCGTGGATCATTTGATTAGTAGATTTGATCCCCCAATCCAACTCTTTAATGCAGGGAGGCATTGGGTCCCATCTTTGGTATGACCCGGCTGTGGATCAAACCCTGACCCCCCAGTTTCAGGGCGGACACTCTAACCACAAGGCCACTGTCTGGTTTAGTTAAATCTGAAGACAATTTCCCCCTCGTTTTCTTGGACACAAATCAGGAGCCATTTAGAACAAATGTTTAAAATTGTCTAGAATTAAATGATAAGGCTGTTGTATATTAATATTTTCCCTCAACATTGACTACAGAAAAACAAAGGGCTGCAATACAATGTATCCCCTATGTGTTGTCCATCTAGCCTCTACTAGATGGAAGTGGAACTCAAATCCAGAAACCATTATACAAAAATCATAGTTCTACTGTTGCTTTGGTAAGCATAATGGGCTTGGTTCATAACTGTAGGAAGTCCTGGGTTTCCTGAAGGTGGCATGCCTGGTTGCGGCCCAGTTTCCCATGGAAACATTTGAAGGTGTCATGTTTCTGGTTGAAATCTGCTGTCTAGTCGGAAGATCATGAGCTTGTATCGCCTGACTGTAACTACAAAACAAATTACAAATGGAGCTATAGTGTGCGGATCTACTTTTTTGCCCTTTCTTTTATCTTGGTTAACAGGCCCAGTGCCTAATTTCAAGAGGTCAAATGGGTGATAAATCTAAATGGGTATGGCATCTTCAGGAAACCCAGGCCCACAGAACATATTCTTAATCACAACAAACAGGCATTATGCTTCCTGGAACAACGTATATTTTATTATAAAGTGACTGATTGCTTTGTCAAACTCTTAAGAAACCCATTTTCAAACTGATATTGGAAAACAATTAAGCAAGTTTCCTTGGGAAAAAGTGCAATGCATGTTGATTGCAATGATTTATTTATGCTGACCAAAGCAACAGTATAGAGCTGATTTCTATGACAAGTTTATATGAGCTATAAAGTCTTACTTGTTACATGTCGACGATGACAATAAGGGGCAATACATACATCTTAGTGGATTAATTGTGCTTCTCAGGATGCTGCTGTTGGGACAAATTGCATATGGTCATAAGTGATAAAGATATCATTTCAATTCTGTTTTAAGGGTGGATTTCTTTCCATTGTATTGAAGCACTATTGCTCCCTGCATTGACCATGCCATGCTACACAGGGATCCCATTCCTACTGGCAGTGTGCACAATGCACATGGTCCAGTCATTGTGTGATTAGCTAGCTGTGGACGACTCAACTTCACCTACAGAGACCCACTATATATATATATATATATATATACATACATACATACATACTGGAATTAAAATCTCTAAAAGGTAGCCCATTTCAAATCAATAAAAGGTAAATACACATAAATTGGCACCTATAAATGTATTAAGTTTATTTCAAATCTACATTGATTAGAAATATGGTATGTGTTGGCTCAGTAGGCCTACAGGGATCTTCCTGTCCAGTTATAGTAAACGGGATACATTTTCAGAACGAGATATCAATTTGATCCAATCAAGAGATAACTTGTATAGGATGAACGAGCAAATGGAAATTAAATCTAGCAGAAAATTGGAATTGTTTAAAATGAAAATGTATAAATAATCTGGAGATTATGTTAATTTGAGACCTATTGAACACTTGGTTACTGTCGGACTCCGAATAGCTTCAACAAACAAACCTACTTGGATGTATTAACTCTAGGCTTTATGTTGAGCACTGACATTATGCTGTTATTAAGTGATATGAAGATGCAGTTGGTAATCAATCTATGCATACACTACTTTGTATAGTTCTATATGCCATTGGTATAATGTGAATTCTAAAATTGAGTGGCACTCTTCATTTAATTTTACCACCTGGTAAACTGGGCCTATAGGACTAACATCCTGTCATTTTACAGTATATTCGTCTTGTGTCCATCTTTTGTTAATGTATCAAATACTAGCATACAGTCTTCAGTCCATACTTCATTGTTTTTCCACTTTGTGCTGGCTGAATAGCTTATCTCATGTACTGTATGTTAAACTAAAAACATGTTTAACATTTAAGGTTTTCTGCCATGTCATTTGGTAGCAGCTGTGTGTGTTTATTTGGTAATGTAATGTGAAATGAGACTGCCAAGTCTAAACAAAATTCTAATTTGTTTGGATGGTTTCAGCAAATAACTATCAAATTGTTGATTTTCGTAAAATCTTACAAGAAGGTCAAAGAAGCGGTCAGTGTCAACTTCTGTCCACAAACAAAAGTCCCATTGTGACTGTTTCATGCTCTTGATTGCCATCTGCTGGTGAAACAATGTTAATGGCAGTGGTACATACTCGTAAAAGTTTGAGGCCATCTACATTTTTATTTTTTACTTTTACTCCACTACATCTCATAGGCAAATATTGTATGCATCACAATGTGTTGAGATTGTAGCTATTTTCTAATGGCAGATCTAGCTTGGGTCATTAACACTACACACACACACACTGTGTAGTATATTTGCACAGAACCATGTTGTACACTACAATATATTTTGCCAATGAAGAAGCTATGGAAGGAAATAATGGAGACTACAGAGAGGATCTTTAACAAGGTCTACAAAGAATCATTTTATTAAACGGTCCACTCATGAATTCTAAACAAAGTCAGAGGCTGAATAGCCTCGGTACCCTGGCCTTTGGCTGAATGTGGCTGGGGTTGAGAAGACACTAATGCAAATGTCAAAATATGAAGGTAATATGAAGCTGAAGGTAAGACATTCATTAGGACTATTCTATGAATAATCAGTATGGCAGGAGTAGTAGTCTGGCATCTGACAGGCTATATAGTATTTTTTTTATTGGCCTAAAGTATTGTATATAAATATATACACATACATTCATCAATCCACTTAAAAACTTATTATATTAGTATTGGGCAATTTTTTTTGTTCATTTTTCATTAACATCCTATGGCAGGCCAAAATGTCAAACTTTCCTTATGCTTTAAGTAGCATGTGACATGTCAAGCTAGGGGGTTTCCATGATTCTGAATCCATTCCAAGCATTAGTTTTGCACAAAAAACACAATGAGGTCAGCACATTATGGCTGTTTTTAGCCAAAGGAGTGTATTTTGTGCAAAACTAATGCTTGGAATAGATTCAGAAAGGAAAGTTTGACATTTTTGCCTGCCATATGATGTTAATGGTAGGGTCACAAGAAACCCCTAGCAAGTGGATTCATGAATATATGTAATGTTTCAGGCCTATAAAAACCCACCCATCTCTCATACTACTTATATATACATAAATACGTACTACATTTTAACACAAACAAAATGCCTTACTGTGTGAGATGTGTCACAGTGAAATTGACCCTCTTAATGAGTAACCACTCGAAAATATTCAGGACAGGAGCAATCCTGTACCCTTAACTGGGTTGATCTGTAATGAAGCCCCCTCCCAAACAAAAGTGATTATCTCTGACTACTGGTGCTGGCTTGGGTGTTGCTGGTGGCCTCTCTGTATGGCTGACTCCAGGTCTTAGGATCCTGGTCATGGATCTATATATAAAAAAGAAGTCATTGCACAACTTTGGTTAGGGCACAATACATGAAATGATTTGTTTCAATGACATTTCCTCCATTTACAGTAGACAGTCCGTAAAGGACCACTTTTCAACCTATCTTCATATAATCCTCACTAATGTTCATGCTAAAATGCCATAATTCTTTTCTACTCAGTCTGTCTCATATGAGGGCTGTGGGCAGTTCAGAAATCCGTCCACCAGTGACATCATCGTTAGGCAGATTTGTTTTTTAAACAATTTTTTTTTTTTACAAAAATGTTTAGCTTTTTATTATCGTGAGAACGATGGCTTCCATTATCGCATTGCAACTTTTCAGGAATAGAAAGCCTGTGGTTTATATTAGCTTGGATTCCCCATCGATGATGTCACTGGTGGACGGGCTTCTGAACTGCCCACAGCCGTCCTATGAGATGGACTGAGTGGAAAGAAATTGTGCTATTTGATCATGATTATTAGTGAGGACCTAGCATATGAAGATAGGTTGAAAAGTGGTGCTTTAATGATGTGAAACTAAATGGCTTTTAGGCCATGTAACAGCAGTACTTTAAATTAGTTACTTGGCAGTCAGCTCTTGTTAACACTGTCTGGTGGAGCCACCTTGACTATTCAAGGACAGGAGAAATACACTAATAGATGTAGTACAATGTAATAGGTTTCAGGGGCCCAAGGACTTCACTGGCAAACAGCTATAGTATATGTAGATGAGTAGATGTTGCCTCACCTGCTAGACAAGCAGACAGTGTATATATATATATATATAATATATAGATTCTATATTGTTTGATTGTCTAGTACTAGGAGGTGAGTTTTTGTAGGTGCATACACAACATGGCACAAACAGATATACACAGCTTACCTGACCCATAAACTCCAGGATTTTGATTTTTGACACTTCCAATTCTGCACGTTGACCCCAGTGAAACTCATGCTCAATTGGCTCTGTGTGAGGAATTCTGACATATTCCAGGTACCTTGATGTGCACAAAAACACACAAATGCTACATTGAAAATGAACACAATATGATTTTACTTAAATAAAACATAACCTATAGAATAGGTAATATAATCTAAAATAGCCGATATACAAGCTCGTAACGTGAAGCGACATGGTGCGTGCTTGTAGATTTGCTATTTTCACTAGTTTGGGTCCCAGGCAAACGTCTAATCTCTTTTGGGTCTCAACCTGAAAAGTTTTAGAACCACTGCTCTAGAAACACATAATTGAAAACAGCGAGTTGAGAAAACAGGCTTGAAAGGTTCACTTCTGTGGTCTCTAACATTACACCTAGCTACATGTTTAAGCATTTATTTCATATTTCCATGTCGATTTAAGCTCTGACACTTATTTCAGACATGCTCTAGTATGTGAAGAGTCTGCCTGTGCTATTAACACATTTCTTTTTTAAAGGAAAAAAAATAAGTTTTTCTCCTCTGGTGAAAAGCTGGAATGTGCGCGATGGCAGTCTCTCAGTCAAATCTGGTCACATATCTATGTGCTATAGAAGCTTTTTTTGAACAGGTAAAATAGATCCGTTAATTTTAGCCACGAGAGAAAGCAATTCTCAGTTTCTCACCTTTGACGTACAAATTCATCTGTGACCACCTTCTTTACGTCACCAAACTCTTCATGCCTCTCTCTGTAGAGCATCACAACAAAAGCATTAATTACGATGTACCTTCCATAAAAGGACCAAAGCACTGGGTTAAGTGGGCATCATACTTGACTATGAGGCGGACAGCTGATGCTTTACATCAGAAAATGGTTAGCATTACAGAGTATGATGTTTAACATGTCACTAAAACACTGAATGTGAGATAAAGTAAATGAAAAGTAACAAAAAAAACTAATTTTAAATACAAAATGCATTATTCTCAGGGGCAGTACCAAAAGATTGCCAAGATTTATGCTTGATATGAGAACAAGGAAAGACAACACAGAGACAGAATCCGTCTTACCCCTGGTCAACACGTAATTTCTTCAGTGAGTTCCAGATGAGAGCTGAAACACAAATCATGACCAGAGAGACGTTATTTTGACCATTATGTGCCTCTGTGTAACATATGTCAATTAATTGGACAAATGAACCGATACTTCAGTGACCATCATCCAGAGAGCTAGGACTTACATTCTTTGACCGCTCCTCCTTTCATGAAAATGGTGCTTAAGATCACAAAGAGCAGACCCGTTTTGGGGTTTGTAGGCCCCAACAACAACCTTAAACAACATTTTGAACAATTAAATCCAGCTATCAAAATGTATTAGAGTAAACAATGGCCATTGAAAACAATTGATGTGGATAATCTATGGTGAAATATCTGCTTTTATATTCATGTTGTAGAGTAGACAATTAATGAAATCCATCGAACAGGGTTGAAATACAAAACAAGACACTCACTCGTCTCCCTCAGCCGTCTCCAGCTTATTAATCAGCATGTAGATGTGATTTTTGGTATCGATTTCAACCAGTTTAAGACCAAAGACCTGCAAGGAAGAGGATCGACAGGGTGAGGTGGAAGTTCAAAACATGTACAGCCCCAGTCTGGCTGTGAGAGAAAATTCCAACTCATTGATCAGTCCTTGAGCAGAATGAGGGCCTATCAGTCGCTCAACATCACATGAGGGAGTTATTCTGCCCTTTCTTTCTTTTTAGACGAAATCTGACAGGCTAAAGGGCCTTGCAAACGTGAAGCGAGAAACGCAGGAGTTGTTGCCTGGATCAACACAGGTCTGTTGAAGAGGGGTGCAACACGCGAGCAAAACAAATTCACGGGACCGCACTCGCGTAAATACGCTTGCGTTGTCGCACCGCGACTTCTCCGGGCAAAAACGCAGGTCTCATTGAAAAATGAACTATAGGCGCGTTTTATCGCTCCCCGTTTGCAAGGCCCTTAAGACTGATTCATGTCTTGCGCGCAGTCTCTTTATGAATATTCATTCATTTTAAACTTTAGCCACGAGTTTTGGTTGATGGTTTGATATTAGGATTGTGAGTTGTGCGTTTCTGGCTTATTGTCACCACAACCTTTACACTGAAACCCAACAAACCTTTGTCAGGGCAGCCCATATAGTACACACCTGCTCAAAGATCTGTGACGCTCTCTTCAAGATCTCAGGGTAGACGTTTCTGTACTCTTTCACCACCACATGTTTCACAAGGTCTAGAGGAGAGAGAAGAGGAATGGTGTATCGGACTTAAAACACTTTCAAAAAATGCAACGACCATGAGGCGTTTGTGTCTGAGACTGTGACATACCTGATCGACGTATGGGAAGCTTTTTCTGATCCTTCACCAGGAAGTACTGCACCACCTCTGCAGTCTGATGGAAAGAAAGACAACGTGTGTGATTAAAAAACAACATGAAAGGTATGTTCACTTTCCCCCCCACAGACACCATGTGTGCTTTGTGCCAATCATTACCTTTTGGTCAACCTGGGCCTGTGTGAACTTCTCCAGTCCTCGCTGGACCTGTGATGTGCTCGGCTGAGTGAATGTAATATCGTCATCCTCTCCTTCACCCACCATATCTGAGGCGGCGCTCTGAAACACATCACACAGCAGAACGTTGTGACTTGCAAGCGCATCCAAACTCCAACACTTAAATAATCAACTGCAGAGAATTTATCGACAGATACTAGTAGCTCATATCATGTGTGATTTTTATGAAACAAAAACTTGACAGATACAAAGAGGTTATAATCCAAGCTTTCTGTACAGCTGAAATGTTGGTTTAGTTTAACATAGTTGAAAACAATACATTTTCATGATATATTTCTGTTTGGCATGGGCTGTCAAGAGTTGTTGCAACTCTAGATTCCTGATATTAAAAATAGTATATTTTGCCTGCAAAGTTGAAAGTACAGTGAGTGACCAGTCTTTTACCCGTTTTCCTCTTCCTCTGCCCTGGCTCTGAGGCTGGCTCTGTCCCCCCCTCGACCTCCTCTGTGACATGGTGGCCACCCTTTATCTGACGACAAAACAACTGTAAAACAAAGTAAAGTAATTCGTTAAGCAATACGTAATTTCCCTCAAACGTAGAGTTGAGAGGTAGCATCAGGGTTGCATGGATGAGATGTATGGGTTATCAACAAAGTCGTACGCGCGTTGAGACCCAACTACAAAAATACATAAACAGCTAGGATGAGATGTGAAGCAAGATAGTGTTACCTCGCAGTTCACAACCATCGGCCTCATATAATTAAAAAATAAAGTTACAAAATACTCACTTCACTTGCTTATTGTTTTGCAGCAGAGAATTGCACGTTTCCTCTTCCGCAAAACAAACACCCTCTTTTCTTTTCTTATTCGGAGTTTATTTACTGTTGGCAAACCAGCTTTGAGTGGTGCGTTACCGCCATCACCTGGGCAGGAGTCGGGAGTGTGGAACAGTAGCCTAGAAATAAAATGATTATTTTATTTGTTTTTCAAAATTAACAATGTGACGTATATTATATATTAGATCGGTTCAGACTGAAGACGTGTCAAACATTCCTCCTCTGAGGGGAGATGATTGTCCCATTTGAGGTAATTTACACCTGTATGAAGAGATGTCCAGTTGTGATGTTTTGCATTTCAATACTGGGGTGAAACTCTATGGGTGAAACCGTCCATACTTAGACACACTTGAAATGCAAAACATGAAAAGAGCCATGCAGACTAATTACTGTTATGTCACCAGCCCTCTACAGAAACCAGACCACTGTCTACTATAGGTAAAGTGGAAACAAATGAAAGATTTAATTCATATTGCAACTTAATAAAAAAAAAGAAAATGCAGTAGTATACTTGTACAAGTCAATATTTGAAGGCCAGCTCAATTTGTTATATAATTGTATTATTTGTTTCCAGTTGACCAGTAGCCTATATATTTGCTGAAATGTAAATTATTATTTTTTTCGTCTGTGTTTGTTCATGCTGATATTTTATTTCACTGGGTGTGTGTCATATTCAGTACATCCATTGATTCAAATTGTGTACTACTGGTATTTTTGTATACTAGTTCCATGGGTAGTCAGGGAATATTATCAGTATAATGTCAAATCTGGGAATACATTTCTTACCAAGAAATGTCTTCACCAATGTGCTTGTAAAGGTATCTACTAACATATCCCACATTGGTTTATATTCAACCACCCTAGGGGGATTTTTGACAGCTGCTGAAAGTTGGGGTACCATCAACAGCCAATATATCAGCAAAATATTCTACATTTTATTATGCTTTAAATAGCATGTGACGTGTCAAACTAGGGTGTTTTCATCATTCTGAATCCATTCCAAGCATTAGTTTTGCACAAAAAACACTCATCGCTCATCACATTTGTGATGACGGCTATGGCCTTGTTATGCCCAAGGAGTGTTTTTCGTGCAACACTAATGCTTGGAATGGATTCAGAATGATGAAATCCCCCTAGTTTGACATCACATGCTACTTAAAGCATAATGCAATGTAGAACATTTTGCCTTATAATGGTTGTATGGTTCCCCAACTTTCAGCAGCTGTCAAGAATTCCCATAGGGTGGTTGAATATAAACCAATGTGGGATATGTTAGTAGACACTTTTACAATTAAGGTGTAAGAAATGTATTCCCAGATTTCATTAATATCCCCTGACTAGGGGTGGTTGCAGTTAACTACTACCTGTAACTCTTACTATTCTAATTTCTTTTGATTTGTATTTGTGTGTAGTGGTTTATATTTCACTTGTCAAAATCAGAGATAGGTTGTACAGTCCATAAAGTGTCATTGTCGATGTACTTATGTCCATAAATCAAATAAATCAATGCAAGAGTTACCAGTTTATTTCTAGAATAATGCTTAGAGCATGACGTGGGGAGGATAGAGGGGTGGAGCACATGCAGCAGTTGGTTGTGGTTGGTGGAGAGATGGCTCTATTGTTCTCCACTTTGACCAATCAACCCAAGCAGTTTATGGTTCCAACTCGGCTCTCTAGTAGGCTATAAGAAGAGTTTGTAGTTGTCA
The DNA here is from genome assembly GCF_964188405.1 of Protomyctophum parallelum. Lineage (NCBI taxonomy): Eukaryota > Metazoa > Chordata > Actinopteri > Myctophiformes > Myctophidae > Protomyctophum > Protomyctophum parallelum. The sequence goes on from NC_139705.1 coordinate 4,634,049, forward strand.
GTTCTCCACAACAACTCTCCAGTCCAGGATACCAATCATTTCTGTTCAGATCTAACTGTGGACTCCAAACTTCAGGTGAAGATGACCACCAGGAACAATTCTGCTCAACAGGGTGGACCCAATGATCACCAAGACCTATGTAAGTTACGGCCCCTTTTCCACTAGCAAGGTGGAACCAGAACTTTCCAGAACCTGAACCTATTTTTTTAGTTCTGGGTTTGTTTCCACAGCGCACAGCGCGGTACGGCACGGTTTCAGACCAGGTTTTTCCGGCCCTGCTTTTGAGGTAGTACTAACACTGAGTTCCGGGAACCTATGGGCGGGGTCGGGCAGCGCTGCTGCTCTTGATTGGTTGAGCTGAGGTGACACTAACAACACTGAGGAGACCGGAGCGAGGCGAAGCGCACAGCCACACAACACAACACCGCACATTTTAAACTTCGACACAGCGCTGCGGACACACAGAAAAATAACCTGGAAATGCACACAGAAACACTATGGCCACGAGAGAGGGAGAGAAAGAGCGTGTGTGTGCGTGAGGGAGAGAGAGCCATAAAGCTGTCGCGACGAGTTTGCTTGCAGTTGTTGTTCTACCGCTAACTGCAGAGAGGGGTGTCCGGGGGTGTGTGTGTGTGCGAGAGAGCCGTGATCTATTCTAAATTGTCAGAACAGAAGCACAATATTATGAGGCTAATGCTACTGGAGATTAGTAGAGTATATTGTTTTATACAGACTGCGGACAGTAGTGTGCACTAGACTTTTTTTCCCTTCAGGGCAAGGCATTAGGCATATCATTACTAGAAATGTGCTGTACACAATACTACACATTGGAATAATTTAATTCAACTAGCACAACGGTTAAATGATTTGTATTTGCACATTTCTTGATATTGACATTACAACTGGACTGGATGTTATGGCACAATCTGCTCAAGAGGCACTATAATTGCAACCCACGCTCATGTTAAATGCTATATTCAAAAGGTGGATTATCATTTAGCATCATATGAGCTATACGAGATTTATTTTTCTCTTGCAGTTTAAGCAAAATATTGTAGACAGGTAAAGGTTGGAGAACAACTGGTCTAATGCATTTAAAACTGGTGTTTTACTGTTTTCCCACTCCCCACATGGAAAGGGGCAAATATAGCCTATATAGCGGCAAATATAGCCTATATGCAGAATGTATGCTGCACCCATGTTCATACACTACAGTATGTGCATATACAGTGTATGTATTATGTATAGGAAATATATGTGACAGCTGTGACATAATGTGGCATATAAAAATATGGGGGGGCTGCCGGCCGAGCTACTCAGCAGTGGGGGAATAGCAGACTTAACAGGTTCTTGAAAGTTCTGGGTTCTGGTTATATGGAAACAGAAGCAGAACTTGGTTCTGGAACTTCACAGGTTCCTGGTAGTTCTGGGATCTGGAAAGTTCTAGTTCTGGTTCTTGTTCCACCCCATAGTGGAAAAGAGGCAACACCGTGTCTATATGGGCAGACATAATTTCATGAGAACGTTTATTTGTTTTGTTTTAATATTGGCATTGATTAAAAAGAAAACCTGTTTTGTCACTGTATTAAAAAAGCACCACAATGAACTTTATTAATTAATCATCAACTCAACATGTGTTTCATCACCCTGCTATCAATCTAGAATCAGTATGATGCTCCTATACATAATGTTATATTGTGTTATAACAGTTTAGCCATATTAAATTAATATTGTCTCCTTTTAACATTTGTTACAATGAAACAAGTGTTCTAGGGTTTGTGATAACATTCTGTTGTATACATACCATTTGTGGAAGGAGGGAGGGCAAGGGAAATTGTGGAATCAAATTATACATGGCTGGCGCAAAGTGTTAATTGTGTATACTAACACTTCAAATGAGTATACAGTTTTATGTTGTGGAAGTACCTCTAAACAATATTTCTGTTGTCTTTGTTTCCAGTGTGGCATCATCACTCTGGCTTCCCTGTTCTACCAGAGGGGAATGAACAAAGAAGCTTGGCTAAACAAAAATGCCACTGCTGTGATCAGTGTGGTAAACGCTTCTCTGCAATGGCACACCTTAAAACACACCAGATAATTCATACTGGAGAAAAACCCTATGGATGTGATCAGTGTGGACAACATTTCTCTCAAAAGTCCAAACTTAAAATACACCAGAGAATTCATACTGGAGAGAAACCCTATGGATGTGATCAGTGTGGACAACACTTCTCTCATTTGTCCAGCCTTAAAGGACACCAGAGAATTCATACTGGAGACAAACCCTTTGGATGTGATCAGTGTGGACAACACTTCTCCCATTTGTCCGGCCTTAAAGGACACCAGAGAATTCATACTGGAGAGAAACCCTATGGATGTGATCAGTGTGGACAACACTTCTCCCATTTGTCCGGCCTTAAAGGACACCAGAGAATTCATACTGGAGAGAAACCCTATGGATGTGATCAGTGTGGACAACACTTCTCCCATTTGTCCGGCCTTAAAGTACACCAGATAATTCATACTGGAGAGAAACCCTACGGATGTGATCAGTGTGGACAACACTTCTCTCAGTTGTCCAGCCTTAAAAGACACCAGAGAATTCATACTGGAGAGAAACCCTATGGATGTGATCAGTGTGGACAACACTTCTCTGAGTTGTCCAGCCTTAAAAAACACCAGAGAATTCATACTGGAGAGAAACCCTATGGATGTGATCAGTGTGGACAACACTTCTCTCGGCTGTCAAACCTTACAAGCCACCAGAAAATTCACACTGGAGAGAAACCCTTTGGATGTGTTCAGTGTGGACAACACTTCTCTGAGATGTCCAGCCTTAAAAAACACCACAGAATTCATACTGGAGAGAAACCCTATGGATGTGATCAGTGTGGACAACACTTCTCTGAGATGTCCAGCCTTAAAAAACACCACAGAATTCATACTGGAGAGAAACCCTATGGATGTGATCAGTGTGGACAACACTTCTCTCGACTGAACAGCCTTAAAAGCCACCAGAAAATTCACACTGGAGAGAAACCCTTTGGATGTGATCAGTGTGGACAACACTTCTCTGAGATGTCAAGTCTAAAAAGTCACCAGAAAATTCACACCGGAGAGAAACCCTATGGATGTGATCAGTGTGGACAACACTTCTCTCAGTTGTCCAGCCTTAAAAAACACCAGAGAATTCATACTGGAGAGAAACCCTATGGATGTGATCAGTGTGGACAACACTTCTCTGACTTGTCCAGCCTTAAAAAACACCAGAGAATTCATACTGGAGAGAAACCCTATGGATGTGATCAGTGTGGACAACACTTCTCTCGACCGGACAGCCTTAAAATCCACCAGAAAATTCACACCGGATAGAAACCCTTTGGATGTGATCAGTGTAGACAACACTTCTCTGAGATGTCAAGTCTAAAAAGTCACCAGAGAATTCACACCGGAGAGAAACCCTATGGATGTGATCAGTGTGGACAACACATCTCTCATTTGTCCAGCCTTAAAAAACACAAGAGAATTCATACTGGAGAGAAACCCTATGGATGTGATCAGTGTGGACAACACTTCTCTGAGATGTCAAGTCTAAAAAGTCACCAGAAAATGCACACCGGAGTGAAACCCTATGGATGTGATCAGTGTGGATGTGATCAGTCTCTCGACTGAACAGCCTTAAAAAGCACCAGAGAATTCATACTGGACATGCAGAATAGTTAAACTAAACATTGTTGCCACCATGCGAAAAGGACAAGGGCATTATTTTAGGAAGAAGGAATTTGGAGCAATAATGTGCAAATGAAGCTTCTATAGGAACTTGTGGCATTTTAGATGTGGTTTTGGGTCGTGTGATTTTGTTTTATGCTGTGTTTTATGCATGTTTAGTTTTCAATTACTTCCTTTATTGATTTTGCTGTGTATATATATATATTATGCTTATACAGGTGACCTAAGACAACACACACACACAGTATGACAAGAGCTTTGTTAGAAAGGATTTATTACTTACACGTTAACATTTTATATAATCATAAACTTGTATATAATGCATTTTCTTTGTTGTAAGCACACCTGAGATTTTTCAAATAAAACCTGTTAAAGAAATATTCACCCATTCTTGAGATAAGGGACAAAACTTTTTTCAAACTAGATTCTTTTTTTTTTTTTAAGATACATTCAAATCAAATAGATGTATTTGTAGACACAGGTCTCAACTACCAATCTTGAGAAGGAAGTTTTTCGCATTAGATTTCTTTCTAAAATGGGACATTTATGCACTTAATACCTGATTCATGTCAACTCCGTCAGACACACTAAAATCCCTTTTAATTGAATTTGATAATTTCAACAATAATATAAATTCCTCAGTTATCTTATAATGGCTTTCAGTAATCAAGTTAAGTAATACCATTATTTTAATATTGTTTTGTTCCAATATCACACTATTATGAAATATCCAATTTCTCAAATCCGTCATTTCAACCTTTATTTTCAATATTATAACATGAAAACCATGTAAAAAAATAAAATAATCATCATTACGTATCATTTCAGTTGGTGTTTCAATACATAAGCACAAAAGATTTAACATCGAATTTTCTATTTCTTTGGAAATTAACAAAAACATCACGGGACGAACGTCTGACAAAGTTGACGAACATCTGACGGAGTTGAAGTTTAACTGATTTAGGTTCTAGACCACCTAGGATCTTGATTCTGGTGACTAATCCCACATTTTCAAGGATGAGGAATACAGTGGTAGGCCTACTATTTATATTGGCCCTGTGACCATGGCAGCCATTTTCAAAATGGCCACCACCTATTTGACAATAACTCAAGTTCTACACCACCTAGGATCTTGATTCTGGTGACTAATCCTACATTTTCAAGGAGGAGGAATACAGTTGTACTATTTAGATTTATCCTGTGACAATGGCAGCCATTTAAAAAAATGGTGGACCTGCTATTATTTTACCAATTTAGTCAGGGAATATTATCAGAATAATGTCAAATCTGTGAATACATTTCTTACCAAGAATGTTTTCACCAATGTGTTTGTAAAGGTGTCTACTAACATATCCCACATTGGTTTATATTGAACCAAGGGGCATTTTTGACAGCTGCTGAAAGTTGGGTACCATACCAAGTGGCTATGGCCAAACTAGGGAGTCTATGGCCAAACTAGGGGTCAAACCCCTTGGGCTAAATTCGGCCATATATCCACTTGCCCAAATGTGCTGACCTCATTTTGTGATGACGGCTATGGCCGTTTTCAGCCCAAGGAGTGTTCTTCGTGCATAGCTAATGCTTGGAATGCATTCAGAATCATGAAAACTCCCTAGTTTGAGATGTCACATGCTACTTAAAGCATAATGAACATTTTGCCTTATATAGGTTGATGGTACCCCAACTTTCAGCAGCTGTCAAAAGTTCCCCTAGGGTGGTTGAATATAAATCAATGTGGGATATGTTAGTAGACACCCTTCCAAACACATTGGTGAAGAAAAGTCTTGATAAGGAATTTATTACCAGATTGTATTAATATCCCCTGACTAACTCATCTTCTAGACCACCTAGACCCGATTTCACCAACAGAGACCCGATTGACACCTAAACAACAAGTTTGGACAGCCCCACCAATTAGTGTTACGTAAAATAGCAAGTGTCTACCCTAGGCCCAGAGGGAGACACAGAACTTAGATGCGGCTCACATGTTGCACGACTCCTCAACAAGCTGCCACCAGAGATGAGAGCTGAATTCCGCCGCACAATGCTCTGCGGCCCAGGAGCAACCAACACCATGTTGGAGTTGTCTGAGTGGTTGAAGCATGAGTCCTAGCCATATAGCCTGTGCAAAGGCAAACACCTTGAAGACCTGCTTGAGGTGAACAGTGAGCAGTGACTGGTGAGCGAAAGACTGAAGACAGAAGATCTGCCTTCAGGACTATCAGGCAGGATGTGCAGACACTGAAGGCATCAGTGTCATTCTGTGTCCCCAGCATGTCAACCAAAGCAATGTTACCAAATCAAAGCAGCCTTCACCTCAAGTCACCTGGGGCTGGGTGAGCAATCGTATCCTGTATCTAGCCTCACAACTAAATACAGACACTTGGCCAGACTGCCGTTTGAAAGGGTCAAACCCTTCATCCTGATTGGGGAAGACCACCCCACCTAATCACACCAACCGAACAAGTGAGGTTGGGGCCTCCAGGTGGGCCAGCAGCCATCTGCACAAGACTGGGCTGGACCCTGCAGGAAAGCAATCTCCAGCCAAGACAATGTAAGTTGACTATAACAGAGCCCCAGAACACAGAGCTCATGAGAAGGATGGAGAAACACTGGCAGGAGGCCACCAAGATACAACGCCACACTGCAGTGGCCAGTGAAGTCAAACTGTGCATCTTTACCTGAAAGGGACAAGTCAAAGGCCAGAAAGCCCACCTCCTTTTAATGTCCTGTCAGTAGCAACTCAACCTGCACCTGAAATAAGCCCTGACCCCTCCCAGAGAAAGTTCATCCTTGAAAATGTAATGATTAGTCACCAGAATCAAGATCCTTGGTGGTCTAAAACTTGAGTTATTGGTAAAATAACAGCAGGTTGGTAGCATTTTGTTTTTGCTTCATTTGTTAGCTAAACCTAACCCTAAACTAAAATAATAAACATTATTTTGGAATTCTTAACAAAGATCATAATAATGTCCTGACATGTAAAAGCTGTGACCTCATTGATATCAACATTGTTTGTTTAAAATATCAAACAATTGAATGCTTGTCAGACCAGGTGCTCCACTGTTGCAACAAATATAAACGGGACTTGGAAAAGGAGTCTTCAGGCTAAATCTGTCGACAATATTTTCTGATTAATTTAAGACTTTAAAAAAACCTGACGGAGTTGATGGGAGACGTGGGACACACGTTTGATATGAGATATCTAATGGAAAATATAAATTAAAATTAACTGTGTATATTGTTTGCTATGTTGTTGACAATCTACTTTAATTTAGTATGTTTATGTATGTGATTGTGACAGTATTAGACACTTTTTTAGCAATTGTGACCACTTGCTGGGGACAGGCTAAATACAGGCGTTTTTGGGTACATTGCCTGCTTTTAACTAATTCAGATGGCATATGAAAACAATTATAATTAAATGAATGGCATAATAATACACAACTGTATTACATTTAACTTTGCAAGTGCTTTTATTTGTATGAATTAATTTATTTTTAACATAAATAAGGCTCTTATGTGTGGGACATGTTTTTTCCACTTTTGTCCCTCATCTCAAGAATGAGTGATATATATACTATATATATAATTTTTGTCTTTATTCAAGACGCTCACAGGGGGGTCCATAGGGCGGAACACATAAAACATAAAAACACAAAAGTAAACAAAAACATAAACAAACAAACACCAGGGACTTATCTCTGTACATACAGGCTAGAACGCCAGTGGCTCCACAGCTTAGATGATAGTCTGACAGAGCTCTTAGCAGGGTTAGAAAGTGATGCAATGATGCTGTTCTCAGAGTCTGTTAACCTGCACATAAATCTATACATCAGGTTTCGTAGCACAGCAGGGCAAGTGGGTCATGCAGTCATTATAGGCCACTGTCATTTTTTGCAGGCTGCCCTTTTCGTAGTGTCGCCACAAGTGGGCAGTATACAGCGGAGTACAATAGGCTTTAAAAAGTGAGCTTTTAACTGGAACAGAGCAGAAATTAAACTTACGTATGAGTGTGTTGGCTTGAGCATACAGTTTACAGCGCTGTTTAAAAATATCTTTGTCATCAGATAGGTCATTTCTTATAAAAATGACCTAGATATTTGGTCTCTTTGCATTATTTTAATGACATTCCAGACAGGTATACTCAGGAAATACCAGCTTACTGTCTTCCTTACTTCTCACAATCAGAGTTATGCTCTTCTTAGCGTTGTACTTAACATCAAAATCGAGGCCGTACTGTGAGCACACTCTTAGTAACTGCTGGAGACCAGCACTATATGGACATAGCTACCACCAAGTCATCTGCAAACATGAGGTGGTTAATGAAACAGTCACCAATAATACACCCTGTTTTACAGGCATTCAACTGTACAGATAAACATTAAAAAGGAAAGGAGATAAAATGCTGCCTTGCCTTACCCCATGGAGTTACCCCATTTAACCAGCATAGTCTGGTGTGCATACCAATAAACCAGAATCCGCAGACATAATTTGTTATAAAGTTTAAAATGAAAAGATTTAGAAGCATCAATAAAACGTGTAAATACAGTAGTGTTTTGACTTGCATATTTGTCCAATATCTCCTTGAGCGCAAAGATACACATGTCAGTGCCTTGTTTCTGTTTGAAACCAAACTGATTCTCAGCTGCCAGTAGGCCTAAATACTACTCCAGCCTTCTGAGGAGAACTCTTTCCAGTACTTTAGATTAGATAAGATAGCCGTGGAACATGACTGCCATGATGATTATCATCAATATCATGACAGTCATGCAGAAACTTTGCGCTGTTTTTTGCGCTCGCTGCATTTACAAGATTTCCGTATATATAAACATTCAGATTTCAAATATAAAGTACTCACAAAGTGTCCCACGGGTGTTAGTTAGTAGCAGCGCCAGCGATTAGAATTGCTGCGTCCCGCGTTGTTTAATAAAAAGCATTTTTGTCCGAGCTCCCTGGCTACTTTTTTCAAACGGGGTTCGTTTGGGAAATCCACTGTTGCACACCGGGAGCGCACTCGCCTATTAGTCTGTATTGGCAGGGCGGTCAGCGTACCTATATCGAACACACCGAGTGCCACCCTCCTCCCGACCGATAGGGGCGCGTAGTTGAAAGCCAATGGAAAAATAACACCTCGGATAAAAATGCTTTTTATTAAACAACACGGGATGCAGAAATTCTAATCGCTGGGGCTGCAACTAACTAACACCTGTGGGACAAATTGTGAGTACTTTATATTTTAAATCTGAATGTTTATATATACGGAAATCTTGTAAATGCAGCGAGCGCAAAAAACAGGGTGAAGTTTCTTCATGACTCTCGTATGAATACGAGAGTCATGAACCATGGCTAGATAAGATGCTATCGGCCTGTAGTTCTCAGAGCTATTCAGCGTACCCACCTTATCCTTAATGACAGGCACTAAAATTACAGATAAAATGGATTTTGGTAGTGATCCATGAACTAAAAACCCAGTAAAACAAATGGCAAGTAAAATATGCAGTTTCCTGCTGGCATATTTCAAGTGTTCGGCAGCAATGTTATCCAGAACACAGGCCTTATTGTTGTCTATAATTTCAGGACAGCTTCATGTATTTCTTGTGATGTGATAACCACCTCCTCATCTGTATCGACTGTGCCAACTTGGAAAGGGATAGGCCTACTTGGAATACAGTTAAATAATTCAGAGATTTTCTTCTGCCACAGATTACATATGTGGCCAATTGCATCATCGACACTTGACGGTAGAGATGTTTTACAGTTATTAATAGTTCTGATTTCTTTCCAGAAATCAGTAGTAGGCCTACTATTATTTTGTAATTTCTTTGCAAGTGCATCATCCCGCATTGTATTTTCCTGTCTCTTAATGAAACTGAGTGCATATTTAAAGTTATAGCGTTGGTCTTGTTTTTTTTTTGTTCAAACAGGTGACCAGACTTATTTTTACCTAATTCAGCCCATTCTTTAAAAGCCCTACTGGCATCAGCATGCAATTCTGCTACATATGTATTCCAACCTGGCCTGGCAAGGCCACCATTTGACCTATGTTTATATAAAGGCTTGCTGGCAGTTAAAATAGACTCCACAATGTGTTCATACATTGTGCACAGATCAATGCTATGGTGTGGGTTTTAACAATTTAAGTCGTGACAAAATTGCATCCTTAGGGAGTTGGATGTTATCTAGCAGAGCATTAATTTGGCTTTGATACATTTCCAACTGGTGGTTGGTAGCCTTGGTCCAATCTAGTTTCCCTGGCTTCTTAATTGCTGCTACTGGAGATAGCAGTGGTAGATTACCAACATTGATCAACATGGAGAGAGGAATATGGTCAGTAGTAGCCAAGTCATAGTTGATATGCATGTACTGTAAAGAGTCATGTGCATCTATTCTACAGTACTTATACAGTGATCGAGCCATGATGATTTGATTGGCTGATAAAAGGATAAAATGTGAGGGCAGAAATTTGTTATGACAGAAAAGTGATGATTGTGATTGTGTATGTGATGTGTAAGTGTGATCTTTTAATGATAAAGTATCTGTTGACCTATCTATCTATCTATCTATCTATCTATCTATCTATCTATCTATCTATCTATCTATCTATCTATCTATCTATCTATCTATCTATCTATCTATCTATCTATCTATCTATCTATCTATCTATCTATAGGGGCGACTGTGGCTCAGGAGGTAGAGCAGGTCGTCCAATGATCCATGGGTCGGCGGTTCGAATCCCGGCTCCTCCTGTCTACATGTCGAAGTGTCCTTGGGCAAGACACTGAACCCCAAATTGCTCCCGATGTGCTGGTTGGTACCTTGCATGACTTCCGCCGCAATCGGTGTATGAATGGGTGAATGTAATGCACAATCTATGTAAAGCGCCTTGGATAAAGGCGCTATATAAATGCACCATTTACCATTTACCATCTATCTATCTATCTATCTATCTATCTATCTATCTATCTATCTATCTATCTATCTATCTATCTATCTATCTATCTATCTATCTATCTATCTATCTATCTATCTATCTATCTATCTATCTATCTATCTATCTATCTATCTATGAATGCACCACGTCTCTGTATGTCTGTATGTGTGTCGTCTGTAATGCATATAACTCAAGAACCGTTTGGCCCATCAACTTCAAATTCGACACACGTGTTCCACACCCCTGCAGGGAGTGCAGTGCCCAGTGTCGAGTTGGTCAGACGCACGGTTGTCCAGAACCGACACAAAATGCCTCTGCCCGGGCTCTGGACCGGGCCCCTGCCCAGGCTCCATAAATGGAGCTGGCTTGTTCTGACACCACAAATATGTTCTGACATCTGCATAGACTCCATATTTGGGCATGCCATATATGGAGTTGGCCTGTTCTGACATTACAACACTTCATAAAGGGACACAGAGATACAGAAATCTATATGAAACTCCCCCCTGTCAGGTGAAAAGAAGCAGCTTGGACTCCTCATGCATAGAAGGAAGCATGAGGTCAGTCCGCTGTCCTCCCCCGGGCTGGCAGAGGAAGTGTAGCGAGCCAGGATCACATTAGATAATTGACACTGCATGGGTAAAACAAAATAAAAAGGCAGAAAAGAAGAAAAAAATCTTTAAAATCACAGATTGGCATGGCTACGGTTTGTGTTGTGAGCGACGTCAGACAAGAGTTCTGGTCAGCCTATGTAAGGTGGTGTTGTTAGTTCTCTACCATATTGAAGTCAGATATGCCCGTCATGTTTAAATGCATATTAGTAGGTTCAGCAAGGCGGTGTTCCGACTCAGGAGTGTAGTTCATACTCAGGTTACCAAGGCAACAATGGCTGAAACCCACAGAAGTTCTGGCTCCTCCTCCTCTTTCACCCGGGTCAAAGGTGGAGCCACCACGGCAGCCATCCTCATCATCGGAGACGAGATTCTCAAGGGTCACACAGTAGACAGCAACGGTGTGTTTCTTTGTCATGCACTGAGAAAGCTGGGTGTGCGCGTTGAGCGCATTACGATAATCCCAGATGTGCCAGAGGTGATTGCCAGGGAGGTGGCACTCCTCTCCCCCCAGTACACCCACCTCCTCACCTCGGGAGGCATTGGCCCCACCCATGACGACGTCACCTTTCAGAGCGTTGCCATGGCATTCCAGGAGGAGCTACACCCCCACCCAGAGCTGTCCCGGCTGGTAGAGGAGTCTTTTGGGGCGGTGGAGAAAGACAGTGCTGCTATGAAGCTAGCCATGGTACCGCGCTCCGCCATGCTCAACTTCAGCAAGGACCCCCAAACTGAAAACCCCCTACGATACCCCCTAGTAAGTGTTCGTAATGTGTACATATTTCCTGGCATTCCCTCCCAGCTGCAGAGAACCTTCAACAGTGTGGAACATCTGTTTGCTGGTTCGGGTACCGCGTTTCACACCAGAGAGGTATTTGTGGATGCAGATGAGGTGGACATCGCCACGGCTCTGACGCGGCTCCAGGCCAGCTTGGGGCAGAGGGTATGCCTGGGGTCATACCCAGACTGGCTGAGCAACTACTGCCGTGTCAAGCTGGTCCTGGACTCGGACTGCCCAGAGGAGGTGGAGCGCGCTCGAGTAGAGCTGCTGGAACAGCTGCCCAAAGGCAGTGTGATTCCTCTGGTCACTGACCCTGTGTCCATCGCTCCAGCAGAGGTCCACAGATTGGCTAACAGTGGTTGTCCGCTGGGAGACAAAGTGTCTTCAGCTCTGAGGACAATAGAGGAGGCGATGGACCGTTACCCCTCCGAGGAGGTATGTGTTGGATTCAATGGAGGAAAAGACTGTACCGCTCTGATACATCTCTACTACGCCGCTCTGGAACGAAGGTGTCCAGATCGTAAAGGCAAGCTAAAAGCTCTCTACATTCGTACCGTCTCTGCGTTTCCAGAAATGGAACACTTTATCCAGGACAGCATCAAGAGATACGACCTGGAGCTGATCTCGATGGAGGGCACTATTCGTCAGGCGCTCGGTGAACTTAAGGAGAGGAGGCCAGAACTCGGAGCGGTACTGATGGGAACCAGGATAACTGACCCTTACTCACACACACTCACACGCATGTGTCCTACTGACCCCGGCTGGCCAGATTACATGAGAGTCAACCCTCTACTGGACTGGACCTATCATGACATCTGGTCCTTCCTCAGGACACTGTATGTCCCCTACTGTGTGCTCTATGACAAAGGGTACACCTCGGTGGGCAGTATGGAGAACACCCACCGGAACCCTGCCCTCCGGACGGTGGACCGTAGAGGTGTGGCCCGCTACAGGCCTGCCCACCAGCTGGAGGACGAGGAAGAGGAACGCAACTCTCGTGCCTAATGATGAGGATGATGTCATGGCCTGCACCAACACAAAATTATACTTTCTGCCAATTGGTTGCAGAATCCCGGTTCTCTGCAGTGTCTGGTGGAAATACGTTTATAAGGAACTAATTGTAGTTCTTGAACTTTGTAGTTCAGGAACCTTTGGTGAGCAAATGGCTTTAGTGCTTTTTGTTATTTCTCCCAAATCACAAACAGCACTGGGTCTGTACACGCGTGTACACGTGTGTACACGCACACACACACGCCCACACACACACATGCACATGCACACACACACACGCACACACACACATGCACACGCACACGCACACACACACGCACACACACGTCACACACACACGCACACACATGTCACACGCACACACACACACACACACGCGCGCACGCGCACACACACACACACACACACACACACACACACACACACACACACACACACACACACACACACACACACACACACACACACACACACACACACACACACAGATACGTCACATCAGATGGCACAATAAACCCCAGCCCCTTTGAACAGACCAAACACTGGGTTAGGGTGAGCTATGTAATGGCTTTTCTGAGAATTGTGGAAAAAAGGGTGACCTTCAGTATACATGTATTTAACTGTATTTAACTGTATTCAAGTTATGTATAGGCCTAGTGGACCCTAGTGCTCTTAGACACATAAAAAAGCATGCTGTTCGTAGTTTGATGTCAATCTGACTATTTTCTGACAAAGTGTTGGTTGACATACTAACCAGTTGTGACCCGTATATTCTTGACCCGTATCTACTTTCATTTGACCCTTGTCTGTCTGTCTGTCTGTCTGTCTGTCTGTCCGTCCGTCCGTCCGTCCGTCCGTCCGTCCGTCCGTCCGTCCGTCCGCCCGTCCGCCTGTGTCTCTGTCTCTGTCTTGTCTGTTATCAGATATTTTGTGCAGGATAATAAATAAATAAAACCCTATATGCTTTGTGTGAGTTTGTCATAGGTTAAGGAAGAACTGATTAAATTGTATAAGCCAAATAGGCCAAAATCACAAAAAGGTAAATAACTTCTATACAAATTCATACAGCACCACAACAATCTTGGAACTTGGCACAACTGTTTAACTTAATTAAGTTGAAGTTCATGACCAAATTCAGTTGGGCCAAATGGTATGGTGGTGACTGAGCATTACAACATTTTGTAAACAGGCTGTATGCATTCTGATGGCTATCTGCGCACTTTTTCTAGTTCTAAATGTCTCAACATTGTATGAGGTTTTAAGTCATTATAATAGCTCAATATCTTGATATAACCACTAACGTTTTTGATAGAATAATGATTTGGCATCACAGTTATCTGAAATTGACGGAACACAAGCCTGTGTTTATGCATATAAAGGGAAACTAGTGTAATGTGTCCATCGTGATCAACTCTCTCTCTCTCTCTCTCTCTCTCTCTCTCTCTCTCTCTCTCTCTCTCTCTCTCTCTCTCTCTCTCTCTCTCTCTCTCTCTCTCTCTCTCTCTCTATAGAAATCTCCATACATGTATGCGCCACCTGTGTTTGCCTATATGGGTTTGAACTGGGATCTGATTGGGCCTTAAGTGGGTACCAGCTGGGCGAATTATATGTGACCCATGTAGGCCACACTTGTGTCCGCCCTCATTGTCTTCCGTCCTGTTTCTGTTGTCACCTGCTGTCGATTGTTCATTGATACGGATAGGATGCAGTGCGCCACATTGGCGGTGTTTCCAGTTTTCTGTAGTAGTTTCTTCAAGTGTTCAAACTTTATGACTGGATAGCACTCGATCTGTAGAGTTCTACATTACTATCTCCTACGATCAAGGGTTAGGGTTAGGGTACTATAGCATGTTGTTTTTCATCATTTTTGAGGACGGAAATCACACCATGGACTGTAGCCCATGGTCTGGAAGTGATTTTGTCTTTTTTCAAATCCTGGTTTTTCATCGTTTTTGACCATGGATTATAGCCGGGTTAGGGTTAGGTTCCACGGGCTAATAAAGTGTAAATTCGGGGGTCCTTGACAAGAAAAGGTCTACAACAGTGGTTCCCAAACCGGTTCCATTTGTACACTGTCAAAGTCACTAACTTAATACTATCAACATCTATCTATTCTATAGACTCTATAGAATAGATAGATGTTGATAGTATTAAGTTAGTGACATTGACCGTGTACAAATGGAACCGGTTTTCAGCAGGTCAAATGAGGTACAGAAAACCGTATGACTCCCAGGCGGATCTCACTGGGGGAAAACTGTATGAGTTTATTTGTTTAAGAACTAACAATACATTGAAAAATATATTCTGGATGTGACACTTACAAGCCGAAATAGCGCAGTTGGTAGAGCATTAGACTGAATATCTAAAGGTCCCTGGTTCAATCCAGGCTTTCGGCAGTTGAAATGAGGTACATTTCAGTTCTTAGGCTGATCTCACTGGGTGAAAAACTAGATGAACAAGACCAATTTCAGGAGAACAAAACAAACAAAAAAGCAGTGTGAATTGTCTGGAACCAGTGGCTCAGTGTGTTAGAACATTGGCCACATGATCGGGAGATGGTGAGTTCAAACCCCACTCAAGTCTTTACTTTCACGACCAATTTCAGAAGAATAAAACAAACAAAAAAGCAGTGTGAATTGTCTGGAACCAGTGGCTCAGTGTGTTAGAACACTGGCTACATGTTTGGGAGATGGTGAGTTCAAACCCCACTCAAGTATTTACTTTCAAGACCGATTTACAGAAGAACAAAACAAACAAAAAAGCAGTGTGAATTGTCTGGAACCAGTGGCTCAGTGTGTTAGATCGCTGCCACATCATTGGGAGATGGTGAGTTCAAACCCCACTCAAGTCTTTACTTTCACGACCAATTTCAGAAGAATAAAACAAACAAAAAAGCAGTGTGAATTGTCTGGAACCAGTGGCTCAGTGTGTTAGAACACTGGCCACATGTTTGGGAGATGGTGAGTTCAAACCCCACTCAAGTCTTTACTTTCAAGTCTTAGTAGTAGAGTAGTAGTAGAGTTTATTTATTTTGGTCATTAAAACAAATCAATACAGTGCCTGCTTTTCTTTTTCTTTTTTTTGCCTACCCATCTAAAAAATGAATGGCTTGCATGGGTAAGATAATACAACATAGCAAACAGAAGGGAGAAAAAAAAACAAGAAAACAAAACAAAAACAAACAAACAAAACACAAAAACCAGAAAACAAAACATCATATCAATGTTCTATATGTATCTACTATTTTTGATCTATACAATTTTTTTAATTTTTTTATTGTACTACAGATTTTTTGTTCGTCATCCAATCCATTCCACAGCTTGACCCCTCTGACCGATATGCACCTCTCTTTGATGTTTGTTCTAGCATTTGTTTGTTTGAATTTGGAAGTGCCTCTTAGGTTGTAGCGGCTCTCTCTAGGCCAGAACAGCTCTTGGATACAGCTCGGGGGCAGGTGATTGTGTACCTTATACATTGTTATTGTGGTATTTAGATCTACTATGTCTTGGAGTGTTAGGGTGTTTAATTGAATGAATAATAAGTTGGTTGGTGCGTAATAATCAGATTGGGTGACAATTCTTATGGCTTTTTTTTAAGTAGGAATATTGGCTGGATAGTGGTTTTGTAGTTGTGTCGTATAATTTCTATAAGTGAACTTACTAACTAAATCAATATGCCACTAAGTCAAGATAAGCTATTTCTTAACTAGAGCGTAAAGGCTCTCTCTCTCTCTCTCAAAATATAAGAGACAGGGAGCATTTACATTTCACACGTGAAAACAAAGGGTCATTGTTTACAACCCTTTGAAGCACGGTCCCCTGGCGGGCGGAGCCATTTGCTAACTGGTAGTTTAATTCCACTGGTTCACACTGTTCTTAATTCATTTCATTTAGAGTGTTCAGTTTTACTTTATAGTTCCGTAACATTTCCTAACTACAAGTGTTTCCATTTTTATATACTTTTAAGGTATGATTAACCATGTTCATAAGTTGTTTAAAGGTTACGTTTAAGTTTTGTTAAGTTTCATTATAACTAGTTATCATCTAAGGATTATCATCTAAAGCAGTTGAAACGGAACAGCCCTCTTCTCCTAGGTCCCGCCTCTCTCTCCAACCGGAAAGGGATTTTATCATTGGTCAAGAGTCAGTAAACGCCTACCTTATGTTGGGGAGAGGGTGGGACTAGTACAGGATATAAACAGAAACTGTAACTCATTTCGGGGGTCTGGATCCGGTTAACTCATTTTCTCGGCTCGAGTACTGTGTGTTGTTAATCCAGGGACCACGAAGGATTTCCTTTGTCTTTGCTTTGACTGTTGGACTGCTTTTTAATACAAAATAAAGCTGCCGCTTCATAACCTCATCACATCGATATCCTGTTCTTCTCTTTGTCCACCGCCGTACGCTGAAAAGATACCGCAGTTGTTCCCCCATACCTCCACACAGTAATTGATGTATGGGAGTATGAGGGAGCAATACAGTACATATAGTGAGTTCTGGTTTAGAAAAGGTTTAGCTTTATACATTATAGCAATGGTTTTAGAAAATTTTGTCCTTAGATTATTTATATGCGGTTTCCAATTAAGTTTACTGTCAATGATTATACATAGTAATTTTTTTTCAAACACACGTTCAATTTCCACTTTGTTTATCATGATTTTAGCCTCTCTGTTAATTGAGGCTATAGCCCATAACGAGCTATAGCCCGTTGGCACGTCAAAAATCACTTTCACCTAGAAACTCCATTCACACTTTTTATTATTCAGCTTACTGTGGAGACACATGCTGGAACTTTTTACTTTGAAATGTTTTATAGTTAGTTATTTAACTTAAACGCCCAATGCATTCTCTATGGCAATAGCACAAACTTTGGCATGCTACTAGTCCTACATACAAAATGATGAAAAACGAGGATTAAAAGAATAATTAAAAAAAAAAAAAATGATGGGCTATAACCCATCGTTTATTTATTTTTTTTATTTTTTTTCAAATCCTCAAAAATGATGAAAAACGGCGTGCTATAGTATGCCATACGATATGGGCTATAGCCCATGATCCAAAATGATGAAAAACGAGGATAAAAAACAAAACAAAAAAACAAAAAACGATGGGCTATAACCCATCGGTTTTTTCATTTTTTTCAAATCCTCAAAAATGATGAAAAACGGCGTGCTTTAGTATGCCGTACGCTATGGGCTAAAGCCCATGATCCAAAATGATGAAAAACGCGGATACTTTTTTCTTCAAAAATTCAAAAAAAAAAGAAAAAAAAAAAAGAAAAAACGATGGGTTATAGCCCATTGTTTTTTGATTTTTTTTCAAATCCTCAAAAATGATGAAAAACGGCGTGCTATAGTATGCCGTACGGTATGGGCTATAGCCCATGGTCAAAAATGGGATAAGAAACGTCTAAAAATAGACGTCTAAAACACGTCTATTTTTAGACGTGTTTTAGACGTCTATTTTTAGACGTTTTTATCCCATTTTTAGACGCTCGTCTAATAGCCCATACCGTACGGCATACTATAGCACGCTGTTTTTCATCATTTTTGAGGATTTGAAAAAAATGAAAAAAAAAAAAAAATTATGGGTAGCCCATCGTTTTTAGATTTTTTCAAATCCTCAAAAATGATGAAAAACGGCGTGCTATAGTAGGCCGTACGGTATGGGCTATAGCCCATGGTCAAAAATGGGATAAAAAACATCTAAAAATAGACGTCTAAAACACGTCTATTTTTAGACGTCTATTTTTAGACGTTTTTATCCCATTTTTAGACCCTCGTCTAATAGCCCATACCGTACGGCATACTATAGCACGCCGTTTTTCATCATTTTTGAGGATTTGAAAAAAATGAAAAAAAAAAAAAATTATGGGTTATAGCCCATCGTTTTTAGATTTTTTAGATTTTTTTAAATCCTCAAAAATGATGAAAAACGGCGTGCTATAGTAGGCCGTACGGTATGGGCTATAGCCCATGGTCAAAAATGGGATAAAAACGTCTAAAAATAGACGTTTTAATCCCATTTTTAGACAGTCGTCTAATAGCCCATACCGTACGGCATACTATAGCACGCCGTTTTTCATCATTTTTGAGGATTTGAAAAAAATGAAGAAAAAAAACGATGGGTTATATTTACGTTTTACGTGTTTACATTTTAACGTTTTATCGTTTTAACGTTTTACGTTTTACGTATTTACGTTTTTACGTTTTTACGTTTTACGTGTTTACATTTTTACGTTTTACGTTTTTACGTTTTACATTTTACGTTTTACGTTTTTACGTTTTTACGTTTTTACGTTTTACGTTTTACGTTTTTACGTTTCACGTTTCACGTTTTTACGTTTTTACGTTTTTACGTTTTACGTTTTTACGTTTTTACGTTTTACGTTTTACGTTTTACGGACCGGTGTCCATGTGTGTTGGTTCCCTCAGTGGGGACGTCCTGGTGACCGGTGTCCATGTGTGTTGGTACCCTCAGTGGGGATGTCCTGGTGACCGGTGTCCATGTGTGTTGGTTCCCTCAGTGGGGATGTCCTGGTGACCGGTGTCCATGTGTGTTGGTACCCTCAGTGGGACGTCCTGGTGACCGGTGTCAATGTGTGTTGGTACCCTCAGTGGGGATGTCCTGGTGACCGGTGTCAATGTGTGTTGGTACCCTCAGTGGGGATGTCCTGGTGACCGGTGTCCATGTGTGTTGGTTCCCTCAGTGGGACGTCCTGGTGACCGGTGTCAATGTGTGTTGGTACCCTCAGTGGGGATGTCCTGGTGACCGGTGTCCATGTGTGTTGGTACCCTCAGTGGGGATGTCCTGGTGACCGGTGTCCATGTGTGTTGGTTCCCTCAGTGGGGATGTCCTGGTGACCGGTGTCCATGTGTGTTGGTACCCTCAGTGGGGATGTCCTGGTGACCGGTGTCCATGTGTGTTGGTTCCCTCAGTGGGGATGTCCTGGTGACCGGTGTCCATGTGTGTTGGTACCCTCAGTGGGGACGTCCTGGTGACCGGTGTCCATGTGTGTTGGTACCCTCAGTGGGGATGTCCTGGTGACCGGTGTCCATGTGTGTTGGTTCCCTCAATGGGACGTCCTGGTGACCGGTGTCCGTGTGTGTTGGTTCCCTCAGTGGGACGTCCTGGTGACCGGTGTCCATGTGTGTTGGTTCCCACAGACGGCACCAGTTTGCTGCTGGCTGGGAGCTCCTGGTGTCTTTGGCAGTTGTCCTGCGAGTCTCATTCTCCTGGCTGCTCACCCTGAATAACGAAAGAACCTTTAAATGACAACACAAAAACTAAGGCACTGGTGTCGTGCTTCTGGTTTACCGGAACGGGGTGCAACTCCCTGCAGTGCCCTGCTCAATGTGTTGTATTTACATGGTTCATTGGTCCATGGTCTCAGAGGTCATCGCTATAGTCTTCATCATTGTTGAGGATTTAAAAAAAGGTGAAAATCGAGGAAAAGCGAAAGGCTATAGTCCATGGTCACGGTCTGCATACTGGTCAAGGTCATTTATACTGGTGAAGGTCATTTATACTGGTGAAGGTCATTTATACTGGTGAAGGTCATTCATACTGGTCAAGGTCATTTATACTTGTCAAGGTCATTAGTCCATGGTCTCGGAGGGCATACAATAATAGTATGTCGTTTTTCACGATTTCGGAGCATGGGCTATAGCCCATATCCCAATAGCCCAATAGCCCAAAAAAAATCCAAATAAAAAAAAACATGGGTTATAGCCCATCGTTTTTCGAAAATTTGTTTTTATTTTTAACCTCGTTTTTCATCATTTTGTAACATGGGCTATAACCCCTACCATACGGCATACTATAGCACGCCGTTTTTCATCATTTTTGAGGATTTGAAAAAGAAAATCAAAATTTCAAAAACATGGGTTATAGCCCATCGTTTTTTGAAAAAAAAAAAAAAAAATTAACCTCGTTTTTCATCGTTTTTGAACATGGGCTATAGCCCCTACCGTACGGCAAACTATAGCACGCCGTTTTTCATCATTTTTGAGGATTTGAAAAAAAATTACAATTTCAAAAAACATGGGTTATAGCCCATCGTTTTTTGATTTTTTGATTTTTTTCTTATCCTCTTTTTTCATCATTTTTGAGTATGGGCTATAGCCCATATCGTACGGCATACTATAGCACGCCGTTTTTCATCATTTTTGAGGATTTGAACAAATTTCAAAATTTCAAAAAACATGGGTTATAGCCCATCGTTTTTCGAATTTTTGATTTTATTTTTAACATTGTTTTTCATCATTTTTGAACATGGGCTATAACCCCTACATTACGGCATACTATAGCACGCCGTTTTTCATAATTTTTGAGGATTTGAAAAAAAAAATCAAAATTTTAAAAAACATGGGTTATAGCCCATCGTTTTTTGAATTTTTGAAGAAAAAAAATAACCTCGTTTTTCATCATTTTTTAACATGGGCTATAGCCCCTACCGTACGGCATACTATAGCACGCCGTTTTTCATCATTTTTGAGGATTTGAAAAAAATTCAAAATTTCAAAAACATGGGTTATAGCCCATCGTTTTTTGAAATTGTGATTTTTTTTTAACCTCGTTTTTCATCATTTTTGAACATGGGCTATAGCCCCTACCGTACGGCATACTATAGCACGCCATTTTTCATCATTTTTGAGGATTTGAAAAAAATTCAAAATTTCAAAAAACATGGGTTATAGCCCATCGTTTTTTGAAAATTTGAAAAAAAAAAGAACCTCGTTTTTCATCGTTTTTGAACATGGGTGTGCTGGCTTCTGTATTTTGCCTTTATGTCTTCCGTTATTCAGCCACTAGGTGGTGTATGTGCGCCGTGTATTATTCTAGGCTCTAGTGTTGCGGTCAAAATTGGTCCTCTGAAGCTCCCGTAGTTCTATATGTTCTGCAGTTGTTTGCAAGTTGTCAATGCAGAGAGCAGACGTTTTGATCTTTGTTTTGTTTGTGATCACCACAGGATCATTGCTTGTGAGTTATGCTTTCCTTTCTTGTACAAATTATTATGTGTTGCTCTTTGCTGTCTTACTACAGGAGTGAGTGAGTTATTTAGACTTGTAGCTTAGCTTAACCTAGTCTAGCCTAGCCTATGTGTATAGCTTTAGGGCTCTAGCATTACTTGCTTTAGCGTTAGCTGTAGCCTTCTGTTATTGGATTTGCTTTATACAGTGTCTGCTTGTTTTCAGTACTTTCTGTATTGTTAAAAAGAAACTACTTCTTGCATAATATTTGTCAGCTTTGCTTGATGTGAACAGTACAGTATAT
The DNA here is from genome assembly GCF_964188405.1 of Protomyctophum parallelum. NCBI lineage: Eukaryota > Metazoa > Chordata > Actinopteri > Myctophiformes > Myctophidae > Protomyctophum > Protomyctophum parallelum. The sequence continues at coordinate 4,656,390 of NC_139705.1, forward strand.
ATTACCAATCCCATGTTTATTTTCTTTTTTTGTAGTTTTACTGTGTGTGTCCCGCTACACTGTAAATGAAGAGGAATAAATCCATCGTTTCAGTAAACAGTAAAAGGACTCCCAGTTGTCTGTCTGCCTACTTAAAAATGAGGAACCTTTTTGACGAGGGCAGATTAGTAAAAAAGCAGACACAACGGTGATTACGACTTCAGTGGGTCAGATACTAAGCCTTCCCAACAACTCCCAAGCCAACAGCCAAGATGTCAGAAAATCGACTCGAGGTGAGATCAGAGAGCGGACGCTCATCGAAGGCATCAAAACGATCCAATAGATCGGCAGTGAGTCTGGCTGCAGTAGAAGCACGCGCCAAGGCCGAAGCGGCACATACCAAAGCAGCCTTTTCTCAAAGGGAGATCGATATAAAGGTAAAGAAGGCTGAACTGCAAGTAGAGGCAACTCGGCTGGAGGCTACTCTGGAGGCCATGCAACATCAGAAAGAGGCAGCAGCCGCCTCAGCCGAAGCCATTGTCTTTGAAGCAGCTGCCGCTGCGGAGGTGGCAAACATCGATGAGCTGTCTGGGGTCCCTGATGATCACAGCTCACCCCACGAACCACACGAGAGAACCGAAAGGTATGTTCAGGAGCAGTACGTCTACACGAACACCGAACACCCTCCAGCAAACACTGATGGTGCGGAGCCTGAAGTTAAAATGGCCCCCCCAGCAGCCGACAACCACAAGCCTACAGTCGACCCGCTCCACAGCCAAGGCAAGAGGCAATTATCATCTCCACCTAGCCCTACTCCTAACAAACCATCTCCTACCTCGAAACACCCACATTTCAGCCCTAAAAAAGGTGAGTGGAAGTGGCACACAACCCAGTCTACAGAGTTTAAGAGCTCACGGTCACCCAGAGACAATACAGAACATTATGACCAGTCACGTAGAGACGGATATGCGTCTGGTGAATCCCGTTCAGCGTTAGATTTAGCCAAGTTCCTCGCTCGCCGTGACCTACTCACAGCCGGGCTCACAAGATTCAATGACATGCCGGAAGATTACTGGGCTTGGAAAACCACGTTCTCCAACGTCATTGAAGACCTCGACTTGAAATCCAGTGAGGAACTTGACCTGCTAATTAAGTGGCTTGGACCTGAATCCACCGAACATGCGAAGAGAATGAGGTCAGTTAGCATCAGAGACCCCGCAGAGGCCCTTAGTATGGCCTGGGAAAGGTTAGAGGAGTGCTACGGCTCTGCAGAGGCCATGGAGTGTGCTCTCTTTAACAAACTGAAACGTTTCCCCCAGATCTCAAGCAGAGACCCTCAGCGCCTGCGGGAGTTAGGTGACCTTCTCCTCGAAATTCACCAAGCCAAAGAGGAAGGCTACTTAGGCGGCCTGAACTATCTGGACACCGCCCATGGCATTAGCCCTATTCTGGAGAAACTGCCCTTCAACCTCCAGGAGAAATGGATGGTGCATGGCACAAGATATAAACATCAACATCACCTCAGCTTCCCACCTTTCTCCGTGTTTAACAGCTTTATTCGTGACGAAGCGAGGATGAGGAACGACCCGAGCTTCGCTACTGCAACCTCTAGCACCACCCCACCTCAGAGAGACAAATTCTCACCGAAATCAGACAGAACGCCCATAACGGTGCACAGAACAGAGGTGGACAGCACTCAACAGAAGGATGAGGACAACGAACTGGACAGCCCTAAGAAGCAGTGTCCTATTCATAAACTACCGCACCCTCTGCATAAGTGTAGAGGTTTCAGACAAAGGCCCCTGGAGGAACGCAAGGCCTTCCTTAAAGAGAACGGCATATGTTTCCGTTGCTGTGCCTCAACTTCACACCAAGCAAAGAACTGCCAGGCCGTCATTCAATGTTCTGAGTGTGACAGTTATAGGCACATCGCAGCCCTCCATGCTGGCCCAGCACCCTGGACAGTGATGCCAACCTCTGAAGAGGATGGCGGGGAGGAAGAGGAATCTCCCTCCACTTCAACGACCACTTCATCCTGCACAGAAGTCTGCGGAGATAGCACTACTGGGAAATCCTGTGCCAAAATCAGCCTCGTGTACGTATATCCCAAGGGGCAATCAGCTAAGAAAGTGAAGGCTTATGCTATTCTAGACGACCAGTGCAACAAGTCTTTGGCCAGGTCAGCCTTCTTCGAGAAGTTCAACATAGCTGCAGACACATCCCCCTACACACTCAAAACATGTGCAGGTGTATCAGAAACTGTAGGCCGAAGGGCAAGGGGTTTCATCGTGGAGTCGGCTGACGGGAAGACCAGTCTCGCCCTGCCTGCACTTATCGAGTGCGACCAGCTACCCGATAATAGGTCAGTGATCCCCACGCCAGCAGTGGCGAAGTACCATACCCACCTGAAGTCATTAGCCTCTAAGATACCCCCACTAGACCCCAAGGCAGATATTCTGCTTCTCCTAGGAAGAGACATTATCCAAGCTCACAAGGTGCTAGAGCAACGCAATGGGCCTCCGCACGCTCCCTTTGCACAACGCTTAGCTCTCGGCTGGGTGATAGTAGGAGAGGTCTGCCTCGATGGTGCACACAAACCATCACCCGTGAATGCCTTCAGAACCAGCATACTGGAAAACGGACGTCCCAGCTTCATGAGTCCTTGCCCCAACAAAATCAATGTCAAGGAGAGTGTTGACCACACCCGCCAGCTCCATAAATCTGCTGTCTCAGCGAAACAGCGATCCAAGGCATACGACATGGGAGAGTCTGTCTTCCGCTGTACAAAGGATGACGACAAAACAGCTCGTTCTATGGAAGACCTCGCCTTCTTGAGAGTTATGGAACAGGAGTTCCATCAAGACGAAACAAACAGCTGGGTCACTCCGCTACCCTTCCGTATCCCACGAAGTCTTGGCCACGCTCATGGCGGAGGTGTCCGCTATAGTGAATGCTCGGCCTTTGGTCCCTGTGTCCACAGATCCCGACTCCCCACTTATCCTCGCGCCAGCCACACTTCTCACACAGAAGGTCAGCGCGCTTCCTCCTCCTCAAGGGGAATTTGATGCAAGGGACCTTTACAGCAAGCAGTGGAGGCAAGTACAATCTCTTGCCAACACTCTCCGGCATCGCTGGAGAACAGAGTACCTTCCTACTCTGCAAAGACGTAGGAAATGGCAAAAGGAAGAACGGAATCTTCGCAACAGGGACATCGTCATACTGAAAGACGAGCAGGCGACAAGAAACGAGTGGCCATTGGGCATCATAATCAAGACATGCCCCGGCACAGATGGCAGAGTAAGGAAGGTGGAGATCAAGACAGCAAAGGACGGTTCATGCAAGACTTTTTTACGGCCGGTCACACAGACTGTTCTATTGCTTCCTTCAGAGACTTAAGTGTTATTTTCTCAATTTGGGTTATGATGGTATCTTCACAGATACCAGGCGGGGAGTGTGCTGGCTTCTGTATTTTGCCTTTATGTCTTCCGTTATTCAGCCACTAGGTGGTGTATGTGCGCCGTGTATTATTCTAGGCTCTAGTGTTGCGGTCAAAATTGGTCCTCTGAAGCTCCCGTAGTTCTATATGTTCTGCAGTTGTTTGCAAGTTGTCAATGCAGAGAGCAGACGTTTTGATCTTTGTTTTGTTTGTGATCACCACAGGATCATTGCTTGTGAGTTATGCTTTCCTTTCTTGTACAAATTATTATGTGTTGCTCTTTGCTGTCTTACTACAGGAGTGAGTGAGTTATTTAGACTTGTAGCTTAGCTTAACCTAGTCTAGCCTAGCCTATGTGTATAGCTTTAGGGCTCTAGCATTACTTGCTTTAGCGTTAGCTGTAGCCTTCTGTTATTGGATTTGCTTTATACAGTGTCTGCTTGTTTTCAGTACTTTCTGTATTGTTAAAAAGAAACTACTTCTTGCATAATATTTGTCAGCTTTGCTTGATGTGAACAGTACAGTATATATTACCAATCCCATGTTTATTTTCTTTTTTTGTAGTTTTACTGTGTGTGTCCCGCTACACTGTAAATGAAGAGGAATAAATCCATCGTTTCAGTAAACAGTAAAAGGACTCCCAGTTGTCTGTCTGCCTACTTAAAAATGAGGAACCTTTTTGACGAGGGCAGATTAGTAAAAAAGCAGACACAACGGTGATTACGACTTCAGTGGGTCAGATACTAAGCCTTCCCAACAACTCCCAAGCCAACAGCCAAGATGTCAGAAAATCGACTCGAGGTGAGATCAGAGAGCGGACGCTCATCGAAGGCATCAAAACGATCCAATAGATCGGCAGTGAGTCTGGCTGCAGTAGAAGCACGCGCCAAGGCCGAAGCGGCACATACCAAAGCAGCCTTTTCTCAAAGGGAGATCGATATAAAGGTAAAGAAGGCTGAACTGCAAGTAGAGGCAACTCGGCTGGAGGCTACTCTGGAGGCCATGCAACATCAGAAAGAGGCAGCAGCCGCCTCAGCCGAAGCCATTGTCTTTGAAGCAGCTGCCGCTGCGGAGGTGGCAAACATCGATGAGCTGTCTGGGGTCCCTGATGATCACAGCTCACCCCACGAACCACACGAGAGAACCGAAAGGTATGTTCAGGAGCAGTACGTCTACACGAACACCGAACACCCTCCAGCAAACACTGATGGTGCGGAGCCTGAAGTTAAAATGGCCCCCCCAGCAGCCGACAACCACAAGCCTACAGTCGACCCGCTCCACAGCCAAGGCAAGAGGCAATTATCATCTCCACCTAGCCCTACTCCTAACAAACCATCTCCTACCTCGAAACACCCACATTTCAGCCCTAAAAAAGGTGAGTGGAAGTGGCACACAACCCAGTCTACAGAGTTTAAGAGCTCACGGTCACCCAGAGACAATACAGAACATTATGACCAGTCACGTAGAGACGGATATGCGTCTGGTGAATCCCGTTCAGCGTTAGATTTAGCCAAGTTCCTCGCTCGCCGTGACCTACTCACAGCCGGGCTCACAAGATTCAATGACATGCCGGAAGATTACTGGGCTTGGAAAACCACGTTCTCCAACGTCATTGAAGACCTCGACTTGAAATCCAGTGAGGAACTTGACCTGCTAATTAAGTGGCTTGGACCTGAATCCACCGAACATGCGAAGAGAATGAGGTCAGTTAGCATCAGAGACCCCGCAGAGGCCCTTAGTATGGCCTGGGAAAGGTTAGAGGAGTGCTACGGCTCTGCAGAGGCCATGGAGTGTGCTCTCTTTAACAAACTGAAACGTTTCCCCCAGATCTCAAGCAGAGACCCTCAGCGCCTGCGGGAGTTAGGTGACCTTCTCCTCGAAATTCACCAAGCCAAAGAGGAAGGCTACTTAGGCGGCCTGAACTATCTGGACACCGCCCATGGCATTAGCCCTATTCTGGAGAAACTGCCCTTCAACCTCCAGGAGAAATGGATGGTGCATGGCACAAGATATAAACATCAACATCACCTCAGCTTCCCACCTTTCTCCGTGTTTAACAGCTTTATTCGTGACGAAGCGAGGATGAGGAACGACCCGAGCTTCGCTACTGCAACCTCTAGCACCACCCCACCTCAGAGAGACAAATTCTCACCGAAATCAGACAGAACGCCCATAACGGTGCACAGAACAGAGGTGGACAGCACTCAACAGAAGGATGAGGACAACGAACTGGACAGCCCTAAGAAGCAGTGTCCTATTCATAAACTACCGCACCCTCTGCATAAGTGTAGAGGTTTCAGACAAAGGCCCCTGGAGGAACGCAAGGCCTTCCTTAAAGAGAACGGCATATGTTTCCGTTGCTGTGCCTCAACTTCACACCAAGCAAAGAACTGCCAGGCCGTCATTCAATGTTCTGAGTGTGACAGTTATAGGCACATCGCAGCCCTCCATGCTGGCCCAGCACCCTGGACAGTGATGCCAACCTCTGAAGAGGATGGCGGGGAGGAAGAGGAATCTCCCTCCACTTCAACGACCACTTCATCCTGCACAGAAGTCTGCGGAGATAGCACTACTGGGAAATCCTGTGCCAAAATCAGCCTCGTGTACGTATATCCCAAGGGGCAATCAGCTAAGAAAGTGAAGGCTTATGCTATTCTAGACGACCAGTGCAACAAGTCTTTGGCCAGGTCAGCCTTCTTCGAGAAGTTCAACATAGCTGCAGACACATCCCCCTACACACTCAAAACATGTGCAGGTGTATCAGAAACTGTAGGCCGAAGGGCAAGGGGTTTCATCGTGGAGTCGGCTGACGGGAAGACCAGTCTCGCCCTGCCTGCACTTATCGAGTGCGACCAGCTACCCGATAATAGGTCAGTGATCCCCACGCCAGCAGTGGCGAAGTACCATACCCACCTGAAGTCATTAGCCTCTAAGATACCCCCACTAGACCCCAAGGCAGATATTCTGCTTCTCCTAGGAAGAGACATTATCCAAGCTCACAAGGTGCTAGAGCAACGCAATGGGCCTCCGCACGCTCCCTTTGCACAACGCTTAGCTCTCGGCTGGGTGATAGTAGGAGAGGTCTGCCTCGATGGTGCACACAAACCATCACCCGTGAATGCCTTCAGAACCAGCATACTGGAAAACGGACGTCCCAGCTTCATGAGTCCTTGCCCCAACAAAATCAATGTCAAGGAGAGTGTTGACCACACCCGCCAGCTCCATAAATCTGCTGTCTCAGCGAAACAGCGATCCAAGGCATACGACATGGGAGAGTCTGTCTTCCGCTGTACAAAGGATGACGACAAAACAGCTCGTTCTATGGAAGACCTCGCCTTCTTGAGAGTTATGGAACAGGAGTTCCATCAAGACGAAACAAACAGCTGGGTCACTCCGCTACCCTTCCGTATCCCACGAAGTCTTGGCCACGCTCATGGCGGAGGTGTCCGCTATAGTGAATGCTCGGCCTTTGGTCCCTGTGTCCACAGATCCCGACTCCCCACTTATCCTCGCGCCAGCCACACTTCTCACACAGAAGGTCAGCGCGCTTCCTCCTCCTCAAGGGGAATTTGATGCAAGGGACCTTTACAGCAAGCAGTGGAGGCAAGTACAATCTCTTGCCAACACTCTCCGGCATCGCTGGAGAACAGAGTACCTTCCTACTCTGCAAAGACGTAGGAAATGGCAAAAGGAAGAACGGAATCTTCGCAACGGGGACATCGTCATACTGAAAGACGAGCAGGCGACAAGAAACGAGTGGCCATTGGGCATCATAATCAAGACATGCCCCGGCACAGATGGCAGAGTAAGGAAGGTGGAGATCAAGACAGCAAAGGACGGTTCATGCAAGACTTTTTTACGGCCGGTCACACAGACTGTTCTATTGCTTCCTTCAGAGACTTAAGTGTTATTTTCTCAATTTGGGTTATGATGGTATCTTCACAGATACCAGGCGGGGAGTGTGCTGGCTTCTGTATTTTGCCTTTATGTCTTCCGTTATTCAGCCACTAGGTGGTGTATGTGCGCCGTGTATTATTCTAGGCTCTAGTGTTGCGGTCAAAATTGGTCCTCTGAAGCTCCCGTAGTTCTATATGTTCTGCAGTTGTTTGCAAGTTGTCAATGCAGAGAGCAGACGTTTTGATCTTTGTTTTGTTTGTGATCACCACAGGATCATTGCTTGTGAGTTATGCTTTCCTTTCTTGTACAAATTATTATGTGTTGCTCTTTGCTGTCTTACTACAGGAGTGAGTGAGTTATTTAGACTTGTAGCTTAGCTTAACCTAGTCTAGCCTAGCCTATGTGTATAGCTTTAGGGCTCTAGCATTACTTGCTTTAGCGTTAGCTGTAGCCTTCTGTTATTGGATTTGCTTTATACAGTGTCTGCTTGTTTTCAGTACTTTCTGTATTGTTAAAAAGAAACTACTTCTTGCATAATATTTGTCAGCTTTGCTTGATGTGAACAGTACAGTATATATTACCAATCCCATGTTTATTTTCTTTTTTTGTAGTTTTACTGTGTGTGTCCCGCTACACTGTAAATGAAGAGGAATAAATCCATCGTTTCAGTAAACAGTAAAAGGACTCCCAGTTGTCTGTCTGCCTACTTAAAAATGAGGAACCTTTTTGACGAGGGCAGATTCCGTACGGCAAACTATAGCACGCCGTTTTTCATCATTTTTGAGGTTTGAAAAAAAATCAAAATTAAAAAAAACATGGGTTATAGCCCATCGTTTTTTGAATTTTTGAAAAAAGAATTTAACCTCGTTTTTCATCATTTTTGAACATGGGCTATAGCCCCTACCGTACGGCATACTATAGCACGCCGTTTTTCATCATTTTTGAGGATTTGAAAAAAAATCAAAATTTCAAAAACATGGGTTATAGCCCATCGTTTTTTGAATTTTTGAAAAAAGAATTTAACCTCGTTTTTCATCATTTTTGAACATGGGCTATAGCCCCTACCGTACGGCATACTATAGCACGCCATTTTTCATCATTTTTGAGGATTTCAAAAAATTTCAAAATTTCAAAAAACATGGGTTATAGCCCATCGTTTTTTGAAAATTTGAAAAAAAAATAACCTCGTTTTTCATCGTTTTTGAACATGGGCTATAGCCCCTACCGTACGGCAAACTATAGCACGCCGTTTTTCATCATTTTTGAGGTTTGAAAAAAAATCAAAATAAAAAAAAAACATGGGTTATAGCCCATCGTTTTTTGAATTTTTGAAAAAAGAATTTAACCTCGTTTTTCATCATTTTTGAACATGGGCTATAGCCCCTACCGTACGGCATACTATAGCACGCCGTTTTTCATCATTTTTGAGGATTTGAAAAAAAATTCAAAATTTCAAAAAACATGGGTTATAGCCCATCGTTTTTTGAATTTTTGAAAAAAGAATTTAACCTCGTTTTTCATCATTTTTGAACATGGGCTATAGCCCCTACCGTACGGCATACTATAGCACGCCGTTTTTCATCATTTTTGAGGATTTGAAAAAAAATCAAAATTTAAAAAAACTTGGTTATAGCCCATCGTTTTTTTTAATTTTTGATAAATTGTTTTACCTCGTTTTTCATCATTTATGAACATGGGCTATAGCCCCTACCGTACGGCATACTATAGCACGCCGTTTTTTTTAATCATTTTTGAGGATTTGAAAAAAAATCCAAATTTCAAAAAACATGGGTTATAGCCCATCGTTTTTCGAAATTTTGTTTTAATTTTTAACCTCGTTTTTCATAATTTTTGAACATGGGCTATAACCCCTACCATACGGCATACTATAGCACGCCGTTTTTCATCATTTTTGAGGATTTGAAAAAAAATCCAAATTTCAAAAAACATGGGTTATAGCCCGTCGTTTTTTGAATTTTTGAAGAAAAAAAATAACCTCGTTTTTCATCATTTTTTAACATGGGCTATAGCCCCTACCGTACGGCATACTATAGCACGCCGTTTTTCATCATTTTTGAGGATTTGAAAAAAAATCAAAATTTCAAAAAACATGGGTTATAGCCCATCGTTTTTTGAATTTTTGAAAAAAGAATTTAACCTCGTTTTTCATCATTTTTGAACATGGGCTATAGCCCCTACCGTACGGCATACTATAGCACGCCATTTTTCATCATTTTTGAGGATTTAAAAAAAATTCAAAATTTCAAAAAACATGGGTTATAGCCCATCGTTTTTTGAAAATTTGAAAAAAAAATAACCTCGTTTTTCATCGTTTTTGAACATGGGCTATAGCCCCTACCGTACGGCAAACTATAGCACGCCGTTTTTCATCATTTTTGAGGTTTGAAAAAAAATCAAAATAAAAAAAAACATGGGTTATAGCCCATCGTTTTTTGAATTTTTGAAAAAAGAATTTAACCTCGTTTTTCATCAGTTTTGAACATGGGCTATAGCCCCTTCCGTACGGCATACTATAGCACGCCGTTTTTCATAATTTTTGAGGATTTGAAAAAAAATCAAAATTTCAAAAAACATGGGTTATAGCCCATCGTTTTTTGAATTTTTGAAAAAAGAATTTAACCTCGTTTTTCATCATTTTTGAACATGGGCTATAGCTCCTACCGTACGGCATACTATAGCACGCCATTTTTCATCATTTTTGAGGATTTAAAAAAAATTCAAAATTTTAAAAAACATGGGTTATAGCCCATCGTTTTTTGAAAATTTGAAAAAAAAATAACCTCGTTTTTCATCGTTTTTGAACATGGGCTATAGCCCCTACCGTACGGCAAACTATAGCACGCCGTTTTTCATCATTTTTGAGGTTTGAAAAAAAAAAAAAAAAAAAAAAAAACATGGGTTATAGCCCATCGTTTTTTGAATTTTTGAAAAAAGAATTTAACCTCGTTTTTCATCATTTTTGAACATGGGCTATAGCCCCTACCGTACGGCATACTATAGCACGCCGTTTTTCATCATTTTTGAGGATTTGAAAAAAAATCAAAATTTCAAAAAACATGGGTTATAGCCCATCGTTTTTTGAATTTTTGAAAAAAGAATTTAACCTCGTTTTTCATCATTTTTGAACATGGGCTATAGCCCCTACCGTACGGCATACTATAGCACGCCGTTTTTCATCATTTTTGAGGATTTGAAAAAAAATCAAAATTTAAAAAAACTTGGTTATAGCCCATCGTTTTTTTTAATTTTTGATAAATTGTTTTACCTCGTTTTTCATCATTTATGAACATGGGCTATAGCCCCTACCGTACGGCATACTATAGCACGCCGTTTTTTTTAATCATTTTTGAGGATTTGAAAAAAAATCCAAATTTAAAAAAACATGGGTTATAGCCCATCGTTTTTCGAAAATTTGTTTTTATTTTTAACCTCGTTTTTCATAATTTTTGAACATGGGCTATAACCCCTACCATACGGCATACTATAGCACGCCGTTTTTCATCATTTTTGAGGATTTAAAAAAAAATCCAAATTTCAAAAAACATGGGTTATAGCCCGTCGTTTTTTGAATTTTTGAAGAAAAAAAATAACCTCGTTTTTCATCATTTTTTAACATGGGCTATAGCCCCTACCGTACGGCATACTATAGCACGCCGTTTTTCATCATTTTTGAGGATTTGAAAAAAATTCAAAATTTCAAAAACATGGGTTATAGCCCATCGTTTTTTGAAATTGTGATTTTTTTTTAACCTCGTTTTTCATCATTTTTGAACATGGGCTATAGCCCCTACCGTACGGCATACTATAGCACGCCATTTTTCATCATTTTTGAGGATTTGAAAAAAATTCAAAATTTCAAAAAACATGGGTTATAGCCCATCGTTTTTTGAAAATTTGAAAAAAAAATAACCTCGTTTTTCATCGTTTTTGAACATGGGCTATAGCCCCTACCGTACGGCAAACTATAGCACGCCGTTTTTCATCATTTTTGAGGTTTGAAAAAAAATCTAAATTAAAAAAAACATGGGTTATAGCCCATCGTTTTTTGAATTTTTGAAAAAAGAATTTAACCTCGTTTTTCATCATTTTTGAACATGGGCTATAGCCCCTACCGTACGGCATACTATAGCACGCCGTTTTTCATCATTTTTGAGGATTTGAAAAAAAAAAAAAATTTCAAAAAACATGGGTTATAGCCCATCGTTTTTTGAATTTTTGAAAAAAGAATTTAACCTCGTTTTTCATCATTTTTGAACATGGGCTATAGCCCCTACCGTACGGCATACTATAGCACGCCATTTTTCATCATTTTTGAGGATTTAAAAAAAATTCAAAATTTCAAAAAACATGGGTTATAGCCCATCGTTTTTTGAAAATTTGAAAAAAAAAATAACCTCGTTTTTCATCGTTTTTGAACATGGGCTATAGCCCCTACCGTACGGCAAACTATAGCACGCCGTTTTTCATAATTTTTGAGGTTTGAAAAAAAATCAAAATAAAAAAAAACATGGGTTATAGCCCATCGTTTTTTGAATTTTTGAAAAAAGAATTTAACCTCGTTTTTCATCATTTTTGAACATGGGCTATAGCCCCTACCGTACGGCATACTATAGCACGCCGTTTTTCATCATTTTTGAGGATTTGAAAAAAAATCAAAATTTCAAAAAACATGGGTTATAGCCCATCGTTTTTTGAATTTTTGAAAAAAGAATTTAACCTCGTTTTTCATCATTTTTGAACATGGGCTATAGCCCCTACCGTACGGCATACTATAGCACGCCATTTTTCATCATTTTTGAGGATTTAAAAAAAATTCAAAATTTCAAAAAACATGGGTTATAGCCCATCGTTTTTTGAAAATTTGAAAAAAAAAAAAACCTCGTTTTTCATCGTTTTTGAACATGGGCTATAGCCCCTACCGTACGGCAAACTATAGCACGCCGTTTTTCATCATTTTTGAGGTTTGAAAAAAAATCAAAATAAAAAAAAACATGGGTTATAGCCCATCGTTTTTTGAATTTTTGAAAAAAGAATTTAACCTCGTTTTTCATCATTTTTGAACATGGGCTATAGCCCCTACCGTACGGCATACTATAGCACGCCGTTTTTCATCATTTTTGAGGATTTGAAAAAAAATCAAAATTTGAAAAAACATGGGTTATAGCCCATCGTTTTTTGAATTTTTGAAAAAAGAATTTAACCTCGTTTTTCATCATTTTTGAACATGGGCTATAGCCCCTACCGTACGGCATACTATAGCACGCCGTTTTTCATCATTTTTGAGGATTTGAAAAAAAATCAAAATTTAAAAAAACTTGGTTATAGCCCATCGTTTTTTTTAATTTTTGATAAATTGTTTTACCTCGTTTTTCATCATTTATGAACATGGGCTATAGCCCCTACCGTACGGCATACTATAGCACGCCGTTTTTTTTAATCATTTTTGAGGATTTGAAAAAAAATCCAAATTTCAAAAAACATGGGTTATAGCCCATCGTTTTTCGAAATTTTGTTTTTATTTTTAACCTCGTTTTTCATAATTTTTGAACATGGGCTATAACCCCTACCATACGGCATACTATAGCACGCCGTTTTTCATCATTTTTGAGGATTTGAAAAAAAATCCAAATTTCAAAAAACATGGGTTATAGCCCGTCGTTTTTTGAATTAAAAAAAAAAAATTAACCTCGTTTTTCATCATTTTTGAACATGGGCTATAACCCCTACCATACGGCATACTATAGCACGCCGTTTTTCATCATTTTTGAGGATTTGAAAATAATTCAAAATAAAAAAAAACATGGGTTATAGCCCATAGTTTTTTGAAATTTTGGAAAAAAAAATTAACCTTGTTTTTCATCATTTTTGAACATGGGCTATAGCCCCTACCGTACGGCATACTATAGCACGCCGTTTTTCATCATTTTTGAGGATTTGAAAATAATTCAAAATAAAAAAAAACATGGGTTATAGCCCATCGTTTTTTGAAATTTTGAAGAAAAAACAATTAACCTAGTTTTTCATCATTTTTGAACATGGGCTATAGCCCCTACTAGGGCTGGGCGATATGACAAAATCTCATATCACGATATAGAATTTATTTTATCACGATAACGATATACTCACGATATAGCATATTTTTTACGATACCTATTTTTTTTATCTAAAAGAATTGATTTTTGTTCAGGTCGAGTACTTTACTGTACTTGGGCTGTACTGTACTGTACTGTACTGTACTGTACTGTACTGTACTGTACTGTACTGTACTGTACTGTACTGTACAAGCTCTCCTCCCTGGCCTCTGTCTGTGTTAGGCTGCACAACAGTGACACTTGGTGGTGACAATAGTTATGCTATTTCCGTGCTCGGATACAGGGACAGGGACACACATAGCTGTCTATAATGGTTGCACCACTCAAAAAACAATTAAATTCACATTATCCAGTCTACTTATATGAATATAATACTGATGCCCTTCCCATGCACAGACAGGCCCAAAGCAAGTACAAAAATATTACAAAATAAAATGTATATAATAATAATTAGAGGCTGAACTCAATTGTTCAGCCTCTGTAGACATTTTTAAAGCACAGCTCAAGACCCACTTCTACAACATTGCTTTTAATTGATCTTTTATTTTTTGTTATTCATGTCCTCACTGTATTGCATCACTGCTTGTTTTTTAATGTCGTTGCCTTGCTTTTCTTTTTTTCTCCATTGCTCTGTAAAGCACTTTGAGAGCTGCATTTCATGTCATGAAAGGTGCTATACAAATAAAGTTTTATTAGTATTATTAATAATAATAATTATTATTATGACAATTAAAAAGAAAAAAGAAAGAAATAAGACGTTGCCATTCAACACAGAAGTACAGGCCTGTGTCTGCATTACATTGGCTTAAGGAAAAAATAAATATCTCATGTCACAGTTTGTCACTACAGTTGTTTCAGTTCATTTAAGCTCTGTATAGGGAATCAACATGTTCTGTTGTAGTTATAGTTTAGTTTGTTAAAGACGTTGGGCAGCTTAACGATGTTTAATTGACTACAGGCGATAGAGTGAGAGAGAGTGAGAGAGAACGCGATCTTGTCGTCAACTCTCCATGCCCAGATGGGAGTCTGGGACGAGTGGGGCTTTTTCTTTTCCTTTTTTTTGATGATCACAACAAAGTCAGCGTCTTGTGTTGTTGTTGTAAGCTGTTGCTGAATTAAGGACTTTTCAAATGGAATAATTTATTTGGAACAATAAAACAAGAGACACGCAGCAGGAGGACTGCACAGGTAAGAGGAACGTCTTCGTCTTGGAAGAAGTTTGCAGTGCACCCGACGACGGACAAGCTTATTGTTCAACTGTGTAAAACATGCGTGGCTCACGCAATTTATCAATTTGACCCAACATGAAACCTGCATTTATAACAGTGAATGACCGGTTACTTTAGGGCGCGTTCGGAAATAGCGCACTAGGCGCACTGTGCAATGCAAACTGATAGATGAGTTCGCTCCGGTGTGGTATTTCCGAACGTGCCCCTTACACCGCTCTGAATCTCGTCAGCCATCATCTCCCTTCATGTAATCAAAACCACTTCCATATCCATACAATGGAAGACGTTGCCCCTCTTTTAGGTGCAAGCACCACCTCGGCTTGTGTTGTGGTCGTGTTGGCCTTAGAGTATATAATAAAGACATCCGAAAGGTGTTGGCTCACTGTTTTCAGTGCGCGCGGTGGGCTGCTGGGCATGCCGTATATAAGCGCTGTGACGTAAAATACTGCCGTAAAGCGAAACGGCGATATAAGCGATATAGCTTTTTTTTCGTGATAGACATTTTCTATCGAAAATACGATATATATCGTCATATCGCCCAGCCCTAGCCCCTACCGTACGGCATACTATAGCACGCCGTTTTTCATCATTTTTGAGGATTTGAAAAAAATTCAACATTTCAAAAAACATGGGTTATAGCCCATCGTTTTTTGAATTTTTGATTTTTTTTACCTCGTTTTTCATCATTTTTGAACATGGGCTATAGCCCCTACCGTACGGCATACTATAGCACGCCATTTTTCATCATTTTTGAGGATTTGAAAATAATTCAAAATAAAAAAAAACATGGGTTATAGCCCATCGTTTTTTGAAAATTTGAAGAAAAAAAAATTAACCTCGTTTTTCATCATTTTTGAACATGGGCTATAGCCCCTACCGTACGGCATACTATAGCACGCCGTTTTTCATCATTTTTGAGGATTTGAAAATAATTAAAAATGAAAAAAAACATGGGTTATAGCCCATCGTTTTTTGAAAATTTGAAGAAAAAAAATTAACCTCGTTTTTCATCATTTTTGAACATGGGCTATAGCCCCTACCGTACGGCATACTATAGCACGCCGTTTTTCATCATTTTTGAGGATTTGAAAAAAATTCAAAATAAAAAAAACATGGGTTACAGCCAGGGGGGCAGTCAGCCAGATATTTCGTGAAGCCTCATTTGAAATCGGTAGTTCATATAATGGCCTGTTGTGGCGCTGGACCGGACCCAAAAAGCCCCATAGCTCCATAGAGGCCCATGTATTTTGGCCCAACTTCACCTAGACTGTATTACCTTAATAAACATGGTCATGAATACTTTCTTCTTCCAGTCACTAGTTTAAAGTCTCATTTCTAATGTCATAATATTCTTTTTGGAAAATTATGGTCCCATTAATTAAATAAATGACCATAAAGAAAAAAAACCATCGCGTATGTTCTGAGGGGCGTGGCTACCATTACAGTCTATGATCGGGATTCCCCTCCCACTCGAGTCAAAATAAAAACCAACGGAGAAGAAGGGGGGAAGTCCCGCCTCGTTGTCTGGGCAGCCAATGACCAGCTGGTATACAAAACGGAGCCAGCCAATGGCCAGCTGGTACCAAAGATGGCGACTTACATCAGGAATTAGCATATTATTACAGGCTTCATTTTACGTTCATGTTAGACCCGGGGAACGCTTTGTCCATATTTTTTACAGTCTATGGTTACAGCCCATCGTTTTTAGAATTTTTGAAAAAAAATTAACCTCGTTTTTCATCATTTTTGAACATGGGCTATAGCCCCTACCGTACGGCATACTATAGCACGCCGTTTTTTTATCATTTTTGAGGATTTGAAAAAAATTCAAAATTTCAAAAAACATGGGTTATAGCCCATCGTTTTTCGAAATTTTGATTTTATTTTTAACATCGTTTTTCATCATTTTTAAACATGGGCTATAACCCCTACCATACGGCATACTATAGCACGCCGTTTTTCATCATTTTTGAGGATTTGAAAATAATTAAAAATATAAAAAAAACATGGGTTATAGCCCATCGTTTTTTGAATTTTAGAATTTTTTTTACCTCGTTTTTCATCATTTTTGAACATGGGCTATAGCCCCTACCGTACGGCATACTATAGCACGCCGTTTTTCATCATTTTTGAGGATTTGAAAAAATTTAAAATTTAAAAAAACATGGGTTATAGCCCATCGTTTTTTGAATTTTTGAAAAAAAAAATTACCTCGTTTTTCATCATTTTTGAACATGGGCTATAGCCCCTACCGTACGGCATACTATAGCACGCCGTTTTTCATCATTTTTGAGGATTTGAAAAAAAATTAAAAATTCAAAAAACATGGGTTATAGCCCATCGTTTTTTGAATTTTTGAAAAAAAAAATTACCTCGTTTTTCATCATTTTTGAACATGGGCTATAGCCCCTACCGTACGGCATACTATAGCACGCCGTTTTTCATCATTTTTGAGGATTTGAAAATAATTCAAAATAAAAAAAAACATGGGTTATAGCCCATCGTTTTTTGAAAATTTGAAGAAAAAAAAATTAACCTCGTTTTTCATCATTTTTGAACATGGGCTATAGCCCCTACCGTACGGCATACTATAGCACGCCGTTTTTCATCATTTTTGAGGATTTGAAAAAAAATCAAAATAAAAAAAAACATGGGTTACAGCCCATCGTTTTTAGAATTTTTGAAAAAAAATTAACCTCGTTTTTCATCATTTTTGAACATGGGCTATAGCCCCTACCGTACGGCATACTATAGCACGCCGTTTTTTTATCATTTTTGAGGATTTGAAAAAAATAAAAAAATTCAAAAAACATGGGTTATAGCCCATCGTTTTTCGAAATTTTGATTTTATTTTTAACCTCGTTTTTCATCATTTTTAAACATGGGCTATAACCCCTACCATACGGCATACTATAGCACGCCGTTTTTCATCATTTTTGAGGATTTGAAAATAATTAAAAATTAAAAAAAACATGGGTTATAGCCCATCGTTTTTTGAATTTTTGATTTTTTTTTACCTCGTTTTTCATCATTTTTGAACATGGGCTATAGCCCCTACCGTACGGCATACTATAGCACGCCGTTTTTCATCATTTTTGAGGATTTGAAAAAAATTAAAAATTAAAAAAACATGGGTTATAGCCCATCGTTTTTTGAATTTTTGAAAAAAAAATTTACCTCGTTTTTCATCATTTTTGAACATGGGCTATAGCCCCTACCGTACGGCATACTATAGCACGCCGTTTTTCATCATTTTTGAGGATTTGAAAAAAATTCAAAAATTCAAAAAACATGGGTTATAGCCCATCGTTTTTTGAATTTTTGAAAAAAAAAATTACCTAGTTTTTCATCATTTTTGAACATGGGCTATAGCCCCTACCGTACGGCATACTATAGCACGCCGTTTTTCATCATTTTTGAGGATTTGAAAAAAAATCAAAATTTCAAAAACATGGGTTATAGCCCATCGTTTTTTGAATTTTTGAAAAAAAAAATTACCTCGTTTTTCATCATTTTTGAACATGGGCTATAGCCCCTACCGTACGGCATACTATAGCACGCCGTTTTTCATCATTTTTGAGGATTTGAAAATAATTCAAAATAAAAAAAAACATGGGTTATAGCCCATCGTTTTTTGAATTTTTGAAAAAAAAAATTACCTCGTTTTTCATCATTTTTGAACATGGGCTATAGCCCCTACCGTACGGCATACTATAGCACGCCGTTTTTCATCATTTTTGAGGATTTGAAAAAAAATCAAAATTTCAAAAACATGGGTTATAGCCCATCGTTTTTTGAATTTTTGATTTTTTTTTTTACCTCGTTTTTTATCATTTTTGAACATGGGCTATAGCCCCTACCGTACGGCATACTATAGCACGCCGTTTTTCATCATTTTTGAGGATTTGAAAAAAATTTAAAAATTCAAAAAACATGGGTTATAGCCCATCGTTTTTTGAATTTTTGAAAAAAAAATTTACCTCGTTTTTCATCATTTTTGAACATGGGCTATAGCCCCTACCGTACGGCATACTATAGCACGCCGTTTTTCATCATTTTTGAGGATTTGAAAAAAATTCAAAAATTCAAAAAACATGGGTTATAGCCCATCGTTTTTTGAATTTTTGAAAAAAAAAATTACCTCGTTTTTCATCATTTTTGAACATGGGCTATAGCCCCTACCGTACGGCATACTATAGCACGCCGTTTTTCATCATTTTTGAGGATTTGAAAAAAAATCAAAATTTCAAAAACATGGGTTATAGCCCATCGTTTTTTGAATTTTTGATTTTTTTTTTACCTCGTTTTTTATCATTTTTGAACATGGGCTATAGCCCCTACCGTACGGCATACTATAGCACGCCGTTTTTCATAATTTTTGAGGATTTGAAAAAAATTTAAAAATTCAAAAAACATGGGTTATAGCCCATCGTTTTTTGAATTTTTGAAAAAAAAAATTACCTCGTTTTTCATCATTTTTGAACATGGGCTATAGCCCCTACCGTACGGCATACTATAGCACGCCGTTTTTCATCATTTTTGAGGATTTGAAAATAATTCAAAATAAAAAAAAACATGGGTTATAGCCCATCGTTTTTTGAAAATTTGAAGAAAAAAAAATTAACCTCGTTTTTCATCATTTTTGAACATGGGCTATAGCCCCTACCGTACGGCATACTATAGCACGCCGTTTTTCATCATTTTTGAGGATTTGAAAAAAAATAAAAATAAAAAAAAACATGGGTTACAGCCCATCGTTTTTAGAATTTTTGAAAAAAAATTAACCTCGTTTTTCATCATTTTTGAACATGGGCTATAGCCCCTACCGTACCATACTATAGCACGCCGTTTTTCATCATTTTTGAGGATTTGAAAAAAACAAAAAATAAATAAAACATGGGTTATAGCCCATCGTTTTTTGAATTTTTGAAAAAAAAATTAACCTCGTTTTTCATCATTTTTGAACATGGGCTATAGCCCCTACCGTACGGCATACGATAGCACGCCGTTTTTCATCATTTTTGAGGATTTGAAAAAAATTCAAAATTTCAAAAAACATGGGTTATAGCCCATCGTTTTTTGAATTTAAAAAAAAAAAAATTACCTCGTTTTTCATCATTTTTGAACATGGGCTATAGCCCCTACCGTACGGCATACTATAGCACGCCGTTTTTCATCATTTTTGAGGATTTGAAAAAAAAATTAAATAAAAAAAACATGGGTTATAGCCCATAGTTTTTTGATTTTTTGAAAAAAAAATTAACCTAGTTTTTCATCATTTTTGAACATGGGCTATAGCCACTACCGTACGGCATACTATATAGCACGCCGTTTTTCATCATTTTTGAGGATTTAAAAAAAAATCAAAATTTCAAAAAACATGGGTTATAGCCCATCATTTTTTGAATTTTAGAATTTTCTTTTACCTTCGTTTTCATCATTTTTGAACATGGGCTATAGCCCCTACCGTACGGCATACTATAGCACGCCGTTTTTCATCATTTTTGAGGATTTGAAAAAAATTCAAAATTTAAAAAAACATGGGTTATAGCCCATCGTTTTTTGATTTTTAGAATTTTTTTTTACCTCGTTTTTCATCATTTTTGAACATGGGCTATAGCCCCTACCGTACGGCATACTATAGCACGCCGTTTTTCATCATTTTTGAGGATTTGAAAAAAATTTTTTTTTAAAAAAACATGGGTTATAGCCCATCGTTTTTAGAATTTTTGAAAAAAAAATTAACCTCGTTTTTCATCATTTTTGAACATGGGCTATAGCCCCTACCGTACGGCATACTATAGCACGCCGTTTTTCATCATTTTTGAGGATTTGAAAAAAATTCAAAATTTCAAAAAACATGGGTTATAGCCCATCGTTTTTTGAATTTTAGATATTTTTTTTACCTAGTTTTTCATCATTTTTGAACATGGGCTATAGCCCCTACCGTACGGCATACTATAGCACGCCGTTTTTCATCATTTTTGAGGATTTGAAAAAATTTAAAAATTTCAAAAAACATGGGTTATAGCCCATCGTTTTTTGAATTTTTGAAAAAAAAATTACCTCGTTTTTCATCATTTTTGAACATGGGCTATAGCCCCTACCGTACGGCATACTATAGCACGCCGTTTTTCATCATTTTTGAGGATTTGAAAAAATTTCAAAAATTCAAAAAACATGGGTTATAGCCCATCGTTTTTTGAATTTTTGAAAAAAAAAATTACCTCGTTTTTCATCATTTTTGAACATGGGCTATAGCCCCTACCGTACGGCATACTATAGCACGCCGTTTTTCATCATTTTTGAGGATTTGAAAAAAAATCAAAATTTCAAAAACATGGGTTATAGCCCATCGTTTTTTGAATTTTTGAAAAAAAAAATTACCTCGTTTTTCATCATTTTTGAACATGGGCTATAGCCCCTACCGTACGGCATACTATAGCACGCCGTTTTTCATCATTTTTGAGGATTTGAAAAAATTTCAAAATTTCAAAAAACATGGGTTATAGCCCATCGTTTTTTGAATTTTTGAAAAAAAAAATTACCTCGTTTTTCATCATTTTTGAACATGGGCTATAGCCCCTACCGTACGGCATACTATAGCACGCCGTTTTTCATCATTTTTGAGGATTTGAAAAAAAATTAAATTAAAAAAAACATGGGTTATACCCCATCGTTTTTTGAATTTTTGAAAAAAAAAGTTAACCTCGTTTTTCATAATTTTTGAACATGGGATATAGCCCCTACCGTACGGCATACTATAGCACGCCGTTTTTCATCATTTTTGAGGATTTGAAAAAATTTCAAAATTTCAAAAAACATGGGTTATAGCCCATCGTTTTTTTAATTTTTGATTTTTTTGGAAAAAAAAAAAACCTCTGTTTATAATAAGTTCTGTTTATAAACGTCTAAAACAAGTCTAAAAATAGACGTGTTTTAGATGTCTGTTTTGAGGATATGAAAAAAAAAAAAAAAAACATGGGTTATAGCCCATCGTTTTTTGAAACTTTGAAAAAAAGAAAAAACTCATTTTTCATCATTTTTGAACATGGGCTATAGCCCATACCGTACGGCATACTATAGCACGCCGTTTTTCATCATTTTTGAGGATTTGAAAAAAATGGAAAAAAAAAACATGGGTTATAGCCCATCGTTTTTTGAAATTTTGAAAATAAAAAATCCTCCGCAACACTCCGCAATTCCTCCGCATCCTCCGCAACACTCCGCAATTCCTCCGCAACACTGCTTTGAATGCCAGCATCAGAGTTTTGTATTCTGTGACTACCGGCCGTTAGCAAATTGCGGAGTGTTGCGGAGGAATTGCAATTAACCTCGTTTTTCATCATTTTTGAACATGGGCTATATAGCCCATACCGTATGGCATACTATAGCACGCCGTTTTTCATCATTTTTGAGGATTTGAAAAAAATTCAAAATTTCAAAAAACATGGGTTATAGCCCATCGTTTTTTGAATTTTTGATTTTTTTGGAAAAAAAAATAACCTCTGTTTATAATAAGTTCTGTTTATAAACGTCTAAAACAAGTCTAAAAATAGACGTGTTTTAGACGTCTGTTTTGAGGATATGAAAAAAAACAAAAAAAACATGGGTTATAGCCCATCGTTTTTTGAAACTTTGAAAAAAAAAAAAAACTCGTTTTTCATCATTTTTGAACATGGGCTATAGCCCATACCGTACGGCATACTATAGCACGCCGTTTTTCATCATTTTTGAGGATTTGAAAAAAATGAAAAAAAAAAAAACATGGGTTATAGCCCATCGTTTTTTGAAATTTTGAAAATAAAAAATCCTCCGCAACACTCCGCAATTCCTCCGCATCCTCCGCAACACTCCGCAATTCCTCCGCAACACTGCTTTGAATGCCAGCATCAGAGTTTTGTATTCTGTGACTACCAGCCGTTAGCAAATTGCGGAGTGTTGCGGAGGAATTGCAATTAACCTCGTTTTTCATCATTTTTGAACATGGGCTATATAGCCCATACCGTATGGCATACTATAGCACGCCGTTTTTCATCCTTTTTGAGGATTTGAAAAAAATGAAGAAAATAAAACAAAACATGGGTTATAGCCCATCGTTTTTTGATTTTTTTTTATTGTATAGCAGTGGCTCACAGCCTCAGCCTGATGACCTCAAAAGTCTCATATCTCCCCTGAGCCATAGGCAGTTGCTTTGGCTTAGTGGTTAAGATGTTGTCCTTCAGTGCAGGTGACCTGTGTTCGATTCCTGGGTGTTACACTCTGATGAACGTGATTCTATGTTCAACTCTTGATTCTTTCAACTTTACTATCTGAAGGCTAACATACAAAAGATCGCTTCAACAGTACAAAGAGGCAGATGTTACTGAGTGATGGTGTAGTAGGGGTTATTCCGCACAGAGAGTTCATTTTCAAATCCCACTCTTCCTAAAGTTTAATGCTAGTTATTGAGCTTCATTTACTGCTATTCTAGCAGTGGCTCACAGCCTCAGCCTGATTACCTCAAAACTCTAATTGTCGTAGTGGTTAAGATGTTGGCTTTCCACGTGGGAGACCAGGGTTCGATTCCCGGCTGTTACACTATCATATAAAAGAAGACCTCAACAGCGCTAAGAAACATCTGATTAATATGATTCTGTGTTATTTAAACTTTACTAACTGAAGGCTAACGAACAAAAGATCACTTCAAAATGACCAGGAGACTTTGCCTGAGAGTGTCTGACTGATGGTGCAATGGTCTAATCATCAGGCTTTCAGTACAGACATTCCATGTTCAAGTCCTGTTCCTCCTACAGCTCAATGCTGCAGTAATTTGAACTTTTCAAGGCTTGAATGAAAAATAAAAACTCAAAAGCACCAGGAGACATCTGCTGAATGCCCAAAGGTGCCTTGGCGTAATGGTGTGGAGCGCTTGACCCGTTGCCTCTGCTACAGGCAGTTGGCAGGTTCAAGTCCCATGTCATGACATCAAGGTGCTGGAGGACCATCGGGAGAGGGTGCTCTCTCCCCCTGTTTCCTGAGATGTAACGGTTGGGGCTTATGTCTGAAAGAACCCTGTCCAGCTAACCTTTTACCATGAGAATGTCCAATTTAACATACTCTTACCACCTCTCAGTTTGCCCTTTTCCAACTGGCCTGGAAGCCAGACATAAAAGAGGGACTTTCCAACCAAGTTTTGGCCCAGTATGCAAATAGACAGACTATTCTTTCTGTCAGATGATGGGCCAAATTGCTATTTTATTTTTAAACGTTTGACCTAATTCTTATCTGTAAAATTTTAGGTGGACAGGGTTCTTTCAAACATAACCCCCAACTGCTACTTTTCAGGAAACAGGGGGAGAGAGCACCGTCTCCCGATGGTCCTCACTAGTACCTTGCATGGGACTTGAACCTGCAGGCAGGTGGTAGCAGAGGCTACCGATCAAGCACACCACACCATTGAGCTAAGGCACCTTGGGGCAATCAGCAGATGTCTCCTGGTGCTTATGAGTTTTTATTTTTTATTCTAGCCTTGAAAAGTTCAAATTACTGCAGCATTGGTTGAGTATTAGTTTTGAACCAGTAACCTTTGGATTATGAACCTCAGATTTATCTTTTGAGCCACATCGGCATGTAAGGTACAATCGGGAACTTATATTTAACCAGCCGTTTAGAATTTAGATGGACAGTGAAAATGTTCTTCAGGAGAATTGAACCCGGAATGTTCTGCTTATAAACCCCAGGTTTATCTACGGTGCCACACTGGCATGTGAGGTACAATCGGGAACTTATATTTAACCATCCGTTTGGAATTTAGATGGACAGTTCTGTTTATAAACGTCTAAAACAAGTCTAAAAATAGACGTGTTTTAGACGTCTGTTTTGAGGATATGAAAAAAAAACAAAAAACATGGGTTATAGCCCATCGTTTTTTGAAACTTTGAAAAAAAAAAAAAACTCGTTTTTCATCATTTTTGAACATGGGCTATAGCCCATACCGTACGGCATACTATAGCACGCCGTTTTTCATCATTTTTGAGGATTTGAAAAAAATTAAAAAAAACAAAAAAACATGGGTTATAGCCCATCGTTTTTTGAAATTTTGAAAAAAAAAAAAGAAAACTTGTTTTTCATCATCTTTGAACATGGGCTATAGCCCATACCGTACGGCATACTATAGCACGCCGTTTTTCATCATTTTTGAGGATTTGAAAAAAAAACAAAAAAAAACATGGGTTATAGCCCATCGTTTTTTGAAATTTTGAAAAAAAAAAATTACCTTGTTTTTCATCATTTTTGAACATGGGCTATAGCCCATACCGTACGGCATACTATAACACGCCGTTTTTCATCATTTTTGAGGATTTGAAAAAAATGAAAAAAAAAAAAACATGGGTTATAGCCCATCGTTTTTTGAAATTTTGAAAAAAAAAAATTAACCTTGTTTTTCATCATTTTTTAACATGGGCTATAGCCCATACCGTACGGCATACTATAGCACGCCGTTTTTCATCATTTTTGAGGATTTGAAAAAAATGAAGAAAAAAAAACATGGGTTATAGCCCATCGTTTTTTGAAATTTTGAAAAAAGAAAAAAAAACTCGTTTTTCATCATTTTTGAACATGGGCTATAGCCCATACCATACGGCATACTATAGCACGCCGTTTTTCATCGTTTTTGAGGATTTGAAAAAAAAAACAAAAAAAACATGGGTTATAGCCCATCGTTTTTTGAAATTTTGAAAAAAAAAATAACCTCGTTTTTCATCATTTTTGAACATGGGCTATAGCCCATACCGTACGGCATACTATAGCACGCCGTTTTTCATCATTTTTGAGGATTTGAAAAAAATGAAAAAAAAACAAAAAAAACATGGGTTATAGCCCATCGTTTTTTGAAATTTTGGAGAAAAAAAAATCCTCCGCAACACTCCGCAATTCCTCCGCATCCTCCGCAACACTGCTTTGAATGCCAGCATCAGAGTTTTGTATTCTGTGACTACCGGCCGTTAGCAAATTGCGGAGTGTTGCGGAGGAATTGCAATTAACCTCGTTTTTCATCATTTTTGAACATGGGCTATATAGCCCATACCGTATGGCATACTATAGCACGCCGTTTTTCATCCTTTTTGAGGATTTGAAAAAAATGAAGAAAAAAAAACAAAACATGGGTTATAGCCCATTGTTTTTTGATTTTTTTTATTGTATAGCAGTGGCTCACAGCCTCAGCCTGATGACCTCAAAAGTCTCATATCTCCCCTGAGCCATAGGCAGTTGCTTTGGCTTAGTGGTTAAGATGTTTTCCTTCAGTGCAGGTGACCTGTGTTCGATTCCTGGGTGTTACACTCTGATGAACGTGATTCTATGTTCAACTCTTGATTCTTTCAACTTTACTATCTGAAGGCTAACATACAAAAGATCGCTTCAACAGTACAAAGAGGCAGATGTTACTGAGTGATGGTGTAGTAGGGGTTATTCCGCACAGAGAGTTCATTTTCAAATCCCACTCTTCCTAAAGTTTAATGCTAGTTATTGAGCTTCATTTACTGCTATTCTAGCAGTGGCTCACAGCCTCAGCCTGATTACCTCAAAACTCTAATTGTTGTAGTGGTTAAGATGTTGGCTTTCCACGTGGGAGACCAGGGTTCGATTCCCGGCTGTTAAACTATCATATAAAAGAAGACCTCAACAGCACTAAGAAACATCTGATTAATATGATTCTGTGTTATTTAAACTTTACTAACTGAAGGCTAACGAACAAAAGATCACTTCAAAATGACCAGGAGACTTTGCCTGAGAGTGTCTGACTGATGGTGCAATGGTCTAATCATCAGGCTTTCAGTACAGACATTCCATGTTCAAGTCCTGTTCCTCCTACAGCTCAATGCTGCAGTAATTTGAACTTTTCAAGGCTTGAATGAAAAATAAAAACTCAAAAGCACCAGGAGACATCTGCTGAATGCCCAAAGGTGCCTTGGCGTAATGGTGTGGAGCGCTTGACCCGTTGCCTCTGCTACAGGCAGTTGGCAGGTTCAAGTCCCATGTCATGACATCAAGGTGCTGGAGGACCATCGGGAGAGGGTGCTCTCTCCCCCTGTTTCCTGAGATGTAACGGTTGGGGCTTATGTCTGAAAGAACCCTGTCCAGCTAACCTTTTACCATGAAAATGTCCAATTTAACATACTCTTACCACCTCTCAGTTTGCCCTTTTCCAACTGGCCTGGAAGCCAGACATAAAAGAGGGACTTTCCAACCAAGTTTTGGCCCAGTATGCAAATAGACAGACTATTCTTTCTGTCAGATGATGGGCCAAATTGCTATTTTATTTTTAAACGTTTGACCTAATTCTTATCTGTAAAATTTTAGGTGGACAGGGTTCTTTCAAACATAACCCCCAACTGCTACTTTTCAGGAAACAGGGGGAGAGAGCACCGTCTCCCGATGGTCCTCACTAGTACCTTGCATGGGACTTGAACCTGCAGGCAGGTGGTAGCAGAGGCTACCGATCAAGCACACCACACCATTGAGCTAAGGCACCTTGGGGCAATCAGCAGATGTCTCCTGGTGCTTATGAGTTTTTATTTTTTATTCTAGCCTTGAAAAGTTCAAATTACTGCAGCATTGGTTGAGTATTAGTTTTGAACCAGTAACCTTTGGATTATGAACCTCAGATTTATCTTTTGAGCCACATCGGCATGTAAGGTACAATCGGGAACTTATATTTAACCAGCCGTTTAGAATTTAGATGGACAGTGAAAATGTTCTTCAGGAGAATTGAACCCGGAATGTTCTGCTTATAAACCCCAGGTTTATCTACGGTGCCACACTGGCATGTGAGGTACAATCGGGAACTTATATTTAACCATCCGTTTGGAATTTAGATGGACAGTTCTGTTTATAAACGTCTAAAACAAGTCTAAAAATAGACGTGTTTTAGACGTCTGTTTTGAGGATATGAAAAAAAAACAAAAAACATGGGTTATAGCCCATCGTTTTTTGAAACTTTGAAAAAAAAAAAAAACTCGTTTTTCATCATTTTTGAACATGGGCTATAGCCCATACCGTACGGCATACTATAGCACGCCGTTTTTCATCATTTTTGAGGATTTGAAAAAAATTAAAAAAAACAAAAAAACATGGGTTATAGCCCATCGTTTTTTGAAATTTTGAAAAAAAAAAAAGAAAACTTGTTTTTCATCATCTTTGAACATGGGCTATAGCCCATACCGTACGGCATACTATAGCACGCCGTTTTTCATCATTTTTGAGGATTTGAAAAAAAAACAAAAAAAAACATGGGTTATAGCCCATCGTTTTTTGAAATTTTGAAAAAAAAAAAATTACCTTGTTTTTCATCATTTTTGAACATGGGCTATAGCCCATACCGTACGGCATACTATAACACGCCGTTTTTCATCATTTTTGAGGATTTGAAAAAAAAAAAAAAAAAAAAACATGGGTTATAGCCCATCGTTTTTTGAAATTTTGAAAAAAAAAAAATTAACCTTGTTTTTCATCATTTTTGAACATGGGCTATAGCCCATACCGTACGGCATACTATAGCACGCCGTTTTTCATCATTTTTGAGGATTTGAAAAAAATGAAAAAAAACAAAAAAACATGGGTTATAGCCCATCGTTTTTTGAAATTTTGAAAAAAGAAAAAAAAACTCGTTTTTCATCATTTTTGAACATGGGCTATAGCCCATACCATACGGCATACTATAGCACGCCGTTTTTCATCGTTTTTGAGGATTTGAAAAAAAAAACAAAAAAAACATGGGTTATAGCCCATCGTTTTTTGAAATTTTGAAAAAGAAAATAACCTCGTTTTTCATCATTTTTGAACATGGGCTATAGCCCATACCGTACGGCATACTATAGCACGCCGTTTTTCATCATTTTTGAGGATTTGAAAAAAATGAAAAAAAAACAAAAAAAACATGGGTTATAGCCCATCGTTTTTTGAAATTTTGAAAAAAAAAAATCCTCCGCAACACTCCGCAATTCCTCCGCATCCTCCGCAACACTGCTTTGAATGCCAGCATCAGAGTTTTGTATTCTGTGACTACCGGCCGTTAGCAAATTGCGGAGTGTTGCGGAGGAATTGCAATTAACCTCGTTTTTCATCATTTTTGAACATGGGCTATATAGCCCATACCGTATGGCATACTATAGCACGCCGTTTTTCATCCTTTTTGAGGATTTGAAAAAAATGAAGAAAAAAAAACAAAACATGGGTTATAGCCCATCGTTTTTTGATTTTTTTTTATTGTATAGCAGTGGCTCACAGCCTCAGCCTGATGACCTCAAAAGTCTCATATCTCCCCTGAGCCATAGGCAGTTGCTTTGGCTTAGTGGTTAAGATGTTGTCCTTCAGTGCAGGTGACCTTTGTTCGATTCCTGGGTGTTACACTCTGATGAACGTGATTCTATGTTCAACTCTTGATTCTTTCAACTTTACTATCTGAAGGCTAACATACAAAAGATCGCTTCAACAGTACAAAGAGGCAGATGTTACTGAGTGATGGTGTAGTAGGGGTTCTTCCGCACAGAGAGTTCATTTTCAAATCCCACTCTTCCTAAAGTTTAATGCTAGTTATTGAGCTTCATTTACTGCTATTCTAGCAGTGGCTCACAGCCTCAGCCTGATTACCTCAAAACTCTAATTGTCGTAGTGGTTAAGATGTTGGCTTTCCACGTGGGAGACCAGGGTTCGATTCCCGGCTGTTACACTATCATATAAAAGAAGACCTCAACAGCGCTAAGAAACATCTGATTAATATGATTCTGTGTTATTTAAACTTTACTAACTGAAGGCTAACGAACAAAAGATCACTTCAAAATGACCAGGAGACTTTGCCTGAGAGTGTCTGACTGATGGTGCAATGGTCTAATCATCAGGCTTTCAGTACAGACATTCCATGTTCAAGTCCTGTTCCTCCTACAGCTCAATGCTGCAGTAATTTCAACTTTTCAAGGCTTGAATGAAAAATAAAAACTCAAAAGCACCAGGAGACATCTGCTGAATGCCCAAAGGTGCCTTGGCGTAATGGTGTGGAGCGCTTGACCCGTTGCCTCTGCTACAGGCAGTTGGCAGGTTCAAGTCCCATGTCATGACATCAAGGTGCTGGAGGACCATCGGGAGAGGGTGCTCTCTCCCCCTGTTTCCTGAGATGTAACGGTTGGGGCTTATGTCTGAAAGAACCCTGTCCAGCTAACCTTTTACCATGAGAATGTCCAATTTAACATACTCTTACCACCTCTCAGTTTGCCCTTTTCCAACTGGCCTGGAAGCCAGACATAAAAGAGGGACTTTCCAACCAAGTTTTGGCCCAGTATGCAAATAGACAGACTATTCTTTCTGTCAGATGATGGGCCAAATTGCTATTTTATTTTTAAACGTTTGACCTAATTCTTATCTGTAAAATTTTAGGTGGACAGGGTTCTTTCAAACATAACCCCCAACTGCTACTTTTCAGGAAACAGGGGGAGAGAGCACCGTCTCCCGATGGTCCTCACTAGTACCTTGCATGGGACTTGAACCTGCAGGCAGGTGGTAGCAGAGGCTACCGATCAAGCACACCACACCATTGAGCTAAGGCACCTTGGGGCAATCAGCAGATGTCTCCTGGTGCTTATGAGTTTTTATTTTTTATTCTAGCCTTGAAAAGTTCAAATTACTGCAGCATTGGTTGAGTATTAGTTTTGAACCAGTAACCTTTGGATTATGAACCTCAGATTTATCTTTTGAGCCACATCGGCATGTAAGGTACAATCGGGAACTTATATTTAACCAGCCGTTTAGAATTTAGATGGACAGTGAAAATGTTCTTCAGGAGAATTGAACCCGGAATGTTCTGCTTATAAACCCCAGGTTTATCTACGGTGCCACACTGGCATGTGAGGTACAATCGGGAACTTATATTTAACCATCCGTTTGGAATTTAGATGGACAGTTCTGTTTATAAACGTCTAAAACAAGTCTAAAAATAGACGTGTTTTAGACGTCTGTTTTGAGGATATGAAAAAAAACAAAAAACATGGGTTATAGCCCATCGTTTTTTGAAACTTTGAAAAAAAAAAAAAACTCGTTTTTCATCATTTTTGAACATGGGCTATAGCCCATACCGTACGGCATACTATAGCACGCCGTTTTTCATCATTTTTGAGGATTTGAAAAAAATTAAAAAAAACAAAAAAACATGGGTTATAGCCCATCGTTTTTTGAAATTTTGAAAAAAAAAAAAGAAAACTTGTTTTTCATCATCTTTGAACATGGGCTATAGCCCATACCGTACGGCATACTATAGCACGCCGTTTTTCATCATTTTTGAGGATTTGAAAAAAAACAAAAAAAAACATGGGTTATAGCCCATCGTTTTTTGAAATTTTGGAAAAAAAAAATTACCTTGTTTTTCATCATTTTTGAACATGGGCTATAGCCCATACCGTACGGCATACTATAACACGCCGTTTTTCATCATTTTTGAGGATTTGAAAAAAATGAAAAAAACAAAACATGGGTTATAGCCCATCGTTTTTTGAAATTTTGAAAAAAAAAAAATTAACCTTGTTTTTCATCATTTTTGAACATGGGCTATAGTCCATACCGTACGGCATACTATAGCACGCCGTTTTTCATCATTTTTGAGGATTTGAAAAAAATGAAAAAAAACAAAAAAACATGGGTTATAGCCCATCGTTTTTTGAAATTTTGAAAAAAGAAAAAAAAACTCGTTTTTCATCATTTTTGAACATGGGCTATAGCCCATACCATAAGGCATACTATAGCACGCCGTTTTTCATCGTTTTTGAGGATTTGAAAAAACAAACAAAAAAAACATGGGTTATAGCCCATCGTTTTTTGAAATTTTGAAAAAAAAAATAACCTCGTTTTTCATCATTTTTGAACATGGGCTATAGCCCATACCGTACGGCATACTATAGCACGCCGTTTTTCATCATTTTTGAGGATTTGAAAAAAATGAAAAAAAAACAAAAAAAACATGGGTTATAGCCCATCGTTTTTTGAAATTTTGAAAAAAAAAATCCTCCGCAACACTCCGCAATTCCTCCGCATCCTCCGCAACACTGCTTTGAATGCCAGCATCAGAGTTTTGTATTCTGTGACTACCGGCCGTTAGCAAATTGCGGAGTGTTGCGGAGGAATTGCAATTAACCTCGTTTTTCATCATTTTTGAACATGGGCTATATAGCCCATACCGTATGGCATACTATAGCACGCCGTTTTTCATCCTTTTTGAGGATTTGAAAAAAATGAAGAAAAAAAAAAAAAACATGGGTTATAGCCCATTGTTTTTTTATTTTTTTTATTGTATAGCAGTGGCTCACAGCCTCAGCCTGATGACCTCAAAAGTCTCATATCTCCCCTGAGCCATAGGCAGTTGCTTTGGCTTAGTGGTTAAGATGTTTTCCTTCAGTGCAGGTGACCTGTGTTCGATTCCTGGGTGTTACACTCTGATGAACGTGATTCTATGTTCAACTCTTGATTCTTTCAACTTTACTATCTGAAGGCTAACATACAAAAGATCGCTTCAACAGTACAAAGAGGCAGATGTTACTGAGTGATGGTGTAGTAGGGGTTATTCCGCACAGAGAGTTCATTTTCAAATCCCACTCTTCCTAAAGTTTAATGCTAGTTATTGAGCTTCATTTACTGCTATTCTAGCAGTGGCTCACAGCCTCAGCCTGATTACCTCAAAACTCTAATTGTTGTAGTGGTTAATATGTTGGCTTTCCACGTGGGAGACCAGGGTTCGATTCCCGGCTGTTACACTATCATATAAAAGAAGACCTCAACAGCACTAAGAAACATCTGATTAATATGATTCTGTGTTATTTAAACTTTACTAACTGAAGGCTAACGAACAAAAGATCACTTCAAAATGACCAGGAGACTTTGCCTGAGAGTGTCTGACTGATGGTGCAATGGTCTAATCATCAGGCTTTCAGTACAGACATTCCATGTTCAAGTCCTGTTCTTCCTACAGCTCAATGCTGCAGTAATTTGAACTTTTCAAGGCTTGAATGAAAAATAAAAACTCAAAAGCACCAGGAGACATCTGCTGAATGCCCAAAGGTGCCTTGGCGTAATGGTGTGGAGCGCTTGACCCGTTGCCTCTGCTACAGGCAGTTGGCAGGTTCAAGTCCCATGTCATGACATCAAGGTGCTGGAGGACCATCGGGAGAGGGTGCTCTCTCCCCCTGTTTCCTGAGATGTAACGGTTGGGGCTTATGTCTGAAAGAACCCTGTCCAGCTAACCTTTTACCATGAAAATGTCCAATTTAACATACTCTTACCACCTCTCAGTTTGCCCTTTTCCAACTGGCCTGGAAGCCAGACATAAAAGAGGGACTTTCCAACCAAGTTTTGGCCCAGTATGCAAATAGACAGACTATTCTTTCTGTCAGATGATGGGCCAAATTGCTATTTTATTTTTAAACGTTTGACCTAATTCTTATCTGTAAAATTTTAGGTGGACAGGGTTCTTTCAAACATAACCCCCAACTGCTACTTTTCAGGAAACAGGGGGAGAGAGCACCGTCTCCCGATGGTCCTCACTAGTACCTTGCATGGGACTTGAACCTGCAGGCAGGTGGTAGCAGAGGCTACCGATCAAGCACACCACACCATTGAGCTAAGGCACCTTGGGGCAATCAGCAGATGTCTCCTGGTGCTTATGAGTTTTTATTTTTTATTCTAGCCTTGAAAAGTTCAAATTACTGCAGCATTGGTTGAGTATTAGTTTTGAACCAGTAACCTTTGGATTATGAACCTCAGATTTATCTTTTGAGCCACATCGGCATGTAAGGTACAATCGGGAACTTATATTTAACCAGCCGTTTAGAATTTAGATGGACAGTGAAAATGTTCTTCAGGAGAATTGAACCCGGAATGTTCTGCTTATAAACCCCAGGTTTATCTACGGTGCCACACTGGCATGTGAGGTACAATCGGGAACTTATATTTAACCATCCGTTTGGAATTTAGATGGACAGTTCTGTTTATAAACGTCTAAAACAAGTCTAAAAATAGACGTGTTTTAGACGTCTGTTTTGAGGATATGAAAAAAAAACAAAAAACATGGGTTATAGCCCATCGTTTTTTGAAACTTTGAAAAAAAAAAAAAACTCGTTTTTCATCATTTTTGAACATGGGCTATAGCCCATACCGTACGGCATACTATAGCACGCCGTTTTTCATCATTTTTGAGGATTTGAAAAAAATTAAAAAAAACAAAAAAACATGGGTTATAGCCCATCGTTTTTTGAAATTTTGAAAAAAAAAAAAGAAAACTTGTTTTTCATCATCTTTGAACATGGGCTATAGCCCATACCGTACGGCATACTATAGCACGCCGTTTTTCATCATTTTTGAGGATTTGAAAAAAAAACAAAAAAAAACATGGGTTATAGCCCATCGTTTTTTGAAATTTTGAAAAAAAAAAAATTACCTTGTTTTTCATCATTTTTGAACATGGGCTATAGCCCATACCGTACGGCATACTATAACACGCCGTTTTTCATCATTTTTGAGGATTTGAAAAAAAAAAAAAAAAAAAAACATGGGTTATAGCCCATCGTTTTTTGAAATTTTGAAAAAAAAAAAATTAACCTTGTTTTTCATCATTTTTGAACATGGGCTATAGCCCATACCGTACGGCATACTATAGCACGCCGTTTTTCATCATTTTTGAGGATTTGAAAAAAATGAAAAAAAACAAAAAAACATGGGTTATAGCCCATCGTTTTTTGAAATTTTGAAAAAAGAAAAAAAAACTCGTTTTTCATCATTTTTGAACATGGGCTATAGCCCATACCATACGGCATACTATAGCACGCCGTTTTTCATCGTTTTTGAGGATTTGAAAAAAAAAACAAAAAAAACATGGGTTATAGCCCATCGTTTTTTGAAATTTTGAAAAAGAAAATAACCTCGTTTTTCATCATTTTTGAACATGGGCTATAGCCCATACCGTACGGCATACTATAGCACGCCGTTTTTCATCATTTTTGAGGATTTGAAAAAAATGAAAAAAAAACAAAAAAAACATGGGTTATAGCCCATCGTTTTTTGAAATTTTGAAAAAAAAAAATCCTCCGCAACACTCCGCAATTCCTCCGCATCCTCCGCAACACTGCTTTGAATGCCAGCATCAGAGTTTTGTATTCTGTGACTACCGGCCGTTAGCAAATTGCGGAGTGTTGCGGAGGAATTGCAATTAACCTCGTTTTTCATCATTTTTGAACATGGGCTATATAGCCCATACCGTATGGCATACTATAGCACGCCGTTTTTCATCCTTTTTGAGGATTTGAAAAAAATGAAGAAAAAAAAACAAAACATGGGTTATAGCCCATCGTTTTTTGATTTTTTTTTATTGTATAGCAGTGGCTCACAGCCTCAGCCTGATGACCTCAAAAGTCTCATATCTCCCCTGAGCCATAGGCAGTTGCTTTGGCTTAGTGGTTAAGATGTTGTCCTTCAGTGCAGGTGACCTTTGTTCGATTCCTGGGTGTTACACTCTGATGAACGTGATTCTATGTTCAACTCTTGATTCTTTCAACTTTACTATCTGAAGGCTAACATACAAAAGATCGCTTCAACAGTACAAAGAGGCAGATGTTACTGAGTGATGGTGTAGTAGGGGTTCTTCCGCACAGAGAGTTCATTTTCAAATCCCACTCTTCCTAAAGTTTAATGCTAGTTATTGAGCTTCATTTACTGCTATTCTAGCAGTGGCTCACAGCCTCAGCCTGATTACCTCAAAACTCTAATTGTCGTAGTGGTTAAGATGTTGGCTTTCCACGTGGGAGACCAGGGTTCGATTCCCGGCTGTTACACTATCATATAAAAGAAGACCTCAACAGCGCTAAGAAACATCTGATTAATATGATTCTGTGTTATTTAAACTTTACTAACTGAAGGCTAACGAACAAAAGATCACTTCAAAATGACCAGGAGACTTTGCCTGAGAGTGTCTGACTGATGGTGCAATGGTCTAATCATCAGGCTTTCAGTACAGACATTCCATGTTCAAGTCCTGTTCCTCCTACAGCTCAATGCTGCAGTAATTTCAACTTTTCAAGGCTTGAATGAAAAATAAAAACTCAAAAGCACCAGGAGACATCTGCTGAATGCCCAAAGGTGCCTTGGCGTAATGGTGTGGAGCGCTTGACCCGTTGCCTCTGCTACAGGCAGTTGGCAGGTTCAAGTCCCATGTCATGACATCAAGGTGCTGGAGGACCATCGGGAGAGGGTGCTCTCTCCCCCTGTTTCCTGAGATGTAACGGTTGGGGCTTATGTCTGAAAGAACCCTGTCCAGCTAACCTTTTACCATGAGAATGTCCAATTTAACATACTCTTACCACCTCTCAGTTTGCCCTTTTCCAACTGGCCTGGAAGCCAGACATAAAAGAGGGACTTTCCAACCAAGTTTTGGCCCAGTATGCAAATAGACAGACTATTCTTTCTGTCAGATGATGGGCCAAATTGCTATTTTATTTTTAAACGTTTGACCTAATTCTTATCTGTAAAATTTTAGGTGGACAGGGTTCTTTCAAACATAACCCCCAACTGCTACTTTTCAGGAAACAGGGGGAGAGAGCACCGTCTCCCGATGGTCCTCACTAGTACCTTGCATGGGACTTGAACCTGCAGGCAGGTGGTAGCAGAGGCTACCGATCAAGCACACCACACCATTGAGCTAAGGCACCTTGGGGCAATCAGCAGATGTCTCCTGGTGCTTATGAGTTTTTATTTTTTATTCTAGCCTTGAAAAGTTCAAATTACTGCAGCATTGGTTGAGTATTAGTTTTGAACCAGTAACCTTTGGATTATGAACCTCAGATTTATCTTTTGAGCCACATCGGCATGTAAGGTACAATCGGGAACTTATATTTAACCAGCCGTTTAGAATTTAGATGGACAGTGAAAATGTTCTTCAGGAGAATTGAACCCGGAATGTTCTGCTTATAAACCCCAGGTTTATCTACGGTGCCACACTGGCATGTGAGGTACAATCGGGAACTTATATTTAACCATCCGTTTGGAATTTAGATGGACAGTTCTGTTTATAAACGTCTAAAACAAGTCTAAAAATAGACGTGTTTTAGACGTCTGTTTTGAGGATATGAAAAAAAACAAAAAACATGGGTTATAGCCCATCGTTTTTTGAAACTTTGAAAAAAAAAAAAAAATCGTTTTTCATCATTTTTGAACATGGGCTATAGCCCATACCGTACGGCATACTATAGCACGCCGTTTTTCATCATTTTTGAGGATTTGAAAAAAATTAAAAAAAACAAAAAAACATGGGTTATAGCCCATCGTTTTTTGAAATTTTGAAAAAAAAAAAAGAAAACTTGTTTTTCATCATCTTTGAACATGGGCTATAGCCCATACCGTACGGCATACTATAGCACGCCGTTTTTCATCATTTTTGAGGATTTGAAAAAAAACAAAAAAAAACATGGGTTATAGCCCATCGTTTTTTGAAATTTTGGAAAAAAAAAATTACCTTGTTTTTCATCATTTTTGAACATGGGCTATAGCCCATACCGTACGGCATACTATAACACGCCGTTTTTCATCATTTTTGAGGATTTGAAAAAAATGAAAAAAACAAAACATGGGTTATAGCCCATCGTTTTTTGAAATTTTGAAAAAAAAAAAATTAACCTTGTTTTTCATCATTTTTGAACATGGGCTATAGTCCATACCGTACGGCATACTATAGCACGCCGTTTTTCATCATTTTTGAGGATTTGAAAAAAATGAAAAAAAACAAAAAAACATGGGTTATAGCCCATCGTTTTTTGAAATTTTGAAAAAAGAAAAAAAAACTCGTTTTTCATCATTTTTGAACATGGGCTATAGCCCATACCATAAGGCATACTATAGCACGCCGTTTTTCATCGTTTTTGAGGATTTGAAAAAACAAACAAAAAAAACATGGGTTATAGCCCATCGTTTTTTGAAATTTTGAAAAAAAAAATAACCTCGTTTTTCATCATTTTTGAACATGGGCTATAGCCCATACCGTACGGCATACTATAGCACGCCGTTTTTCATCATTTTTGAGGATTTGAAAAAAATGAAAAAAAAACAAAAAAAACATGGGTTATAGCCCATCGTTTTTTGAAATTTTGAAAAAAAAAATCCTCCGCAACACTCCGCAATTCCTCCGCATCCTCCGCAACACTGCTTTGAATGCCAGCATCAGAGTTTTGTATTCTGTGACTACCGGCCGTTAGCAAATTGCGGAGTGTTGCGGAGGAATTGCAATTAACCTCGTTTTTCATCATTTTTGAACATGGGCTATATAGCCCATACCGTATGGCATACTATAGCACGCCGTTTTTCATCCTTTTTGAGGATTTGAAAAAAATGAAGAAAAAAAAAAAAAACATGGGTTATAGCCCATTGTTTTTTTATTTTTTTTATTGTATAGCAGTGGCTCACAGCCTCAGCCTGATGACCTCAAAAGTCTCATATCTCCCCTGAGCCATAGGCAGTTGCTTTGGCTTAGTGGTTAAGATGTTTTCCTTCAGTGCAGGTGACCTGTGTTCGATTCCTGGGTGTTACACTCTGATGAACGTGATTCTATGTTCAACTCTTGATTCTTTCAACTTTACTATCTGAAGGCTAACATACAAAAGATCGCTTCAACAGTACAAAGAGGCAGATGTTACTGAGTGATGGTGTAGTAGGGGTTATTCCGCACAGAGAGTTCATTTTCAAATCCCACTCTTCCTAAAGTTTAATGCTAGTTATTGAGCTTCATTTACTGCTATTCTAGCAGTGGCTCACAGCCTCAGCCTGATTACCTCAAAACTCTAATTGTTGTAGTGGTTAATATGTTGGCTTTCCACGTGGGAGACCAGGGTTCGATTCCCGGCTGTTACACTATCATATAAAAGAAGACCTCAACAGCACTAAGAAACATCTGATTAATATGATTCTGTGTTATTTAAACTTTACTAACTGAAGGCTAACGAACAAAAGATCACTTCAAAATGACCAGGAGACTTTGCCTGAGAGTGTCTGACTGATGGTGCAATGGTCTAATCATCAGGCTTTCAGTACAGACATTCCATGTTCAAGTCCTGTTCTTCCTACAGCTCAATGCTGCAGTAATTTGAACTTTTCAAGGCTTGAATGAAAAATAAAAACTCAAAAGCACCAGGAGACATCTGCTGAATGCCCAAAGGTGCCTTGGCGTAATGGTGTGGAGCGCTTGACCCGTTGCCTCTGCTACAGGCAGTTGGCAGGTTCAAGTCCCATGTCATGACATCAAGGTGCTGGAGGACCATCGGGAGAGGGTGCTCTCTCCCCCTGTTTCCTGAGATGTAACGGTTGGGGCTTATGTCTGAAAGAACCCTGTCCAGCTAACCTTTTACCATGAAAATGTCCAATTTAACATACTCTTACCACCTCTCAGTTTGCCCTTTTCCAACTGGCCTGGAAGCCAGACATAAAAGAGGGACTTTCCAACCAAGTTTTGGCCCAGTATGCAAATAGACAGACTATTCTTTCTGTCAGATGATGGGCCAAATTGCTATTTTATTTTTAAACGTTTGACCTAATTCTTATCTGTAAAATTTTAGGTGGACAGGGTTCTTTCAAACATAACCCCCAACTGCTACTTTTCAGGAAACAGGGGGAGAGAGCACCGTCTCCCGATGGTCCTCACTAGTACCTTGCATGGGACTTGAACCTGCAGGCAGGTGGTAGCAGAGGCTACCGATCAAGCACACCACACCATTGAGCTAAGGCACCTTGGGGCAATCAGCAGATGTCTCCTGGTGCTTATGAGTTTTTATTTTTTATTCTAGCCTTGAAAAGTTCAAATTACTGCAGCATTGGTTGAGTATTAGTTTTGAACCAGTAACCTTTGGATTATGAACCTCAGATTTATCTTTTGAGCCACATCGGCATGTAAGGTACAATCGGGAACTTATATTTAACCAGCCGTTTAGAATTTAGATGGACAGTGAAAATGTTCTTCAGGAGAATTGAACCCGGAATGTTCTGCTTATAAACCCCAGGTTTATCTACGGTGCCACACTGGCATGTGAGGTACAATCGGGAACTTATATTTAACCATCCGTTTGGAATTTAGATGGACAGTTCTGTTTATAAACGTCTAAAACAAGTCTAAAAATAGACGTGTTTTAGACGTCTGTTTTGAGGATATGAAAAAAAACAAAAAACATGGGTTATAGCCCATCGTTTTTTGAAACTTTGAAAAAAAAAAAAAACTCGTTTTTCATCATTTTTGAACATGGGCTATAGCCCATACCGTACGGCATACTATAGCACGCCGTTTTTCATCATTTTTGAGGATTTGAAAAAAATTAAAAAAAACAAAAAAAACATGGGTTATAGCCCATCGTTTTTTGAAATTTTGAAAAAAAGAAAAGAAAACTTGTTTTTCATCATCTTTGAACATGGGCTATAGCCCATACCGTACGGCATACTATAGCACGCCGTTTTTCATCATTTTTGAGGATTTGAAAAAAATGAAGAAAAAAAAACATGGGTTATAGCCCATCGTTTTTTGAAATTTTGAAAAAAAAAAATAACCTTGTTTTTCATCATTTTTGAACATGGGCTATAGCCCATACCGTACGGCATACTATAACACGCCGTTTTTCATCATTTTTGAGGATTTGAAAAAAATGAAAAAAAAAAAAACATGGGTTATAGCCCATCGTTTTTTGAAATTTTGAAAA
The DNA here is from genome assembly GCF_964188405.1 of Protomyctophum parallelum. Lineage (NCBI taxonomy): Eukaryota > Metazoa > Chordata > Actinopteri > Myctophiformes > Myctophidae > Protomyctophum > Protomyctophum parallelum. Next base: position 4,696,783 of record NC_139705.1, read on the forward strand.
AAAAAAATTAACCTTGTTTTTCATCATTTTTGAACATGGGCTATAGCCCATACCGTACGGCATACTATAGCACGCCGTTTTTCATCATTTTTGAGGATTTGAAAAAAATGAAAAAAAAAAAAAAAAAGGGTTATAGCCCATCGTTTTTTGAAATTTTGAAAAAAAAAAATCCTCCGCAACACTCCGCAATTCCTCCGCATCCTCCGCAACACTGCTTTGAATGCCAGCATCAGAGTTTTGTATTCTGTGACTACCGGCCGTTAGCAAATTGCGGAGTGTTGCGGAGGAATTGCAATTAACCTCGTTTTTCATCATTTTTGAACATGGGCTATATAGCCCATACCGTATGGCATACTATAGCACGCCGTTTTTCATCATTTTTGAGGATTTGAAAAAAATGAAGAAAAAACAAAAAAAACATGGGTTATAGCCCATCGTTTTTTGAAATTTTGAAAAAAAAAATCCTCCGCAACACTCCGCAATTCCTCCGCATCCTCCGCAACACTGCTTTGAATGCCAGCATCAGAGTTTTGTATTCTGTGACTACCGGCCGTTAGCAAATTGCGGAGTGTTGCGGAGGAATTGCAATTAACCTCGTTTTTCATCATTTTTGAACATGGGCTATATAGCCCATACCGTATGGCATACTATAGCACGCCGTTTTTCATCCTTTTTGAGGATTTGAAAAAAATGAAGAAAAAAAAAAAAAACATGGGTTATAGCCCATTGTTTTTTTATTTTTTTTATTGTATAGCAGTGGCTCACAGCCTCAGCCTGATGACCTCAAAAGTCTCATATCTCCCCTGAGCCATAGGCAGTTGCTTTGGCTTAGTGGTTAAGATGTTTTCCTTCAGTGCAGGTGACCTGTGTTCGATTCCTGGGTGTTACACTCTGATGAACGTGATTCTATGTTCAACTCTTGATTCTTTCAACTTTACTATCTGAAGGCTAACATACAAAAGATCGCTTCAACAGTACAAAGAGGCAGATGTTACTGAGTGATGGTGTAGTAGGGGTTATTCCGCACAGAGAGTTCATTTTCAAATCCCACTCTTCCTAAAGTTTAATGCTAGTTATTGAGCTTCATTTACTGCTATTCTAGCAGTGGCTCACAGCCTCAGCCTGATTACCTCAAAACTCTAATTGTTGTAGTGGTTAATATGTTGGCTTTCCACGTGGGAGACCAGGGTTCGATTCCCGGCTGTTACACTATCATATAAAAGAAGACCTCAACAGCACTAAGAAACATCTGATTAATATGATTCTGTGTTATTTAAACTTTACTAACTGAAGGCTAACGAACAAAAGATCACTTCAAAATGACCAGGAGACTTTGCCTGAGAGTGTCTGACTGATGGTGCAATGGTCTAATCATCAGGCTTTCAGTACAGACATTCCATGTTCAAGTCCTGTTCCTCCTACAGCTCAATGCTGCAGTAATTTGAACTTTTCAAGGCTTGAATGAAAAATAAAAACTCAAAAGCACCAGGAGACATCTGCTGAATGCCCAAAGGTGCCTTGGCGTAATGGTGTGGAGCGCTTGACCCGTTGCCTCTGCTACAGGCAGTTGGCAGGTTCAAGTCCCATGTCATGACATCAAGGTGCTGGAGGACCATCGGGAGAGGGTGCTCTCTCCCCCTGTTTCCTGAGATGTAACGGTTGGGGCATATGTCTGAAAGAACCCTGTCCAGCTAACCTTTTACCATGAAAATGTCCAATTTAACATACTCTTACCACCTCTCAGTTTGCCCTTTTCCAACTGGCCTGGAAGCCAGACATAAAAGAGGGACTTTCCAACCAAGTTTTGGCCCAGTATGCAAATAGACAGACTATTCTTTCTGTCAGATGATGGGCCAAATTGCTATTTTATTTTTAAACGTTTGACCTAATTCTTATCTGTAAAATTTTAGGTGGACAGGGTTCTTTCAAACATAACCCCCAACTGCTACTTTTCAGGAAACAGGGGGAGAGAGCACCGTCTCCCGATGGTCCTCACTAGTACCTTGCATGGGACTTGAACCTGCAGGCAGGTGGTAGCAGAGGCTACCGATCAAGCACACCTCACCATTGAGCTAAGGCACCTTGGGGCAATCAGCAGATGTCTCCTGGTGCTTATGAGTTTTTATTTTTTATTCTAGCCTTGAAAAGTTCAAATTACTGCAGCATTGGTTGAGTATTAGTTTTGAACCAGTAACCTTTGGATTATGAACCTCAGATTTATCTTTTGAGCCACATCGGCATGTAAGGTACAATCGGGAACTTATATTTAACCAGCCGTTTAGAATTTAGATGGACAGTGAAAATGTTCTTCAGGAGAATTGAACCCGGAATGTTCTGCTTATAAACCCCAGGTTTATCTACGGTGCCACACTGGCATGTGAGGTACAATCGGGAACTTATATTTAACCATCCGTTTGGAATTTAGATGGACAGTTCTGTTTATAAACGTCTAAAACAAGTCTAAAAATAGACGTGTTTTAGACGTCTGTTTTGAGGATATGAAAAAAAACAAAAAACATGGGTTATAGCCCATCGTTTTTTGAAACTTTGAAAAAAAAAAAAAACTTGTTTTTCATCATTTTTGAACATGGGCTATAGCCCATACCGTACGGCATACTATAGCACGCCGTTTTTCATCATTTTTGAGGATTTGAAAAAAATGAAAAAAAATGAAAAAAACATGGGTTATAGCCCATCGTTTTTTGAAATAAAAAAAAAAAAAAAAAAGAAAACTTGTTTTTCATCATCTTTGAACATGGGCTATAGCCCATACCGTACGGCATACTATAGCACGCCGTTTTTCATCATTTTTGAGGATTTGAAAAAAATGAAGAAAAAAAAACATGGGTTATAGCCCATCGTTTTTTGAAATTTTGAAAAAAAAAAATAACCTTGTTTTTCATCATTTTTGAACATGGGCTATAGCCCATACCGTACGGCATACTATAACACGCCGTTTTTCATCATTTTTGAGGATTTGAAAAAAATGAAAAAAAAAAAACATGGGTTATAGCCCATCGTTTTTTGAAATTTTGAAAAAAAAAAAATTAACCTTGTTTTTCATCATTTTTGAACATGGGCTATAGCCCATACCGTACGGCATACTATAGCACGCCGTTTTTAATCATTTTTGAGGATTTGAAAAAAATGAAAAAAAAAAAAAAACATGGGTTATAGCCCATCGTTTTTTGAAATTTTGAAAAAAAAAAAATCCTCCGCAACACTCCGCAATTCCTCCGCATCCTCCGCAACACTGCTTTGAATGCCAGCATCAGAGTTTTGTATTCTGTGACTACCGGCCGTTAGCAAATTGCGGAGTGTTGCGGAGGAATTGCAATTAACCTCGTTTTTCATCATTTTTGAACATGGGCTATATAGCCCATACCGTATGGCATACTATAGCACGCCGTTTTTCATCCTTTTTGAGGATTTGAAAAAAATGAAGAAAAAAAAACAAAACATGGGTTATAGCCCATTGTTTTTTGATTTTTTTTATTGTATAGCAGTGGCTCACAGCCTCAGCCTGATGACCTCAAAAGTCTCATATCTCCCCTGAGCCATAGGCAGTTGCTTTGGCTTAGTGGTTAAGATGTTTTCCTTCAGTGCAGGTGACCTGTGTTCGATTCCTTGGTGTTACACTCTGATGAACGTGATTCTATGTTCAACTCTTGATTCTTTCAACTTTACTATCTGAAGGCTAACATACAAAAGATCGCTTCAACAGTACAAAGAGGCAGATGTTACTGAGTGATGGTGTAGTAGGGGTTATTCCGCACAGAGAGTTCATTTTCAAATCCCACTCTTCCTAAAGTTTAATGCTAGTTATTGAGCTTCATTTACTGCTATTCTAGCAGTGGCTCACAGCCTCAGCCTGATTACCTCAAAACTCTAATTGTTGTAGTGGTTAAGATGTTGGCTTTCCACGTGGGAGACCAGGGTTCGATTCCCGGCTGTTACACTATCATATAAAAGAAGACCTCAACAGCACTAAGAAACATCTGATTAATATGATTCTGTGTTATTTAAACTTTACTAACTGAAGGCTAACGAACAAAAGATCACTTCAAAATGACCAGGAGACTTTGCCTGAGAGTGTCTGACTGATGGTGCAATGGTCTAATCATCAGGCTTTCAGTACAGACATTCCATGTTCAAGTCCTGTTCCTCCTACAGCTCAATGCTGCAGTAATTTGAACTTTTCAAGGCTTGAATGAAAAATAAAAACTCAAAAGCACCAGGAGACATCTGCTGAATGCCCAAAGGTGCCTTGGCGTAATGGTGTGGAGCGCTTGACCCGTTGCCTCTGCTACAGGCAGTTGGCAGGTTCAAGTCCCATGTCATGACATCAAGGTGCTGGAGGACCATCGGGAGAGGGTGCTCTCTCCCCCTGTTTCCTGAGATGTAACGGTTGGGGCATATGTCTGAAAGAACCCTGTCCAGCTAACCTTTTACCATGAAAATGTCCAATTTAACATACTCTTACCACCTCTCAGTTTGCCCTTTTCCAACTGGCCTGGAAGCCAGACATAAAAGAGGGACTTTCCAACCAAGTTTTGGCCCAGTATGCAAATAGACAGACTATTCTTTCTGTCAGATGATGGGCCAAATTGCTATTTTATTTTTAAACGTTTGACCTAATTCTTATCTGTAAAATTTTAGGTGGACAGGGTTCTTTCAAACATAACCCCCAACTGCTACTTTTCAGGAAACAGGGGGAGAGAGCACCGTCTCCCGATGGTCCTCACTAGTACCTTGCATGGGACTTGAACCTGCAGGCAGGTGGTATCAGAGGCTACTGATCAAGCACACCACACCATTGAGCTAAGGCACCTTGGGGCAATCAGCAGATGTCTCCTGGTGCTTATGAGTTTTTATTTTTTATTCTAGCCTTGAAAAGTTCAAATTACTGCAGCATTGGTTGAGTATTAGTTTTGAACCAGTAACCTTTGGATTATGAACCTCAGATTTATCTTTTGAGCCACATCGGCATGTAAGGTACAATCGGGAACTTATATTTAACCAGCCGTTTAGAATTTAGATGGACAGTGAAAATGTTCTTCAGGAGAATTGAACCCGGAATGTTCTGCTTATAAACCCCAGGTTCATCTACGGTGCCACACTGGCATGTGAGGTACAATCGGGAACTTATATTTAACCATCCGTTTGGAATTTAGATGGACAGTTCTGTTTATAAACGTCTAAAACAAGTCTAAAAATAGACGTGTTTTAGACGTCTGTTTTGAGGATATGAAAAAAAACAAAAAACATGGGTTATAGCCCATCGTTTTTTGAAACTTTGAAAAAAAAAAAAAACTCGTTTTTCATCATTTTTGAACATGGGCTATAGCCCATACCGTACGGCATACTATAGCACGCCGTTTTTCATCATTTTTGAGGATTTGAAAAAAATGAAAAAAAATGAAAAAAACATGGGTTATAGCCCATCGTTTTTTGAAAAAAAAAAAAAAAAAAAAAGAAAACTTGTTTTTCATCATCTTTGAACATGGGCTATAGCCCATACCGTACGGCATACTATAGCACGCCGTTTTTCATCATTTTTGAGGATTTGAAAAAAATGAAGAAAAAAAAACATGGGTTATAGCCCATCGTTTTTTGAAATTTTGAAAAAAAAAAATAACCTTGTTTTTCATCATTTTTGAACATGGGCTATAGCCCATACCGTACGGCATACTATAACACGCCGTTTTTCATCATTTTTGAGGATTTGAAAAAAATGAAAAAAAAAAAACATGGGTTATAGCCCATCGTTTTTTGAAATTTTGAAAAAAAAAAATAACCTTGTTTTTCATCATTTTTGAACATGGGCTATAGCCCATACCGTACGGCATACTATAACACGCCGTTTTTCATCATTTTTGAGGATTTGAAAAAAATGAAAAAAAATGAAAAAAACATGGGTTATAGCCCATAGTTTTTTGAAATTTTCAAGAAAAAAAAAAGAAAACTTGTTTTTCATCATCTTTGAACATGGGCTATAGCCCATACCGTACGGCATACTATAGCACGCCGTTTTTCATCATTTTTGAGGATTTGAAAAAAATGAAGAAAAAAAAACATGGGTTATAGCCCATCGTTTTTTGAAATTTTGAAAAAAAAAAATAACCTTGTTTTTCATCATTTTTGAACATGGGCTATAGCCCATACCGTACGGCATACTATAACACGCCGTTTTTCATCATTTTTGAGGATTTGAAAAAAATGAAAAAAAAAAAACATGGGTTATAGCCCATCGTTTTTTGAAATTTTGAAAAAAAAAAAATTAACCTTGTTTTTCATCATTTTTGAACATGGGCTATAGCCCATACCGTACGGCATACTATAGCACGCCGTTTTTCATCATTTTTGAGGATTTGAAAAAAATGAAAAAAAAAAAAAAACATGGGTTATAGCCCATCGTTTTTTGAAATTTTGAAAAAAAAAAAATCCTCCGCAACACTCCGCAATTCCTCCGCATCCTCCGCAACACTGCTTTGAATGCCAGCATCAGAGTTTTGTATTCTGTGACTACCGGCCGTTAGCAAATTGCGGAGTGTTGCGGAGGAATTGCAATTAACCTCGTTTTTCATCATTTTTGAACATGGGCTATATAGCCCATACCGTATGGCATACTATAGCACGCCGTTTTTCATCCTTTTTGAGGATTTGAAAAAAATGAAGAAAAAAAAACAAAACATGGGTTATAGCCCATTGTTTTTTGATTTTTTTTATTGTATAGCAGTGGCTCACAGCCTCAGCCTGATGACCTCAAAAGTCTCATATCTCCCCTGAGCCATAGGCAGTTGCTTTGGCTTAGTGGTTAAGATGTTTTCCTTCAGTGCAGGTGACCTGTGTTCGATTCCTTGGTGTTACACTCTGATGAACGTGATTCTATGTTCAACTCTTGATTCTTTCAACTTTACTATCTGAAGGCTAACATACAAAAGATCGCTTCAACAGTACAAAGAGGCAGATGTTACTGAGTGATGGTGTAGTAGGGGTTATTCCGCACAGAGAGTTCATTTTCAAATCCCACTCTTCCTAAAGTTTAATGCTAGTTATTGAGCTTCATTTACTGCTATTCTAGCAGTGGCTCACAGCCTCAGCCTGATTACCTCAAAACTCTAATTGTTGTAGTGGTTAAGATGTTGGCTTTCCACGTGGGAGACCAGGGTTCGATTCCCGGCTGTTACACTATCATATAAAAGAAGACCTCAACAGCACTAAGAAACATCTGATTAATATGATTCTGTGTTATTTAAACTTTACTAACTGAAGGCTAACGAACAAAAGATCACTTCAAAATGACCAGGAGACTTTGCCTGAGAGTGTCTGACTGATGGTGCAATGGTCTAATCATCAGGCTTTCAGTACAGACATTCCATGTTCAAGTCCTGTTCCTCCTACAGCTCAATGCTGCAGTAATTTGAACTTTTCAAGGCTTGAATGAAAAATAAAAACTCAAAAGCACCAGGAGACATCTGCTGAATGCCCAAAGGTGCCTTGGCGTAATGGTGTGGAGCGCTTGACCCGTTGCCTCTGCTACAGGCAGTTGGCAGGTTCAAGTCCCATGTCATGACATCAAGGTGCTGGAGGACCATCGGGAGAGGGTGCTCTCTCCCCCTGTTTCCTGAGATGTAACGGTTGGGGCATATGTCTGAAAGAACCCTGTCCAGCTAACCTTTTACCATGAAAATGTCCAATTTAACATACTCTTACCACCTCTCAGTTTGCCCTTTTCCAACTGGCCTGGAAGCCAGACATAAAAGAGGGACTTTCCAACCAAGTTTTGGCCCAGTATGCAAATAGACAGACTATTCTTTCTGTCAGATGATGGGCCAAATTGCTATTTTATTTTTAAACGTTTGACCTAATTCTTATCTGTAAAATTTTAGGTGGACAGGGTTCTTTCAAACATAACCCCCAACTGCTACTTTTCAGGAAACAGGGGGAGAGAGCACCGTCTCCCGATGGTCCTCACTAGTACCTTGCATGGGACTTGAACCTGCAGGCAGGTGGTATCAGAGGCTACTGATCAAGCACACCACACCATTGAGCTAAGGCACCTTGGGGCAATCAGCAGATGTCTCCTGGTGCTTATGAGTTTTTATTTTTTATTCTAGCCTTGAAAAGTTCAAATTACTGCAGCATTGGTTGAGTATTAGTTTTGAACCAGTAACCTTTGGATTATGAACCTCAGATTTATCTTTTGAGCCACATCGGCATGTAAGGTACAATCGGGAACTTATATTTAACCAGCCGTTTAGAATTTAGATGGACAGTGAAAATGTTCTTCAGGAGAATTGAACCCGGAATGTTCTGCTTATAAACCCCAGGTTCATCTACGGTGCCACACTGGCATGTGAGGTACAATCGGGAACTTATATTTAACCATCCGTTTGGAATTTAGATGGACAGTTCTGTTTATAAACGTCTAAAACAAGTCTAAAAATAGACGTGTTTTAGACGTCTGTTTTGAGGATATGAAAAAAAACAAAAAACATGGGTTATAGCCCATCGTTTTTTGAAACTTTGAAAAAAAAAAAAAACTCGTTTTTCATCATTTTTGAACATGGGCTATAGCCCATACCGTACGGCATACTATAGCACGCCGTTTTTCATCATTTTTGAGGATTTGAAAAAAATGAAAAAAAATGAAAAAAACATGGGTTATAGCCCATCGTTTTTTGAAAAAAAAAAAAAAAAAAAAAGAAAACTTGTTTTTCATCATCTTTGAACATGGGCTATAGCCCATACCGTACGGCATACTATAGCACGCCGTTTTTCATCATTTTTGAGGATTTGAAAAAAATGAAGAAAAAAAAACATGGGTTATAGCCCATCGTTTTTTGAAATTTTGAAAAAAAAAAATAACCTTGTTTTTCATCATTTTTGAACATGGGCTATAGCCCATACCGTACGGCATACTATAACACGCCGTTTTTCATCATTTTTGAGGATTTGAAAAAAATGAAAAAAAAAAAACATGGGTTATAGCCCATCGTTTTTTGAAATTTTGAAAAAAAAAAATAACCTTGTTTTTCATCATTTTTGAACATGGGCTATAGCCCATACCGTACGGCATACTATAACACGCCGTTTTTCATCATTTTTGAGGATTTGAAAAAAATGAAAAAAAATGAAAAAAACATGGGTTATAGCCCATCGTTTTTTGAAATTTTGAAGAAAAAAAAAAGAAAACTTGTTTTTCATCATCTTTGAACATGGGCTATAGCCCATACCGTACGGCATACTATAGCACGCCGTTTTTCATCATTTTTGAGGATTTGAAAAAAATGAAGAAAAAAAAACATGGGTTATAGCCCATCGTTTTTTGAAATTTTGAAAAAAAAAAATAACCTTGTTTTTCATCATTTTTGAACATGGGCTATAGCCCATACCGTACGGCATACTATAACACGCCGTTTTTCATCATTTTTGAGGATTTGAAAAAAATGAAAAAAAAAAAACATGGGTTATAGCCCATCGTTTTTTGAAATTTAAAAAAAAAAAAAATTAACCTTGTTTTTCATCATTTTTGAACATGGGCTATAGCCCATACCGTACGGCATACTATAGCACGCCGTTTTTCATCATTTTTGAGGATTTGAAAAAAATGAAAAAAAAAAAAAAAACATGGGTTATAGCCCATCGTTTTTTGAAATTTTGAAAAAAAAAAAATCCTCCGCAACACTCCGCAATTCCTCCGCATCCTCCGCAACACTGCTTTGAATGCCAGCATCAGAGTTTTGTATTCTGTGACTACCGGCCGTTAGCAAATTGCGGAGTGTTGCGGAGGAATTGCAATTAACCTCGTTTTTCATCATTTTTGAACATGGGCTATATAGCCCATACCGTATGGCATACTATAGCACGCCGTTTTTCATCCTTTTTGAGGATTTGAAAAAAATTAAGAAAAAAAAACAAAACATGGGTTATAGCCCATTGTTTTTTGATTTTTTTTATTGTATAGCAGTGGCTCACAGCCTCAGCCTGATGACCTCAAAAGTCTCATATCTCCCCTGAGCCATAGGCAGTTGCTTTGGCTTAGTGGTTAAGATGTTTTCCTTCAGTGCAGGTGACCTGTGTTCGATTCCTGGGTGTTACACTCTGATGAACGTGATTCTATGTTCAACTCTTGATTCTTTCAACTTTACTATCTGAAGGCTAACATACAAAAGATCGCTTCAACAGTACAAAGAGGCAGATGTTACTGAGTGATGGTGTAGTAGGGGTTATTCCGCACAGAGAGTTCATTTTCAAATCCCACTCTTCCTAAAGTTTAATGCTAGTTATTGAGCTTCATTTACTGCTATTCTAGCAGTGGCTCACAGCCTCAGCCTGATTACCTCAAAACTCTAATTGTTGTAGTGGTTAAGATGTTGGCTTTCCACGTGGGAGACCAGGGTTCGATTCCCGGCTGTTACACTATCATATAAAAGAAGACCTCAACAGCACTAAGAAACATCTGATTAATATGATTCTGTGTTATTTAAACTTTACTAACTGAAGGCTAACGAACAAAAGATCACTTCAAAATGACCAGGAGACTTTGCCTGAGAGTGTCTGACTGATGGTGCAATGGTCTAATCATCAGGCTTTCAGTACAGACATTCCATGTTCAAGTCCTGTTCCTCCTACAGCTCAATGCTGCAGTAATTTGAACTTTTCAAGGCTTGAATGAAAAATAAAAACTCAAAAGCACCAGGAGACATCTGCTGAATGCCCAAAGGTGCCTTGGCGTAATGGTGTGGAGCGCTTGACCCGTTGCCTCTGCTACAGGCAGTTGGCAGGTTCAAGTCCCATGTCATGACATCAAGGTGCTGGAGGACCATCGGGAGAGGGTGCTCTCTCCCCCTGTTTCCTGAGATGTAACGGTTGGGGCATATGTCTGAAAGAACCCTGTCCAGCTAACCTTTTACCATGAAAATGTCCAATTTAACATACTCTTACCACCTCTCAGTTTGCCCTTTTCCAACTGGCCTGGAAGCCAGACATAAAAGAGGGACTTTCCAACCAAGTTTTGGCCCAGTATGCAAATAGACAGACTATTCTTTCTGTCAGATGATGGGCCAAATTGCTATTTTATTTTTAAACGTTTGACCTAATTCTTATCTGTAAAATTTTAGGTGGACAGGGTTCTTTCAAACATAACCCCCAACTGCTACTTTTCAGGAAACAGGGGGAGAGAGCACCGTCTCCCGATGGTGCTCACTAGTACCTTGCATGGGACTTGAACCTGCAGGCAGGTGGTAGCAGAGGCTACCGATCAAGCACACCACACCATTGAGCTAAGGCACCTTGGGGCAATCAGCAGATGTCTCCTGGTGCTTATGAGTTTTTATTTTTTATTCTAGCCTTGAAAAGTTCAAATTACTGCAGCATTGGTTGAGTATTAGTTTTGAACCAGTAACCTTTGGATTATGAACCTCAGATTTATCTTTTGAGCCACATCGGCATGTAAGGTACAATCGGGAACTTATATTTAACCAGCCGTTTAGAATTTAGATGGACAGTGAAAATGTTCTTCAGGAGAATTGAACCCGGAATGTTCTGCTTATAAACCCCAGGTTTATCTACGGTGCCACACTGGCATGTGAGGTACAATCGGGAACTTATATTTAACCATCCGTTTGGAATTTAGATGGACTTCTGTTTATAAACGTCTAAAACAAGTCTAAAAATAGACGTGTTTTAGACGTCTGTTTTGAGGATATGAAAAAAAACAAAAAACATGGGTTATAGCCCATCGTTTTTTGAAACTTTGAAAAAAAAAAAAAACTCGTTTTTCATCATTTTTTAACATGGGCTATAGCCCATACCGTACGGCATACTATAGCACGCCGTTTTTCATCATTTTTGAGGATTTGAAAAAAATGAAAAAAAATGAAAAAAACATGGGTTATAGCCCATCGTTTTTTGAAATTTTGAAAAAAAAAATAACCTTGTTTTTCATCATTTTTGAACATGGGCTATAGCCCATACCGTACGGCATACTATAACACGCCGTTTTTCATCATTTTTGAGGATTTGAAAAAAATGAAAAAAAAAAAACATGGGTTATAGCCCATCGTTTTTTGAAATTTTGGAAAAAAAAAATTCACCTTGTTTTTCATCATTTTTGAACATGGGCTATAGCCCATACCGTACGGCATACTATAGCACGCCGTTTTTCATCATTTTTGAGGATTTGAAAAAAATGAAAAAAAAAAAAAAAACATGGGTTATAGCCCATCGTTTTTTGAAATTTTGAAAAATAAAAAATCCTCCGCAACACTCCGCAATTCCTCCGCATCCTCCGCAACACTGCTTTGAATGCCAGCATCAGAGTTTTGTATTCTGTGACTACCGGCCGTTAGCAAATTGCGGAGTGTTGCGGAGGAATTGCAATTAACCTCGTTTTTCATCATTTTTGAACATGGGCTATATAGCCCATACCGTATGGCATACTATAGCACGCCGTTTTTCATCCTTTTTGAGGATTTGAAAAAAATGAAGAAAAAAAAACAAAACATGGGTTATAGCCCATTGTTTTTTGATTTTTTTTATTGTATAGCAGTGGCTCACAGCCTCAGCCTGATGACCTCAAAAGTCTCATATCTCCCCTGAGCCATAGGCAGTTGCTTTGGCTTAGTGGTTAAGATGTTTTCCTTCAGTGCAGGTGACCTGTGTTCGATTCCTGGGTGTTACACTCTGATTAACGTGATTCTATGTTCAACTCTTGATTCTTTCAACTTTACTATCTGAAGGCTAACATACAAAAGATCGCTTCAACAGTACAAAGAGGCAGATGTTACTGAGTGATGGTGTAGTAGGGGTTATTCCGCACAGAGAGTTCATTTTCAAATCCCACTCTTCCTAAAGTTTAATGCTAGTTATTGAGCTTCATTTACTGCTATTCTAGCAGTGGCTCACAGCCTCAGCCTGATTACCTCAAAACTCTAATTGTTGTAGTGGTTAAGATGTTGGCTTTCCACGTGGGAGACCAGGGTTCGATTCCTGGCTGTTACACTATCATATAAAAGAAGACCTCAACAGCACTAAGAAACATCTGATTAATATGATTCTGTGTTATTTAAACTTTACTAACTGAAGGCTAACGAACAAAAGATCACTTCAAAATGACCAGGAGACTTTGCCTGAGAGTGTCTGACTGATGGTGCAATGGTCTAATCATCAGGCTTTCAGTACAGACATTCCATGTTCAAGTCCTGTTCCTCCTACAGCTCAATGCTGCAGTAATTTGAACTTTTCAAGGCTTGAATGAAAAATAAAAACTCAAAAGCACCAGGAGACATCTGCTGAATGCCCAAAGGTGCCTTGGCGTAATGGTGTGGAGCGCTTGACCCGTTGCCTCTGCTACAGGCAGTTGGCAGGTTCAAGTCCCATGTCATGACATCAAGGTGCTGGAGGACCATCGGGAGAGGGTGCTCTCTCCCCCTGTTTCCTGAGATGTAACGGTTGGGGCTTATGTCTGAAAGAACCCTGTCCAGCTAACCTTTTACCATGAAAATGTCCAATTTAACATACTCTTACCACCTCTCAGTTTGCCCTTTTCCAACTGGCCTGGAAGCCAGACATAAAAGAGGGACTTTCCAACCAAGTTTTGGCCCAGTATGCAAATAGACAGACTATTCTTTCTGTCAGATGATGGGCCAAATTGCTATTTTATTTTTAAACGTTTGACCTAATTCTTATCTGTAAAATTTTAGGTGGACAGGGTTCTTTCAAACATAACCCCCAACTGCTACTTTTCAGGAAACAGGGGGAGAGAGCACCGTCTCCCGATGGTCCTCACTAGTACCTTGCATGGGACTTGAACCTGCAGGCAGGTGGTAGCAGAGGCTACCGATCAAGCACACCACACCATTGAGCTAAGGCACCTTGGGGCAATCAGCAGATGTCTCCTGGTGCTTATGAGTTTTAATTTTTTATTCTAGCCTTGAAAAGTTCAAATTACTGCAGCATTGGTTGAGTATTAGTTTTGAACCAGTAACCTTTGGATTATGAACCTCAGATTTATCTTTTGAGCCACATCGGCATGTAAGGTACAATCGGGAACTTATATTTAACCAGCCGTTTAGAATTTAGATGGACAGTGAAAATGTTCTTCAGGAGAATTGAACCCGGAATGTTCTGCTTATAAACCACAGGTTCATCTACGGTGCCACACTGGCATGTGAGGTACAATCGGGAACTTATATTTAACCATCCGTTTGGAATTTAGATGGACAGTTCTGTTTATAAACGTCTAAAACAAGTCTAAAAATAGACGTGTTTTAGACGTCTGTTTTGAGGATATGAAAAAAAACAAAAAACATGGGTTATAGCCCATCGTTTTTTTAAACTTTGAAAGAAAAAAAAACTCGTTTTTCATCATTTTTGAACATGGGCTATAGCCCATACCGTACGGCATACTATAGCACGCCGTTTTTCATCATTTTTGAGGATTTGAAAAAAATGAAGAAAAAAAAACATGGGTTATAGCCCATCGTTTTTTGAAATTTTGAAAAAAAAAAATAACCTTGTTTTTCATCATTTTTGAACATGGGCTATAGCCCATACCGTACGGCATACTATAACACGCCGTTTTTCATCATTTTTGAGGATTTGAAAAAAATGAAAAAAAAAAAACATGGGTTATAGCCCATCGTTTTTTGAAATTTTGAAAAAAAAAAAATTAACCTTGTTTTTCATCATTTTTGAACATGGGCTATAGCCCATACCGTACGGCATACTATAGCACGCCGTTTTTCATCATTTTTGAGGATTTGAAAAAAAAAAAAGAAAAAAAAAAAACATGGGTTATAGCCCATCGTTTTTTGAAATTTTGAAAAAAAAAAAATCCTCCGCAACACTCCGCAATTCCTCCGCATCCTCCGCAACACTGCTTTGAATGCCAGCATCAGAGTTTTGTATTCTGTGACTACCGGCCGTTAGCAAATTGCGGAGTGTTGCGGAGGAATTGCAATTAACCTCGTTTTTCATCATTTTTGAACATGGGCTATATAGCCCATACCGTATGGCATACTATAGCACGCCGTTTTTCATCCTTTTTGAGGATTTGAAAAAAATGAAGAAAAAAAAACAAAACATGGGTTATAGCCCATTGTTTTTTGATTTTTTTATTGTATAGCAGTGGCTCACAGCCTCAGCCTGATGACCTCAAAAGTCTCATATCTCCCCTGAGCCATAGGCAGTTGCTTTGGCTTAGTGGTTAAGATGTTTTCCTTCAGTGCAGGTGACCTGTGTTCGATTCCTGGGTGTTACACTCTGATGAACGTGATTCTATGTTCAACTCTTGATTCTTTCAACTTTACTATCTGAAGGCTAACATACAAAAGATCGCTTCAACAGTACAAAGAGGCAGATGTTACTGAGTGATGGTGTAGTAGGGGTTATTCCGCACAGAGAGTTCATTTTCAAATCCCACTCTTCCTAAAGTTTAATGCTAGTTATTGAGCTTCATTTACTGCTATTCTAGCAGTGGCTCACAGCCTCAGCCTGATTACCTCAAAACTCTAATTGTTGTAGTGGTTAAGATGTTGGCTTTCCACGTGGGAGACCAGGGTTCGATTCCCGGCTGTTACACTATCATATAAAAGAAGACCTCAACAGCACTAAGAAACATCTGATTAATATGATTCTGTGTTATTTAAACTTTACTAACTGAAGGCTAACGAACAAAAGATCACTTCAAAATGACCAGGAGACTTTGCCTGAGAGTGTCTGACTGATGGTGCAATGGTCTAATCATCAGGCTTTCAGTACAGACATTCCATGTTCAAGTCCTGTTCCTCCTACAGCTCAATGCTGCAGTAATTTGAACTTTTCAAGGCTTGAATGAAAAATAAAAACTCAAAAGCACCAGGAGACATCTGCTGAATGCCCAAAGGTGCCTTGGCGTAATGGTGTGGAGCGCTTGACCCGTTGCCTCTGCTACAGGCAGTTGGCAGGTTCAAGTCCCATGTCATGACATCAAGGTGCTGGAGGACCATCGGGAGAGGGTGCTCTCTCCCCCTGTTTCCTGAGATGTAACGGTTGGGGCATATGTCTGAAAGAACCCTGTCCAGCTAACCTTTTACCATGAAAATGTCCAATTTAACATACTCTTACCACCTCTCAGTTTGCCCTTTTCCAACTGGCCTGGAAGCCAGACATAAAAGAGGGACTTTCCAACCAAGTTTTGGCCCAGTATGCAAATAGACAGACTATTCTTTCTGTCAGATGATGGGCCAAATTGCTATTTTATTTTTAAATGTTTGACCTAATTCTTATCTGTAAAATTTTAGGTGGACAGGGTTCTTTCAAACATAACCCCCAACTGCTACTTTTCAGGAAACAGGGGGAGAGAGCACCGTCTCCCGATGGTGCTCACTAGTACCTTGCATGGGACTTGAACCTGCAGGCAGGTGGTAGCAGAGGCTACCGATCAAGCACACCACACCATTGAGCTAAGGCACCTTGGGGCAATCAGCAGATGTCTCCTGGTGCTTATGAGTTTTTATTTTTTATTCTAGCCTTGAAAAGTTCAAATTACTGCAGCATTGGTTGAGTATTAGTTTTGAACCAGTAACCTTTGGATTATGAACCTCAGATTTATCTTTTGAGCCACATCGGCATGTAAGGTACAATCGGGAACTTATATTTAACCAGCCGTTTAGAATTTAGATGGACAGTGAAAATGTTCTTCAGGAGAATTGAACCCGGAATGTTCTGCTTATAAACCCCAGGTTTATCTACGGTGCCACACTGGCATGTGAGGTACAATCGGGAACTTATATTTAACCATCCGTTTGGAATTTAGATGGACAGTTCTGTTTATAAACGTCTAAAACAAGTCTAAAAATAGACGTGTTTTAGACGTCTGTTTTGAGGATATGAAAAAAAACAAAAAACATGGGTTATAGCCCATCGTTTTTTGAAACTTTGAAAAAAAAAAAAAACTCGTTTTTCATCATTTTTGAACATGGGCTATAGCCCATACCGTACGGCATACTATAGCACGCCGTTTTTCATCATTTTTGAGGATTTGAAAAAAAAGAAAAAAAATGAAAAAAACATGGGTTATAGCCCATCGTTTTTTGAAATTAAAAAAAAAAAAACAAGAAAACTTGTTTTTCATCATCTTTGAACATGGGCTATAGCCCATACCGTACGGCATACTATAGCACGCCGTTTTTCATCATTTTTGAGGATTTGAAAAAAATGAAGAAAAAAAAACATGGGTTATAGCCCATCGTTTTTTGAAATTTTGAAAAAAAAAAATAACCTTGTTTTTCATCATTTTTGAACATGGGCTATAGCCCATACCGTACGGCATACTATAACACGCCGTTTTTCATCATTTTTGAGGATTTGAAAAAAATGGAAAAAAAAAAACATGGGTTATAGCCCATCGTTTTTTGAAATTTTGAAAAAAAAAAATTAACCTTGTTTTTCATCATTTTTGAACATGGGCTATAGCCCATACCGTACGGCATACTATAGCACGCCGTTTTTCATCATTTTTGAGGATTTGAAAAAAATGAAAAAAAAACAAAAAACATGGGTTATAGCCCATCGTTTTTTGAAATTTTGAAAAAAAAAAAATCCTCCGCAACACTCCGCAATTCCTCCGCATCCTCCGCAACACTGCTTTGAATGCCAGCATCAGAGTTTTGTATTCTGTGACTACCGGCCGTTAGCAAATTGCGGAGTGTTGCGGAGGAATTGCAATTAACCTCGTTTTTCATCATTTTTGAACATGGGCTATATAGCCCATACCGTATGGCATACTATAGCACGCCGTTTTTCATCCTTTTTGAGGATTTGAAAAAAATGAAGAAAAAAAAACAAAACATGGGTTATAGCCCATTGTTTTTTGATTTTTTTTTATTGTATAGCAGTGGCTCACAGCCTCAGCCTGATGACCTCAAAAGTCTCATATCTCCCCTGAGCCATAGGCAGTTGCTTTGGCTTAGTGGTTAAGATGTTTTCCTTCAGTGCAGGTGACCTGTGTTCGATTCCTGGGTGTTACACTCTGATTAACGTGATTCTATGTTCAACTCTTGATTCTTTCAACTTTACTATCTGAAGGCTAACATACAAAAGATCGCTTCAACAGTACAAAGAGGCAGATGTTACTGAGTGATGGTGTAGTAGGGGTTATTCCGCACAGAGAGTTCATTTTCAAATCCCACTCTTCCTAAAGTTTAATGCTAGTTATTGAGCTTCATTTACTGCTATTCTAGCAGTGGCTCACAGCCTCAGCCTGATTACCTCAAAACTCTAATTGTTGTAGTGGTTAAGATGTTGGCTTTCCACGTGGGAGACCAGGGTTCGATTCCCGGCTGTTACACTATCATATAAAAGAAGACCTCAACAGCACTAAGAAACATCTGATTAATATGATTCTGTGTTATTTAAACTTTACTAACTGAAGGCTAACGAACAAAAGATCACTTCAAAATGACCAGGAGACTTTGCCTGAGAGTGTCTGACTGATGGTGCAATGGTCTAATCATCAGGCTTTCAGTACAGACATTCCATGTTCAAGTCCTGTTCCTCCTACAGCTCAATGCTGCAGTAATTTGAACTTTTCAAGGCTTGAATGAAAAATAAAAACTCAAAAGCACCAGGAGACATCTGCTGAATGCCCAAAGGTGCCTTGGCGTAATGGTGTGGAGCGCTTGACCCGTTGCCTCTGCTACAGGCAGTTGGCAGGTTCAAGTCCCATGTCATGACATCAAGGTGCTGGAGGACCATCGGGAGAGGGTGCTCTCTCCCCCTGTTTCCTGAGATGTAACGGTTGGGGCTTATGTCTGAAAGAACCCTGTCCAGCTAACCTTTTACCATGAAAATGTCCAATTTAACATACTCTTACCACCTCTCAGTTTGCCCTTTTCCAACTGGCCTGGAAGCCAGACATAAAAGAGGGACTTTCCAACCAAGTTTTGGCCCAGTATGCAAATAGACAGACTATTCTTTCTGTCAGATGATGGGCCAAATTGCTATTTTATTTTTAAACGTTTGACCTAATTCTTATCTGTAAAATTTTAGGTGGACAGGGTTCTTTCAAACATAACCCCCAACTGCTACTTTTCAGGAAACAGGGGGAGAGAGCACCGTCTCCCGATGGTCCTCACTAGTACCTTGCATGGGACTTGAACCTGCAGGCAGGTGGTAGCAGAGGCTACCGATCAAGCACACCACACCATTGAGCTAAGGCACCTTGGGGCAATCAGCAGATGTCTCCTGGTGCTTATGAGTTTTTATTTTTTATTCTAGCCTTGAAAAGTTCAAATTACTGCAGCATTGGTTGAGTATTAGTTTTGAACCAGTAACCTTTGGATTATGAACCTCAGATTTATCTTTTGAGCCACATCGGCATGTAAGGTACAATCGGGAACTTATATTTAACCAGCCGTTTAGAATTTAGATGGACAGTGAAAATGTTCTTCAGGAGAATTGAACCCGGAATGTTCTGCTTATAAACCCCAGGTTCATCTACGGTGCCACACTGGCATGTGAGGTACAATCGGGAACTTATATTTAACCATCCGTTTGGAATTTAGATGGACAGTTCTGTTTATAAACGTCTAAAACAAGTCTAAAAATAGACGTGTTTTAGACGTCTGTTTTGAGGATATGAAAAAAAACAAAAAACATGGGTTATAGCCCATGGTTTTTTTAAACTTTGAAAGAAAAAAAAACTCGTTTTTCATCATTTTTGAACATGGGCTATAGCCCATACCGTACGGCATACTATAGCACGCCGTTTTTCATCATTTTTGAGGATTTGAAAAAAATGAAGAAAAAAAAACATGGGTTATAGCCCATCGTTTTTTGAAATTTTGAAAAAAAAAAATAACCTTGTTTTTCATCATTTTTGAACATGGGCTATAGCCCATACCGTACGGCATACTATAACACGCCGTTTTTCATCATTTTTGAGGATTTGAAAAAAATGAAAAAAAAAAAACATGGGTTATAGCCCATCGTTTTTTGAAATTTTGAAAAAAAAAAAATTAACCTTGTTTTTCATCATTTTTGAACATGGGCTATAGCCCATACCGTACGGCATACTATAGCACGCCGTTTTTCATCATTTTTGAGGATTTGAAAAAAAAAAAAGAAAAAAAAAAAACATGGGTTATAGCCCATCGTTTTTTGAAATTTTGAAAAAAAAAAAAATCCTCCGCAACACTCCGCAATTCCTCCGCATCCTCCGCAACACTGCTTTGAATGCCAGCATCAGAGTTTTGTATTCTGTGACTACCGGCCGTTAGCAAATTGCGGAGTGTTGCGGAGGAATTGCAATTAACCTCGTTTTTCATCATTTTTGAACATGGGCTATATAGCCCATACCGTATGGCATACTATAGCACGCCGTTTTTCATCCTTTTTGAGGATTTGAAAAAAATGAAGAAAAAAAAACAAAACATGGGTTATAGCCCATTGTTTTTTGATTTTTTTTATTGTATAGCAGTGGCTCACAGCCTCAGCCTGATGACCTCAAAAGTCTCATATCTCCCCTGAGCCATAGGCAGTTGCTTTGGCTTAGTGGTTAAGATGTTTTCCTTCAGTGCAGGTGACCTGTGTTCGATTCCTGGGTGTTACACTCTGATGAACGTGATTCTATGTTCAACTCTTGATTCTTTCAACTTTACTATCTGAAGGCTAACATACAAAAGATCGCTTCAACAGTACAAAGAGGCAGATGTTACTGAGTGATGGTGTAGTAGGGGTTATTCCGCACAGAGAGTTCATTTTCAAATCCCACTCTTCCTAAAGTTTAATGCTAGTTATTGAGCTTCATTTACTGCTATTCTAGCAGTGGCTCACAGCCTCAGCCTGATTACCTCAAAACTCTAATTGTTGTAGTGGTTAAGATGTTGGCTTTCCACGTGGGAGACCAGGGTTCGATTCCCGGCTGTTACACTATCATATAAAAGAAGACCTCAACAGCACTAAGAAACATCTGATTAATATGATTCTGTGTTATTTAAACTTTACTAACTGAAGGCTAACGAACAAAAGATCACTTCAAAATGACCAGGAGACTTTGCCTGAGAGTGTCTGACTGATGGTGCAATGGTCTAATCATCAGGCTTTCAGTACAGACATTCCATGTTCAAGTCCTGTTCCTCCTACAGCTCAATGCTGCAGTAATTTGAACTTTTCAAGGCTTGAATGAAAAATAAAAACTCAAAAGCACCAGGAGACATCTGCTGAATGCCCAAAGGTGCCTTGGCGTAATGGTGTGGAGCGCTTGACCCGTTGCCTCTGCTACAGGCAGTTGGCAGGTTCAAGTCCCATGTCATGACATCAAGGTGCTGGAGGACCATCGGGAGAGGGTGCTCTCTCCCCCTGTTTCCTGAGATGTAACGGTTGGGGCTTATGTCTGAAAGAACCCTGTCCAGCTAACCTTTTACCATGAAAATGTCCAATTTAACATACTCTTACCACCTCTCAGTTTGCCCTTTTCCAACTGGCCTGGAAGCCAGACATAAAAGAGGGACTTTCCAACCAAGTTTTGGCCCAGTATGCAAATAGACAGACTATTCTTTCTGTCAGATGATGGGCCAAATTGCTATTTTATTTTTAAACGTTTGACCTAATTCTTATCTGTAAAATTTTAGGTGGACAGGGTTCTTTCAAACATAACCCCCAACTGCTACTTTTCAGGAAACAGGGGGAGAGAGCACTGTCTCCCGATGGTCCTCACTAGTACCTTGCATGGGACTTGAACCTGCAGGCAGGTGGTAGCAGAGGCTACCGATCAAGCACACCACACCATTGAGCTAAGGCACCTTGGGGCAATCAGCAGATGTCTCCTGGTGCTTATGAGTTTTTATTTTTTATTCTAGCCTTGAAAAGTTCAAATTACTGCAGCATTGGTTGAGTATTAGTTTTGAACCAGTAACCTTTGGATTATGAACCTCAGATTTATCTTTTGAGCCACATCGGCATGTAAGGTACAATCGGGAACTTATATTTAACCAGCCGTTTAGAATTTAGATGGACAGTGAAAATGTTCTTCAGGAGAATTGAACCCGGAATGTTCTGCTTATAAACCCCAGGTTTATCTACGGTGCCACACTGGCATGTGAGGTACAATCGGGAACTTATATTTAACCATCCGTTTGGAATTTAGATGGACAGTTCTGTTTATAAACGTCTAAAACAAGTCTAAAAATAGACGTGTTTTAGACGTCTGTTTTGAGGATATGAAAAAAAACAAAAAACATGGGTTATAGCCCATCGTTTTTTTAAACTTTGAAAGAAAAAAAAACTAGTTTTTCATCATTTTTGAACATGGGCTATAGCCCATACCGTACGGCATACTATAGCACGCCGTTTTTCATCATTTTTGAGGATTTGAAAAAAATGAAAAAAAATGAAAAAAACATGGGTTATAGCCCATCGTTTTTTGAAATTTTGAAAAAAAAAAAGAAAACTTGTTTTTCATCATCTTTGAACATGGGCTATAGCCCATACCGTACGGCATACTATAGCACGCCGTTTTTCATCATTTTTGAGGATTTAAAAAAAAAAAAAAAAAAAAAAAAAAACATGGGTTATAGCCCATCGTTTTTTTAAATTTTGAAAAAAAAAAAATAACCTTGTTTTTCATCATTTTTGAACATGGGCTATAGCCCATACCGTACGGCATACTATAACACGCCGTTTTTCATCATTTTTGAGGATTTGAAAAAAATGAAAAAAAAAAAACATGGGTTATAGCCCATCGTTTTTTGAAATTTTGAAAAAAAAAAAATTAACCTTGTTTTTCATCATTTTTGAACATGGGCTATAGCCCATACCGTACGGCATACTATAGCACGCCGTTTTTCATCATTTTTGAGGATTTGAAAAAAATGAAAAAAAACAAACAAACATGGGTTATAGCCCATCGTTTTTTGAAATTTTGAAAAAAGAAAAAAATACTCGTTTTTCATCATTTTTGAACATGGGCTATAGCCCATACCGTACGGCATACTATAGCACGCCGTTTTTCATCATTTTTGAGGATTTGAAAAAAATGAAAAAAAACAAAAAAAACATGGGTTATAGCCCATCGTTTTTTGAAATTTTGAAAAAAAAAAAAAAACTCGTTTTTCATCATTTTTGAACATGGGCTATAGCCCATACTGTACGGCATACTATAGCACGCCGTTTTTCATCATTTTTGAGGATTTGAAAAAAAGAAAAAAAAAAAACGTCTAAAAAACGTCAAAAAATAGACGTCTAAAACACGTCTATTTTTAGACGTGTTTTAGACGTCTATTTTTAGACGTTTTAATCCCATTTTTAGACGCTCATCTAATAGCCCATACCGTACGGCATACTATAGTTTTTCATCATTTTTGAGGATTTGAAAAAAACGAAAAGAAAAAAAAAGCGATGGGTTATAGCCCATCGTTTTTTAATTTTTTAATTATTTTTTTTAATCCTCAAAAATGATGAAAAACAGCTTGCTATAGTATCCCGTACGGTATGCCCATGGTCAAAAATGGGATAAAAAACGTCTAAAAATAGACGTCTAAAACATGTCTATTTTTAGACGTGTTTTAGACGTCTATTTTTAGACGTTTTAATCCCATTTTTAGACGCTCATCTAATAGCCCATATCGTACGGCATACTATAGCACGCCGTTTTTCATCATTTTTGAGGATTTGAAAAAAATGAAGAAAAAAAAACGATGGGTTATAGCCCATCGATTTTTTTCAAATCCTCAAAAATGATGAAAAACGGCGTGCTATAGTATGCCGTACGGTATGGGCTATAGCCCATGGTCAAAAATGAGATGAAAAACGTCTAAAAATAGACGTCTAAAACACGTCTATTTTTAGACGTGTTTTAGACGTCTATTTTTTGACGTTTTTATCCCATTTTTAGACGCTCGTCTAATTGCCCATACCGTACGGCATACTATAGCACGCCGTTTTTGATCATTTTTGAGGATTTGAAAAAAACGAAAAGAAAAAAAAAGTGATGGGTTATAGCCCATCGTTTTTTAATTTTTTAATTAATTTTTTTTATCCTCAAAAATGATAAAAAACGGCTTGCTATAGTATCCCGTACGGTATGCCCATGGTCAAAAATGGGATAAAAAACGTCTAAAAATAGACGTCTAAAACATGTCTATTTTTAGACGTGTTTTAGACGTCTATTTTTAGACATTTTAATCCCATTTTTAGACGCTCATCTAATAGCCCATATCGTACGGCATACTATAGCACGCCGTTTTTCATCATTTTTGAGGATTTGAAAAAAATGAAGAAAAAAAAACGATGGGTTTTTTGATTTTTTTCAAATCCTCAAAAATGATGAAAAACGGCGTGCTATAGTATGCCGTACGGTATGGGCTATAGCCCATGGTCAAAAATGGGATAAAAAACGTCTAAAAATAGACGTCTAAAACACGTCTATTTTTAGACGTGTTTTAGACGTCTATTTGTAGACGTTTTAATCCCATTTTTAGACGCTCATCTAATAGCCCATACCGTACGGCAGGGTTCCCCAATAGGCGGCCCGCGGGCCATTTGCGGCCCACAGAGCGCCCCCTTGTGGCCCATGAAAGAATTTCCAAAAAAAAAGAAAAAAAATGTTTTTTCTTTTTTTTTTTAAGGGTCCCAGATATAAATGGCATTAAATGGGGGTCAGTAGCCTATGCATGTCAAACTGGGCATCCTTTTCAAATGGGGTCTTGCCCTGAAAATTCATTTTCAGGGCAAGACCTCGACCTCGCGCGTGCAGACTCGGCCCCCAGCCTGGTACGCTAGTCAAAATATGGCCCTTGAGGAAAATTAATTGGGGAACCCTGCTCTATGGCAATAGCACAAACATGCCGTACGATATGGTCCAAAATGATGAAAAACGAGGATAAAAAGAAAATTCAAAAAACTATGGGCTATAACCCATCGTTTTTTTTTTTTTTTTTTTTTTATCCTCAAAAATGATGAAAAACGGCGTGCTATAGTATGCCGTACGATATGGGCTATAGCCCATGGTCAAAAATGATGAAAAACAAGGATTATTTTTTTTAATAAAAAAGAAACGATGGACTATAACGTTTTTTTCATTTTTTTCAAATCCTCAAAAAAGATGAAAAACTGCGTGCTGTGGGGGGCACGGTGGCAGAGTTGGTAGTGCTGTCGCCTCAAAGCTAGAAGGTCCTGGGTTCGATTCCCGCTCGGAGGCGCTGTACGTGCTGGCGGCGTGTTTCCTCCTCCGCGTCATCAGTGCCCATACCCGAAGGAGGGGTTGGCGAAAGGGCCTTTCTGTGTGGAGTTTGCATGTTCTCCCCGTGTCCCCTAGCGTAGGTACCCTCACAAAAACATGCAGTAATCCTGTTCTCTAAACTGCCTCCCCCTGGCCAGCCGGGACACCTGATGGAGGGGAAAGGAACTGGTTGGAATAATGTGCTCCTTCCACGCGCTACGTCCAACCAGGGAAACTCCCCCCTGTCAGGTGTAAAGGAGCAACTTGGACACTCAAGCATGAAGGAAGCATGAGTTAAGTCTGTTGCTCTCCCTAGGTTGGCGGAGGGTGTGTAGAGCCCAGGATCACATCACAGGATGATTGACACAGGGGTGAAGAATGGGTTACAAAATCGTGGGACAAAAAATATAAATTAAATAAGAAAAACGGCGTGCTATAGTATGCGGTACGATATGGGCTATAGCCCATAGTCCAAAATGATGAAAAACGAAGATTAAAAAAATTATAAAAAAATTCAAAAAACGATCGTTTTTTAAATTAAAAATAATAATTCAAATCCTCAAAAATGATGAAAAACGGTGTGCTATAGTATGCCGTACGATATGGGCCCATGGTCCAAAATGATGAAAAACGAGGATGATTTTTTTTTTCAAAAATTAAAAAAACAATGGGCTATAACCCATCGTTCTTTTCCCCACACAATACACACTGCTTTTTTGTTTATTTTATCTCCCGATCATGTGGCAGCGTTCTAACACACTGAGCCACTGGCTCCAGACAATTCACACTGCTTTCTTGTTTATTTTATTCTTCTGAAATTGGTCGTGAAAGTAAAGACTTGAGTGGGGTTTGAACTCACCATCTCCCAATGATGTGGCAGCGTTCTAACACACTGAGCCACTGGTTCCAGATGATTCACACTGCTTTTTTGTTTGTTTTGTTCTTCTGTAAATCGGTCTTGAAAGTAAAGAAATTAGTGGGGCTTGAACTCACCATCTCCCGATCATGTGGCCAATGTTCTAACACACTGAGCCACTGGTTCCAGACAATTCACATTGCTTTTTTTGTTTGTTTTGTTCACCTGAAATTGGTCTTGTTCATCTAGTTTTTCACCCAGTGAGATCAGCCTAAGAGTCATAGGATTTTCTGTACCTCATTTCAACTGCCGAAAGCCTGGATTGAACCAGGGACCTTTAGACATTCAGTCTAATGCTCTACCAACTGCGCTATTTCGGCTTGTAAGTGTCACATCCAGAATATATTTTTCAATGTATTGTTAGTTCTTAAACAAATAAACTCATACAGTTTTCCCCCAGTGAGATCAGCCTGGGAGTCATACGGTTTTCTGTACCTCATTTGACCTGCTGAAAACCGGTTCCATTTGTACACTGTTAAAGTCACTAACACAACATCTATCTATTCTATAGACCCTCTACAACAGTGGTTCCCAAACCTTTTATTGTCAAGGACCCCTGAATTTACACTTTATTAGCCCGTGGAACCTAACCCTAACCCGGCTATAATCCATGGTAAAAAACGATGAAAAACGAGGATTTGAAAAAAGACAAATCACTTTTCGGAGTGATTTTCGTCCTCAAAAATGATGAAAAACGGCATGCTACAGTACCCTAACCCTAACCCTTGATCGTAGGAGATAGTAATCGAGTGCTATCCAGTCATACAATTTAAACACACTTTGAAGACACTTTGAAACTACTACAGAAAACTGGAAACACCGCCAATGTGGCACACTGCATCCTATCCGTAGGAATGAACAATCAACAGAAGAAGACAATGAGGGCGGACACAAGTGTGGCCTACATGGGTCACATATAATTCGCCCAGCTGGTACCCACTTAAGGCCCAATCAGATCCCAGTTCAAACCCATATAGGCAAACACAGGTGGCGCACACATGGTTCTGAAATAAAATGGCCCATTTGGATACCACCTAAGATCCACACGCCCTTTGTGAAAACTGGGTGCACGGCCCACTTGGAACCCATGCCCATAACCCATGTCAAAACCCAATTGGTCCCAGAAATCTCCATACATGTATAATGGGCATAAAAGGGACACGTGTACATCGGGAATTGCATAGCCTGGTGGGGCATGGATCTCCAACTTCCATCGTTACCAACTCTACAGCCAGGCAACGGTCTATAGTAGGCTATATTGTAAGTTAAAGTAGTTAGGCCTATAATGTGCTGTTCCATTGAGCAATGCATTATGACCACTACTCTATAATGCATTATATTCCTTGTCTTAAAACTGTGGTCATAGGCTACAGTATGATTATAAATCTTTATAACGAGTCAACCCCAGGTTGATAATGGCTTATGTCGATAAGATATTATCCAAATGAAAATTTGAGGTTTATTCTCTTGGAATTTTTGATATCCAGTGTTTGGTGTGTGTGCACAAACTTTGTCCTACACAAACATTAAACGGACAATAAATGTATGTAATTAACTGTTGCTATCAAATCCTATATGTCAGTACTGTTGATAGGCAACTTTGGCTTTGAAACGTACTGCACTGTTATTGTATTCATTGCAGGTATATTGAATGTATTGTAAACACTAGGAACACATTATTCTACAAAAGCCTATCCCTCCACCAGTGAGAATAAACAACACAGCAAGTCACACAGACTTTGTCAAAGTTATTATTGTAGAATACTTTGATAGTTTTTTTCTTTCATACAGACAAAAGGTGTTGGACTTATTCCCATTAAATTCTCATAGATTTCCATATAGTTTTAGTCTACAGTATACAGGTGAGTTCTTCCTCATATATATATATATATATATATTTATATATATATATATATATTTATATATATTTATTTGCTTAAATAACAGGCAGGTAACTCTTTTAATATATATTCAATGGTCTTAACATTTTCTTTCTTCCTTTTTTTTCCATTTCAACACAGTTAAAGCCTGATTTATGCTCCGTCTTACGACGGTAGATCTACAAACTCACAACGTCGACTCGTAGTGTGCTTGTAGATATAGGCGTATTTTCTGTGCACAACACTGTCATACGATGAAGTATAATACAGGCTTTTAAGCCTGCATTTTCTGTCTGCGGAACAGCGCAGCACTGCAATGTGCAAGAAGGGGGCCCCATTCCACACAGAATATTTACGACTGTATATGATGGAGACCTTATAAATTATAACACCATCACGTTCTTCTGCCATTACAGCATGGCAGTAATACTTCGGAGCAAATCTACAAGGACAGCCTAATCATCAGATGCATGATGTGACCAATGCATTGCACTCTAGCTCTGCATTACCTTCCACAGGGTTCTTATTGTCCTTACCGGGTCCCCTCTTGGGCCGTGGTTGATCTACTGAGGTACATGTCTGTATATCCTGGTCTCTATTTACAGTGGCGCTTGAAGAGACAAAACATCTCTGCACACCTGCAGGGGGCGCTGTTCAGTGGACAGAAAATGCAGTCCAGAGAGTACACTCAGGAGAAATGTGCAACTGTCCCTTTTCCATCAGTGGGAGCACCGGTGGATGAAATCAAGAATAAACATAATAACGTAATAATAATAATAATAACAATAATAACAATAATAATCATATACAAGCGCTTCCATTTTGTTGTTCCGCTCTTTACAAAAAGCAATAGAATTAAAAGAAGAAGAAAAAAATGTTACAGGAACCAAATATCTGTATAAATGAATGTGCGTATTTGGGGGCGATATGTACAGTAGTGGTGGAGTTGTACAATAATTTATAACTTTCATAGTAAATATATTCTAATATATTATTTTCACGTGTTTTTTTTCCCTCCTGTGAATTCTGTCTCACAACATCATGAAGAAAACGTGGCAGGATGGAGGGACAGAGAGAGAGAGATGTCTGGAACTGGACTGTGGGATTTACGCCATTACAGATTACAGGTGTGTGTGTGTGTGTGTGTGTGTGTGTGTGTGTGTGTGTGTGTGTGTGTGTGTGTGTGCGTGTGTGTTGCAGACAAAATTGTAGAGCTTTGCTAGACGGTGCTGAAATAGACTATAGGTTAGACATGGCCAGAATATGGCGTTTGTTTGCATGTATGTATGTGTTACGTGTGTCGTATGTCGGTGTGAGAGAGCATGACAAGATATATGGAGATTGAAGCACACAAGACTATAGTATCTAGCCTAAATGATATTACACGAGACAGAAAGAGTGACATTGATGATACCAAATGCATGCTTCAAA
Source organism: Protomyctophum parallelum (assembly GCF_964188405.1). NCBI lineage: Eukaryota > Metazoa > Chordata > Actinopteri > Myctophiformes > Myctophidae > Protomyctophum > Protomyctophum parallelum. The sequence goes on from NC_139705.1 coordinate 4,726,217, forward strand.
AAGACCAACACAAACCGCCACAGGCAGCCAGTTCCATTGGCCGGGGTCAAGGGTCAAGGGGTGGGTGGAGACCATGATGAGTGTGACGATGACGGGGCATTCTAGGAGACCAGAGTTCTATACAGGTGAGGGTGTTTCCCAGAGAGCCCGGTGTGCAACTCCCAAGTATAGCGTTATAGAAGGACGGACATGTTCTCTCTTCCTGTTGGCATGTAGACATTTCTTACTTTTTTACATTAACGCATTTCTTATATTCTATAGGTCCAACTGCACTTGCTGACACAGCAGTCTGTTGCATATTGTTTGCCCCCCCCCCCCCCCCCCCCTGCCTTGTCTGGTGTGGTGATATAGCAGTTAGATCGGGGATCATGGCAAAGATACGGGAAACAGTGGAGGTCTGGGGAATGAGGAGAGGGGGGGGGGGCAGGGGCTGTAATTGCATTGTAGTCACACTCAGAGATAACATTTAAGCGATTCACCCACACCTATAGTGCAACATGGGATACAAGAGGGGCACTCTCACACTTTAAATCTGGAATGTGATGACATCATTGGAATGTTCTTTTTTTTTTATTTTTTTTTATGTACCCCATGGAATGTTATAGGGTATAGCCGGAAGGCTCTAGAGATGAAAGGTGGAATGTATAATGTCAGTATGAGTGCTCCACCGCGTGTGAATGCATTTAGTGCATATGTTTTGTGTAATGTGTTACAGTGTGAGTATGTTTTGGGGAGAGGTACAAGTCATATGATTCCCAGACAGTGAAGCACTGCATTTGGTGATGATGATGATGATGATGATGTGATGGACAGTTTCTGCCATATAGTATCAAAATGAGGATATGACTAAGTGAGCTCTCACTGACCATTGGTCAAATTATAGACCTGGTCAGGATGTGCAGTAGGAGCAGAAGGTGATATAATCAGACAAGGACCTCATGATTGTGGGAATGGTGAGTGCTTGTACATCAGTTGTACAGTGGGAATGGTGAGTGCTTGTACATCAGTTGTACAGTGGGAATGGTGAGTGCTTGTACATCAGTTGTACAGTGGGAATGGTGAGTGCTTGTACATCAGTTGTACAGTGGGAATGGTGAGTGCTTGTACATCAGTTGTACAGAGGGAATGGTGAGTGCTTGTACATCAGTTGTACAGTGGCGTCCTAGCATCTTTCACCCAGTATGGAACAGAATGTTTGCATACATTCACAGTTTGTGTTTCATGCGCAGATGAGAAGAGGACATCGACGACGGCAGTGGAGCAGAAGCAGGTGCAAGGCGTCTGAGTCAATGTACGGTTTTAAAGGGCCATCACATGTGCGTTCTGTGGCTGATGGCGTTTAAAGGGTTAATGCTCCCAAAGCATTCTGCTTTAAAACCAACTCAAATACTAAAATGTCCATATATACGCTGACGACAAGAGGCCAAACAGTGAGACCCTTTTGGGTGGGGGATGGGAGAGCTGTGCAAGTTAAAAGTCTTTAATGCATGGAGCAAAACTGTATGTTTTATAGGCCTATACGCCTCAGTCTTCTATGAATCCAGGTCATTTCATGCTCTTTGCCACCATGTCAGAATAGAGTGGGCCCTTTGGGAGTATGTATGCGGAGGCTTTCACGGGGTTGGCCGGTCATGTTGGAGAAGCAATGGGCGACCACAAGACTAGCTCTCTGGTCTCTGTCGTCGCTGCTCAGACTTTGACACATTACTATACATTCTCTTATGTATTTACGATTAGGTTTAAATGAACAGTATCCATTGTTGCAAGTTCTGTTTTTTTGCAATTTTTTGTCACCCCCCCCCCCCCCCCAGAAGAGACAAGACAACACACATACAAACAGAGAAAGAGAGGAAGGAAAGCTAATAAAATGAAATAAATACATTATTTATTTTATAATAAAATAAATAAAAATGAGCAGATAAAACAAAATCCTGCATGAGGTCGAGAAGAATAAATAACACATGAACGTAATGAGAAGTAAACTGAAGAAGTACAAATAAATAGAAACATGGATGAAACTATAACCAACCACTCAAACCAAATAAATGAGACTGTGGTCTTTAAAGAAAGCACCAAGCATCACTTGTATCGCAAAGCGACATAGTGGTTTCAAAAGCTTTTAGAAAATAACTGGAGGAATTGTGATGAGAATGGCTGTGGGTATATAGGCAGACGAGAAACACCATCAGCTGGGGAACAGAAACAGAATGAGTCTGCCCCCTTTGGCCCCCAATGCCTCCTGGGATGTGTAGTAGAGTTGCAGATTCATCGTGTCCATCCCCCCCCCCCCCCCCCACATGTGAATGGAGGAGTCTATGTGGTGGGAGGAGTTACAGGAGGGTAAAGGGGGTGGGTGGAGGTATTTGGAGGGGAGGGGTCAGGCTTTGGGGCCTGGAGGGTGTCAAAATAGAGGGAAACTCTTAATGTTCTGCAAAGGAGCCTCCAAGGGGAAACGTCTTCAATTAAATTGTCCACCCCCTTGTCCCTCGCTCCTTCCTCGCTTTGAACTCTGGCGAGACAGACTTTACACTCCACCCCATCCACCCCCCCACACACACACACACACACACACACACACACACACACCTCTCCCCTGTTGACCACCACTCTCCCCCGTTAGTCTCAGTTATAAGGAGGTCTCTACGCAATAGAGGGTGGGGGCCGGCAGGCGAGGGAAAGAGGGCACAGGGTTGGCTAGCCTGTCCCTGTCGTGATAATGGAGATGGTGAAGGTGATGATGATGGTGGTAATAATGGGGCGGGTGGTGGGAGTTGTGGGGGTGGTGATGGTGGTGGTGGAAGGGATGGTAAGGAGGGCTCCGGTCGCTCTGACTCGCCGCGCCGCCGTCGCTTCTGTTCACCGCTGAACTGCCTCCGCCGCCGCCGCCGCCGCCGCCGCCGTTACTGCTGTTGCTGTTGTTGTTGTTCCTGTTGCACGGGGTCACCGGGAGGCTGTGCTGGCGGTAGGGGCGCGTGGGGCGGGTGCGAGTCGGGGGCGGGTGCTGCTGCTGCTGCTGGGCGGCGGCGGTGGGCGGGGGCGGCGGCTTGCGGAGGGCCGGGTGCAGGTGCTGGTTGTATCGGCTGAGCTCCGACTCGTCGTCCACGTCCGTGTCGTCGATCAGGGGGATGTTGTGGATGAGGTCGTTGATGAGGAACTCGGGGTGGGCCATGAAGTTGTGGACGGAGTTCCGGGACTCGGGCTTCTCGGTGGTCCGGCCCTCGTACAGCGAACTACGGAACGCTTTCACCACTCGCATCTGTGTGTCGTTGTGCCCGGGAGAGGAAAGGGAAAAGGACAAGGAAAAAAAGGGGGGGGGGGGGGGTATAGGGGAAGAGTGCGCGAAAGAAGATAGTGAGAAGGTGAGAAAGGTTAGAAGACGGTGTGTGTGTGTGTGTGTGTGTGTGCGTGTGTGTGTGTGTGTGTGTGTGGGGGGGGTCTAGGGAAACCCCCCCCCCAGACAGAGAGACAGACAGACAGACATACACGTCCTCCAGCAGACAAAAACAGTCTGACAGGGTGGATGCTCAGACCCAGGTGGCAACAATCCATGTTTCCTCTGAAGGTATCTCTGCACAGTACAATCCTTATAGGTCCATTTGGTTATATTTCGTAATATTTGTACACTCGCAAGGCCCTGACTGTCAGATGGTTGTTTTTTACTGGCTGTAGTGTGGGCATGTCAAAACAGTCTTTTATAGTTCATAGTTTTATTTTTGAGTGTCGACAGGAGTTAGAGACTATACCGAAATACAATGTGTGTAATGGCAGCTCGGCATTAACAGGTTATTTTTTGTCGTTGCAGTGTACAGTGTACGTTTGTGTTTTTAAGTGCATTTCCAAACGAAATAGGCAAAGGTCGGCACAGATCAGGGAAAAGAATAGATTTGCCTGTGAAACTACACTAGTCCTTTGCATTAGCTCGAGTCGCGACTTCAGCAAACATAAAACAATATGGGCGAGGAGAATTGGTACAAAAGTTCCTCGTTCTTTATGACGGCAAACTAGCCGAATATAAAGATAAGAGACATTTTGACACCTCACGTTATCCCACCTTTGACGTGAACAATTAAGTGGCCTCGCGTGACATGCATCTATTGACGTATAGCTTTCTATTGATCAGAGCCTTCAGAGTCACAAACGGAGAAATGAATGCTGGGAATATCACCGTGTCCCTTTCACCGGTGTGTAAGAATTTGGTCGGGTCACATTGCAATGCTGGCAAGTCTCTAAAGTATATTGTTGAGTACACATCTTAAAGAGGAACAACACCCTGTCAGTAAACTGCTGTACTATATAGGTAAGGTTGCACTAAAGGCTACATCCCAATCATGATGTAATAATTCCTTGCTTTACCATTGAAACATCATACTATTACATCACGATTAACACATAATGGCCAGCAGTGCAATCTAGTTGAACATAATATAGTGTGCGTTTTTCTTTTTAATAATGTGACTACGGGTGTATTTACTCTTTAAACAGCTGATTGTTTCGGAAAATCATCTCAGTCCTGACGCCAGAAATAAAGATGGGGATATATCAACGGATTCAATGTTTTTTTTACAAAGTGTCCACCTGAGCCTGTGCATCTCAAAACAAGACCAAAATATATATAAAATATAGATTATAGATATAGAGTTAATGGACACACGTTGTCAGTTCAGAGTTCCACCGGAACCAAAGCATTCAGGAGCCACCATCACAAACACCACAAAAGCTGCACGACATTCATATCATACACACATATACAGTCTGCATGTGTGTGTGTGTGTGTGTGTGTGTGTGTGTGTGTGTGTGTGTGTGTGTGTGTGTGTGTGTGTGTGTGTGTGTGTGTGAGTGAGTGAGTGTTTTTGGGCGTGCGACTGTGCATGTTTGGTTGGAAGGGGTTGGTTGCTGTTTGGGACAGAGGGTGTAAAATCAGTGGAAATACACTTGCATGGAACACAACGCACACACGCACGCACGTGTACACACACAGACACACACACACACGCACGCACGTGTACACACACGCACACACACGCACACACACACACACACACACACACACACAGATATGGATGTTTTATTAAAACAGATTGAGGAAGGAATGGCGACTGTGTTGGTTGGAAGCATGATGAAAAGTAAAGTGGAATGAACTTATAGCAATGGAACACAACACAACACACACACGCACGCACACAAGGAACGCACGCACACACGCATACACACACACACACACAGTGACATACACACACACACACAGACACACACAGAGAGAGCGCAAGATGGGGTGAGTCAGTCACTTAGCCATTCCACTGGCACTGACAAACACGCGCGCACACACACACCCACGCGTGCGTGCGTGCAAAATGTACTGTAATGTGGCCATGCAGCAGTGAAGGATGATTGATGATGATGATGATGATGGCAATAATGATGATGAAGCTGCTTTTGGGGAAATTAATAATAAAAAATAAGAATAGTGGCATCACAGAGAAATCACGGGTTAGGACCATTGTGGGATTGTGGGTTAGCTCGTTAGAAAATTGCATGTGATTTTGCTGAATGGTTGGAGCGCAGCTTGTCACATATAGAGAGGAAGTTATAGCGGACATGCTGAATCACACCATTCTCAGTCGAGCCCACACGCACGCACGCACGCACACACACACACACACACACACACACACACACGCACACGCACGCGCAGAGTGAGGTTCATGGGTGCATTTCAAGGTGCTATGCAGTGTTTGTGTGCATAATAATCACATTCTGTTGTCATGGCAGCGTGTCGGTCCATGCACGCACCCGCTTCCCCAAGAAGAAGAAGCGTTGTCCAAATGCAAACCAACAGACAGACGGGCGCACACACACACACACACACACACACACACACACGCTGGCAGAGCCATAGATGGAGACAGTTTGGCCATGGTGGTAGTTTTGCGATGACAGCGATATAGGACAACCAACTAGAATCCAAAGTATGGATTATGAACGGATGAATGAAATATATACAGTATACTGTATATAGTCCGGCAACAGGATGAGAAGCCCAATACTGCAGTTGGCCAAACTAGGAGTATGCTGTCTCTATATATGGCTCTGGCATACATTATGACTGACAGACTGACGGACAGACAGACAGACAGACAGACAGACAGACAGACAGACAGACAGACAGACAGACAGACAGACAGACAGACAGACAGACAGACAGACAGACAAGCAGTAGGTTCAGTGCTTATCTGTTTTTCCAAAGAGCCTGTCAGATGATAGAAAAACACCTCATGCAGACTGCAGAAGGTTCCAGAATGATATACTTGCTCACTTTTGTTTTCATGTTTGGTTTGTTTTCATTTTGTCTCCATGGTAAAGCGGTAAACATTCGAGTATATGACGCCCACGGTGTGACCTGCAGAGCTAGAGGCCATATGTAGCCCAGGGCACTGCCGAGTTTGTTTTTATTTCTCTTTTTCTCACTTTTATTTCTCTGTCTCTCTTTGCTCTCGCTCTCTCTCTCTCCCCCTCCCCTCCCCCTCCCTCAGCTGTTTTCAGTATAGTGCATGATTGAATACTTTGATGGTTAAATTACCAGAAGCATTATAAAGAAGGCGTTCAGAGAAGTAGGAGGCTTGCTGTGTGCAAAACACAGGCTGATGAGAAATAACAGCAACACAACCGTGGACAGAAAGAAGCTGTATACGTGAGGTAGATTAGTGGTTCTCAACCTTTTTGGGTGGCGACCGTGACCCCCAAAATAACTATTATTATTAAATATTTGAACTGGGGACCCCCAACCCTGAGTTGAGGCATTACATTTAGCTTAATCGTCTATTTTCTTTTGCCTCTTTCTTATATTAGGCAATTTTACAATTTGGCCGCACTGTTTGACCAGTTTTCATAGTATCCTTTGTTGATTACACGTATGATGTAGTAAATGGTCTTTTTTTCTTTTCTTTCTTTTGGTGATAGCATTATGTTATGCTTTAGCTATTGAAAAATAGCAGATCTACAAGCTCATAGCGCGCCACTTAGGAGCTTGTAGGTCTGCTATTTTTGAAAAATCAAAGAAGGACTGACATAGAAACATAGCTTTTTCAGAAAACTGTCCAGATGTAGAAGACATTTTTAGAATCTGATCTCAGGTCAAAATGGGTTAAAAAGGTCTTAAAAAGTCCTTGAATTGTCACTTCACTGTCATCTGGGGACCCCTGTTACACAGGTTGAGAACCACTCAGGTAAATAACTCCAGTTCCCCCACCCGCCCCATCTTCCCCATAGCTTTACACTTAACCCATTCTGACCTGAGATCAGATTCATAACGAGGTTTCCGCTGGACACACACTGGTCTGATGAACCCATTCTGACCTGAAATCAGATTCTAAAAAATGTCAGTCGTTCTTCGATTTTTCAAAAAATAGCAGACCTACAAGCTCGTATCGCGCCACTCGGTGGCGCGATATGAGCTTGTAGATCTGCTATTTTTCAATAGCTAAAGCATAACATGATGCTGACACCAAAATGGGTGCCCGGTCAGAATGGGTTAATTCGCTCGCCCCAAAACATCCGATCTACAAGCTCACAAACGTGCTACTGTCACATATCTTTGAGCTTCAAATTTTCCAGCGAGCGGCACGGTCATACCACAAAGTATAATTCAGCCGTTAAAATGACTATTGAAGCTTCGGAGATATAGCCGTGCACCAATAGCATTATAGCAATGATCTCTCCTCAGTTGCCGTTCCCTGGCCAAGTCTGCTTTTTTCACACACAAAACACTGACGGAGAAAAATACACAACAGAGCTCTCCTGCTTTAACATGGAGGACTGTAGAGTAAGCAAAGAAACAGGGGAAAGGTTTTTATACTCAACCCACATCCTACCAACCCTCGTGAGAAACATTTAACTAGATATCCAGAAACAAAGTTATATACCGACAGCATGTCGCAGGTTTGAATCCCGATCGAGACAACCTTTCCTGCGTGTCCATCTCTCTCTCTCTCAACCCCCTATTTCCTACTAACTAATAAAGGCAGAAAAAGACCCAAAAATATAAAGAAAATAAATAAATGAACAAATTAAAAAAATAAAGAACAAAATAAATATAAGTTTTTCTATTTTTGAAAATCAATTATGTTTGGCGAGGGGCATCTTAACTGCTGCACACTGACTCAGACGAATCATATAGTCACCACTACTCCCAAAGGCCTATTCTGAGCTAGGAAAAAAAACGAAAAACAAAAAAACAAAGAAAGAAAAAGAAAACTGATGTCTGATGCTTCCCCATAAACAGAACAATTTCGACTTGAACTGAACTTATCTGAGTTGAAATGTACATGGAAAAGGTTAGGTGTATGTGTTCCCTAACGGCTGAATGGATTATTTTGTAAATCCTCAATCCTGATTGCCTTATACTCTGGCCTGAACTTGAAACGTGACATGAATGTTAATTGAAGGATCTAATCCGTGCCACATTTAATTCCAAGTTAAATGCTTTAAATGCCATTTACCACTTTCCTAAAGCATTCATTTGCTTATTCACCATCGGAAACTGAGTCACAAGACCATCGATCGCTTAAGGTCTAAATGAAAACATTTCACACAGTTGAGTAATAGATTCAACAACCACATCTGTGGACTGTGGGAGTGGGAGTCAAAAATCTGCCACCTGGACAAAGTGAAGTGTCACTGCAATTGGATGCTGTGTTCATGCTTTGAGGTATTTTGTTCAAAACCGACCACCACCAAACTTTAGATTCCAATCAGGATGGAATATGAATAATCGGACAGATCCGTCTTGATCACCTGATTATTATGATACGATTTGCGTGGTGTTTGGACAAAATCTATAGGAGTTATATAATAATGTGAGAAACGGGAAAGAGGTCTGGCTTCCCGGTATAGTTTGTGTGCACAGTTTCACGTCGATCTGTGCCGGAGATGTAGTTGTCCAACAGACTGACTGACGGACGGACACACACATGGACAGACGGACGGACGGACAGACAGATAGGGGGGGGAGGGGGGGTCACACCTTTGGCCCTGGCAGAGACAATAACAAAAGGGGTTGGGGCCGGGGATGCTAACTTGAAACCATTTAAACACTTTGTCGATCCCTTCGTCCCTGCCTTTGTGCAGTGCTATAGACTGGAGTCGCTAATAGGCCTATACAGAGCTTTATGCTTGGACTCTGGTGTCTATGAGTTCTATGGACAGTGTGGCCTGTATGCGATACGTGAAGCCATCGATAGTGTCTGCAGAGGAGGGGAAACAAAGATAGCATGGTGGTGTCAGCGCGGTGCCCGTGTGAGTCTGTCTGCATCTACTCTACACCTACTGATGATAGCATGGTGAGAAGCAGGGGAGGGGTAAGTAAGGAGAAGCAACTCAGGAGACACAGTGACTATACGGATGAGACAAGTAAATGAAGAGACAGCTCAAACACACAAACACACAAACGCACACGCGCACACACACACACACACACACACACACACACACACACACACACACACACACACACACAGGTTCACACACACACACACACACAGGTTGACACATACAGGTTCACACATTCGCACACAGACAGAGGAACATGAAACACACATCAGGGACCAGTCTCATCTGCGTCAGCTTTGCCATGCGCAACACGCACACCCGCAAGCACACACGCACTCATATGCAGACACACGCACACCCGCAAGCACACACGCACTCACATACAGACACACTCATATACAGACACACGCAGAACTGACATAAAACTAAAATAGTAAAAAAAAATGGACGGGAAATTAAGGATGGTTTGACACTGTCCCACTAAGGAAGTGAAAGGATGTATAGTTGAAAGAAGAATGAGGGAACACAATAAAAAATATATACATATTTAAAGAATTAAAAAAAAAAAAGAAGAGAAACGTTACTAAAAAAGGAATCTTATCAATATGCTACACCAGGAGCCTGTATTTAGATCTGGTTCAAATCTAAATACATTCAGAATCTCTAACAAAACACCATCTCTACTCAAGGATTAACAGATCACAACACAGTTCACACGTCTCTGTTGCCTTCAAGTCAACTTGGGAAACCTGCAACATCTCCCGAAAAGTACAGAGGAGAAAGTGATAACTGTGATGGAAAGACAGAGAGAGAGAGAGAGAGAGAGAAAGGGAGGAAGAGGAGTTTGGAGACATCGGGGAGAGGCGAGAGAGCCAAACTTGCCAAATCAGAGAGCTGTAGAATGCTGTTATGGGAGAGCAAGACAACAAATTGGCAACAAACTATAAAATGAGAGGCATAGAGGCAGAAGAATGGCTTGAAGAAGGGCCCAGTGCGACAGATACTTGATACTTCAATGTGCGACAATCTCAGAAACAGCAGCTGTAGTATCACTGGGCGTTTTATATATACTCGAAGGTTTACAGTTAAATGGAGCGTTTTGCATAAAGCCATGTGGAAAGCCATTTGTGTCGTGATGAGTATATGCATTCTATATACAGCACAGTGTACAATCAAATCGTATTAGGCTGGTCGTTTGGTTTAGTTTTTTTTTTCAAACTCAGGAGATGTTAATTAATTAATTCTATAACATTGCTATAATCACACACGTCAATCTTATCACACCACTTAAGGTGATTTTGTACAACAGTATATAGCCAACCGTAGTAGTAACCATGCTTGACCTTCATGAACAGACAGGAAGTTTACATAATGGTGCAGGAAGAAGGAGGTGTCATTCTCCTTCTCTGATCTTTTGGGCCCCGTGTCAACTATTTGTTGACCATTTTTACATTTTTGTTCTTCTCGTCTCAGTGTTCTGCAGTCCCTCTCATTTGAATATTTGTTAAACTCCGTTAACCCATTCTGAACGGGCACCCATTTTGGTGTTGGCATCATGTCATGCTTTAGCTATTGAAAAATAGCAGATCTACAAGCTCATAGCGCGCCACTCGGTGGCGCGATATGAGCTTGTAGATCTGCTATTTTTGAAAAAAAAAATCGAAGAACGACTGACATTTTTAGAATCTGATCTCAGGTCAGAATGGGTTCGTCAGACCAGCGTGTGTCCAGTGGGAAACCTCGTATGAATCTGATCTCAGGTCAGAATGGGATAATTGAAAACGTTTTCCACCTCGGGACACCATCAGGGGCCTCTTTAAGACAGAAAGAGAATGACAGGTTCTCTCCCCCCACCCCCCCCCCCCCCCCCCTCCCAACACCATTTAACATAGAACAGAAACTCCAGGCTGGGGAATGGACTAGGTCTAGGACCAGACCAGACCAGACCAGACCAGACCAGACCAGTAAGGACCAGGACAGATCCGTCCGGGACTGGGGTGCTGTTTGATAAGGAGAGTAGAGAGGAGAGGAGACAACACACGCACACATATACGAGCAGCGAGCCACAACCATTAAGTATTACTGCAGTCAACGTGCCGTGCAGAAGTGTATGTGTGTGTGTGTGCGTGTGTGCGTGCGTGTGTGCGTGCGTGCGTGCGTGCCCAGGAGAAGGAAGATGAATGCATGCATGTATACAGTATATGTTTTGCGTATAGTATATGTCCTTCATTGTGGTCACTGTCCGTGCGTATTTAATGCATATATCTCTATGTCAACGGTTTTCATGTGTACGGGCGCGTTCGGCTGACTCACTCCCAGGAGCGGGGCTGGTATTGGCTGTGGCGGTGGAGAGAGCTACATGAGAGGGGGTAGAGAGTGTGTTTACGTCGTGGAGTTGTTGACTGAGCACGGAGGAGCGCCGCCTCGCCACCGCGGCGCCCTGAAACGAACTGCTTCGTTTGAACGTGCGCGCTACCTCCATCTGCAGGGCAGAGACAAAACAGCAACACGTACGTACTTAGCGAAGGGGGTTGGAAGAAGTATAGGTCTGGTGTGTGTGTGTGTGCGTGTGTGTGTGCGTGTGTGTGTGTGTGTGTGTGTGTGTGTGTGCCTGTACTGTAGGTGTATGTGACCTATATATTTAATATAGATGTACATTCAGGGGTGTGTGTGCGTGCGTGTGCGACGTGCGTGTGCATATGTGCGTGTGCGTATTGCAAATGTATACTTTTAGATGCACCTACAGGGATGTGTGTGTGCACGTGTGTGTGTGTGTATGTGTGCGTGCGTGCGTGCATGCGTGCGTGCGTGTGCGTGCGTGTGTGTGTGCGTGTGTGTGTTTGTGTTTATCCACACTCTCAGACAAAGCCCTTCTGATGGAGATTTTTGCACATTTCCAAAACAAGAGGCACTTTTACTGGCATGTAAAAACAGTGTGAGAATCGCGCAGTCGGGAGCATCTGTATTTATCCTATCTCATAGGCTATACAAACACAGGTATGTGTGCACTGCTCAAAGACACCCTGCACAACCATAGACACTTTCACGCAAGTATAGGATTTATTTGTCCCTCTCTTTTCACAAAATGTCTAAAAATATCAGTTGTTATATACAGTGGAGTTATAGAGACTTGAGAGACGTTGAGCTGAACAGAACAGTTTAGCTGTGTTTGGAGAGAAGTGGAATCATTACGTTTGGCACAAAGTCAAAGTCAGTTCAAACAGAAAGAAAGGAGAGAGAGAGAGAGAGAGAGAGAGAGAGAGAGAGAGAGAGAGAGAGAGAGAGAGACATTCTAGGTTTTGAAAGACAGAGGAATAATTATGCAAATATACAGCTGGTTATATGCTTATCTGTCAAACACAAAGAAAGGCACATTATCTAATACAGCTAAAAAGCATGATAACAGATGTGTTGTTGTTATTATTCTTATTATTTCATTCCAAAAGGCTCTCCCTTTTGCTTCATGTTGGCATCTAAAAAGGCCACGATGTGTCGGTACTAGACATAGTCCCAATTATTGTCCACTGCAATTTGCAGTACTCGTTCTTGACGTGTCTGTAATTTGCTTTGTGTATAGGCCTATACCACATGGCCATTTGAAGTATGCCACTTCTCATTAACAACCTGATGTCTCACATTTCCATTTCAACAGGATAGGAGTGACTCAGGGTGATGTCTGATGAACCCATTCTGTACGGGAACCCCTTTCTGGTGTTTTAAGCATTATGTTATACTTTAGCTATTGAAAGATAGCAGATCTACAAGCTCATAGCTATGGACTTGTAGGTCTGCTTTTTTTCAAAAATCGTGAAAATTTGCCTTTTTTGAGAACCACTGATACAGAAACATAAGGTTTTTCAAGAAAACTGTCGAAGGATTTCGAAGACATTTCTTCTACATGTCGACGTCAGGCCTATAAATGGGGATAACAGTACCTGGGTCTGGATGCGGTTGAGGCCTCTGAACCAGAGGATCTGTCCACGGCGCAGCTCTCGTTCGGCACAGTCGATCTCCTCCTCGTCGTCCGCCATCTCCTCCTCCTCCTCCCCCGCGGGCTCCAGGCCTAGCCCCGCCTCTTTCAGGCACGGCAGTCGCTCGGTCGGCACCGAGGTGACCACCTGTCGGCCGCGGGTCACATGACACGGGAATGGTTTTCAGGTGGACAGACAGACAAGGTCCAATTATCCTAATTAACCCAATGTCCAAATAACTGCCACATTCTGTAACCCTATAGCAGAGACACTGAACACAGTCAGGTAACTCACGAATAGATTGAGTTATAGGAGAATAGATTGGGCGGCGCAGTCCCGCCCCCCCTCGAGAGACCCGGGAAATATTTTTTATTTTCCTCATAGGCTTTTCAGAAAGTATTTATTTGAAGACGAAGAATTAGAAAGTAGAAAAAAACACTTTCTTTTGTTGTTTTTCTTCTTTGTAATTATTTGTTTGGTCCAAAATATTGTTGTTTGTTGTCATGATTTGCCACGACTCGAGTCGGCTTCGTGCGACGCTTAAATAAATACTTTTTGAAATGTCTACGGGGGAAAATGCATTGGGATTCATTTCCTGGGCCTGGCGTCGTCATGAAAGGGGGCGGGACTGCGACGCTCTATAACAGCACATAACAACTACCAGCAACCATATGCAGAAGGAAGGCGGGAAGAATGCAGTCTTATACCGTTACTGTATAGGTGTGCTTAAATACCCCGCCCGATTGGTCTGCTGATTGCCACATATCAGCGTATATGTGGGTCTCGCAAACGCTGTATACAACCACATAGTAATGCAGCGTATTAACCCAATCGAGTATATCTGACTGAACTAACTCCGCTTAGCTTAGCTACGTATCATTAGAATAGAATAGAATAGATCAATAGAACAATACAACAGCATTCAAATCCCCCTATATAGGCTATAATGGAAAACGTATAAGCTCGCCACGCGGAACACGGCATAGACCCACTGCACGCGGCCTCTGACGTCACTTATACACCTCCGTGTTTCTCCGCCGGACGGACGCCATTAAAATAGCGCCGTCCGCAAATCGACAGGCCTATATAGGGTCTGCCAAAATCTCCCGGAGGGGGCGTTAACATATGTGTCACGTGGTAGCGGCCGCCATGTTGGCAGGCATTTCTGCTTTGTTTACAGTCAGCGGCCATCCGTGTGCGTTCTAACACCAGAGGGAGTTCAACGAGCTCGTTCCTGGCGACAACACAGTGAGCCAACACCAGGATGGAAAGAAAAAACGTCGGCCTCGACATACCTTGCTTACAAGGACAAGCTTAACTTTGAGGAAAGGGAGCGTTACCTCAACAAAATCAAGGATATTGACGTTCTCGACCCATATGAACACACTGACTGATCTTCTACCACCACTAATGCGACTACATTTAATGCTTGTCCTTGTAAGGTATGTCGAGGCCGACGTTTACCCAGGGTAACTGGACTAAGGAAAGGAAAGGTACTATGTTTACCCAGGGTAACTGGACTAAGGAAAGGAAAGGTACTATGTTTACCCAGGGTAACTGGACTAAGGAAAGGAAAGGTACTATGTTTACCCAGGGTAACTGGACTAAGGAAAGGAAAGGTACTATGTTTACCCAGGGTAACTGGACTAAGGAAAGGAAAGGTACTATGTTTACCAAGGGTAACTGGACTAAGGAAAGGAAAGGTACTATGTTTACCCAGGGTAACTGGACTAAGCTTCAGATTTCAGATACTTGTTTACAGCCAGGCCCTGCTTATTTCATAGAACATTTCATGGTAGTGGTTCAATGCCTTGTCCAAGGGCACTTCAGCGGTGGTAATTTGTAACGTGTCGGACCGCTGATTCGAGCTGGCGACCTTCCGGTATCAAGACCGCTCCGCAATCCGTTCGGCCACCGCTGCCACTTCGGAGGAGTCGAAACCATAATAACCCGCGGCCTATAGTGTCTGCGTGTGCCGCAGCACAGACACAACGCTGTCCAGGGCGCTGCATGCCGCTGTGTCAAACTCTGGGACTCTAAAGGTTTGGACTAACCCCTAAATCGGACATTATTTATCTGCCTGCAGTAGCCACTGTGATTGGTTTTATTACTGTACGCTAAATCCCAAACCATCCATCGATCTTCAACCGCTTATCCGTAGTCAGGTCGCGGGGGCAACAGCTCCACCAGCGAGCTCCACACTTCCCTGTCCAGAGCAACATTAATAACTTCCTCCTGGGGATCCCCACACGTTCCGAGTCCAAGTGAGTCCATGTGTTCCCTCCATCTGCGCCTTGACAGCCCTGCGGTCGCTCCCCAAACCCAAAGTTACATCTGACTTGCCTAAACATACAGATCCGTACGGGCCTGTTACTTAAACTACAGTGCAGTACACACACTATTTACCCTGGGTGTCTTACGATGTGTATAGCCATCCCTTACTACTATGTGAAGGGCACAATACTGGGTTTAAAAACACCGCTGAAACATGAAGTGGAGGCTGTCAAATCCGCGCAATTTCCTTCTTCCCATATTGCGCCGCAACGTAACTTGGATGAGCCGCCCGCCCGCCACCAAAGGGCGGTGCAATTCTAGTAGAATACAATACAATAGAATTGTATGTGTAAGAGAAAATGTTCCCCTTATAGCTTTGCCTGCGGAGAGGGGGGAGAAAGTGTCTGTTTACTGTAAACAGACTATGCTGGATCAGCATGTGCCCGTTTGTCTCTACAGTACTTACCTGCCCCCAGAGCAGCTCTCCAACTCCCACAAACAGGCACCAGAGCCACTGCTCCACATTAAGAGGGGCACAGCTGAAGGGCTTCCCTCCCCACTGCACGATCACGATCTGTAAGCAGGAGAAACACAGGGAGAGAGAGAGACGTCGTTACGGTTCTGCTTGCACCTGTGTACCACAGCTGTAGAGTATGAGACAGTAACGATGAGCATCTTTAGGGAACGCTTCTCCTCGTTATTGCCAGGACAGCTTGCAACGTGGACAATACGGCTGCTAAAACCTTGTACTGTACACACAAGTTACACAACACACAGTGTACATGCCCCTACACACTCACAGTCAACAGGAACATTTACAGGGAAATGTACTTCAATAGTCAACGTTGAGGACCCACTTAAAGTGATTTCATTTAATTCAAATATATATATTTTTTTTCTTCTTTTGAGTGGTGCAACCACTCCAAAGAACAGCAATGTCTGCGTTGTTCACCTATGTGTCCGCCTATGTATGTGACGTTAATGAGCACGAGTATGACTATTAGTACCAGTAGGGGCGCTGTTGTGCCAGAAACAGAGAGAGAGATAGTGCTGTACTGTTGCCTGCTAATGAGAGAGAGAGAGAGAGAGAGAGGAGGGGGGGGGGGGGGGGGGAGAGGGGAGTTGCACCACTCAGTTCACACGGGTGTGATTTTTTTATTTATAATCCTCCGTATACTGAGTGTGCTGACCATTATAAGAAGTTCCTCCCTGTCCCCAGTTAACCCTTCCAGTTGACTGCAGCATATTGAATTGAATGCCATCAAAGTCGTACGATTTGTCACACACGTTACCGCAGTGAAATTTGTTCTCAGCATTTGACCCATCTCTTGGAGCGGTGAGCCGCAGCCACGGAGCGGAGGGGTGCAGCGTGCGCCGCGCTCGGGAATCATTTGATTAGTAGATTTGACCCCCCAATCCAACCCTTTGTTGCTGAGTGTCAAGCAGGAAGGCATTGGGTCCCATTTTTACAGTCTTTTGGTATGACCCGGCCGGGGATCGAACCCCGACCTCCCAGTCTCAGGGCGGACACTCTAACCACAAGGCCACTGAGCTGGTTCAGCAATGTTACCTATACAGTACCTGGCCTGTTTGAATGCCACCTGAAGACTTGTTACATTGCATGTGTGCCTTTATACTTCCCTCCCAACTGTCTCATCGTTTACAAAGATGCTAATAGAAATGGAGAGATAGTCGTGAAGTAAGTCTTCGTGGAAGTTTGGGGCAACACAAATGAAACGCATGAATGAAAGGCCCATAGTGTCCCTTATGCAAAAAGTTCAGTTGGCATGCTGTTGGAGGTCCCTCAATGTTGTTTGATCATTTCTTTGTAATGATTAAGCATAATTTAAATGATTTAAATATACTAAACAAAAAAGCACTTGCACTTTTTACATAACAAAATACTATACACTTAAAACTGATGGTCATATTGGACCACAGCGCTGAAGTGCTTAGATAACATTTACATTTTCAGCGAGAAACGGCCTGTTGAAGCCACGCCACCTGTCTTAATAGTCAGGATCAGAGGAAACACTTGAATGTGAAGTCAGTTGGGATGCATCGAATTACATCAAAATATTTGTTGAAGGTTACTAACACATAAAAAGAATATGTAAAGACGTGACTCGGCCTGTTATAGCGCCACCATGAGGCTGATTTAAAAAGAATGTCAAGTGGCATTACTTCCTCAGTGGAAGTGGGAATATTATAATATGTGTCCACAGTTTCACCACACCTGGACGCTGCGTTCATGATTTGTGGCATTTTGTAAGAAACGGGCCACTCCTGAAAACGTTGGAAGGCATTCTTATCAGGGTGAAATATGAGAAATCAAACGCCGGTCTTGATCACATGACTATAGAGATCATGTGCACCAATTTGCGTGAGATTTGGATACAATCTGAAGGAGTAATATATATTAAAAAAAAAGGTTTTCCATAAATAGGCCTTCTGGCGGCGCTATAAAGAGTAGATGTGGAAAGATGCAGGTCAAAGGTTTTTCCTTGGCCTCTAGGGACTGTGCATACAAAGTTTTACACAGATCGGTAAAAACAACACCAATGGGCCATGCAACATTTTTCAATTGGCATTTTGTTCTGCGGCTTAGTGGGAATGTGCATGAAATAATTATATGTCAAATATGAACGACCCGAGAGAAAGAGAGAGAGAGAGAGAGAGAGAGAGGGAGAGAGACTGTGTACCAATTTGCGTGATATTTGGACAAAATATGTATAGGAGTACTGTCAAAAAAATGTGTGTTTGTAAAAATCGGCCTCCTGGTGTATAACAGGCCCATGTGAACAACTTGGGGCAGAGGTTAATCTCTGGCATTGTGTGCAGAGTTTGGCTGTGATCAAGCCAGCGGTGCCAGAGATTAGCTGTTCACAGACGGACGGACACACACACACACACACACGGACGGACGGATTGACAGAGTGCTAACCCATTCTGACCTGAGATCAGATTCATACGAGGTTTCCGCTGGACACACACTGGTCTGATTAACCCATTCTGACCTGAGATCAGATTCTAAAAATGTCAGTCGCTCTTCGATTTTTCAAAAATAGCAGATCTACAAGCTCGTATCACGCCACTCGGTGGCGTGATATGAGCTTGTAGATCTGCTATTTTTCAATAGCTAAAGCATAACATGATGCTGACACCAAAATGGGTGCCCGTTCAGAATGGGCTAAACATACTGTAGCCTACTCTCCCCCATGCCTTCGGCCTTCGGTGGAGACAATAAGTGCTTCTGGATTGGTCAACTATGAGGAGTGGGAAAAGACATCGGAGCGGTTTCCCAAATATTATATATATATTTATATATCAAATATTATTCAATTAAATTTCAGAATTGTAGACCTGAAACCTGAGGCCTACCATACCAGGCCTCAGGCCTGAGGCCTATACCATTGCATGGCACATTATATGCACGGAATGTCTATGTTCAGTCTTACACCATATGCGTTTGGGAAAACCGGGCCGATCGTGTGTATAGGGACCTCTGAAATGATGTGAGGCAACGAAGCTGGCAATAACTGCAGTGCAAACACTCAATGTAAGCTTATACATGTTAATTCTATAATGACATTCCCAAAATATATAGACGTCACGTCGCGCCAGGATGAAAATGTCCAAGAGCTATATTTCCACCGTAGTGACTGTATTGTACTGTATACAACATGGTCAATAGTTTCCACGCGACACTCAGACTACTCTGTTTTGAAATACATTTTGAATGCGATCATTCAACATCAGGAAATAACCCATTCTGACCGGGCACCCATTTTGGTGTCAGCATCATGTTATGCTTTAGCTATTTAAAAATAGCAGATCTACAAGCTCATATCGCGCCACCGAGTGGCGCGATACGAGCTTGTAGGTCTGCTATTTTTTGAAAAATCGAAGAACGACTGACATTTTTTAGAATCTGATCTCAGGTCAGAATGGGTTCATCAGAACAGTGTGTGTCCGGCGGAAACCTGGTATGAATCTGATCTCAGGTCAGAATGGGATAAACAAGGCTTATCGGAGTGACAGTGTCACCACAACATAAATACAGTGCGGTCATACATTTCTACACGCATATTGTAATTCTATACCCGTCTCTCTCTCTCTCTCTCCTTTCCTCTCAGTCCGTCTCACCTCTTGTGCCATTCATTCTCTCTCTCATTCCCTTCTTTTTTTTTTACTCGTCCTCTGCGTGGCAAAAGGTCTCTGGTGCCATGGGAACAGGCTGGAGCTAATCACAGATTAACTGAAAGGAGCAACCACAGACTTCTGTCCTTTTCTCTGTAAATGGAAGATTCCAACAACTCCACTCCACGCGCACAGGGGAGGATTATCCAACGGGCCTGTAGTTGGGCCCGGGCCCAGGGGCCCCTGAGCTATAGGGGGGGGGCCCTTGAGCTTGAGCATCCGCGTGACCGCGAAGAGGCTCAAGCTCAGGGGCCCCCCCAAAAAAGGGGTAACAGTGAATAGCAGTGACACACACGGTCCTCGTCACTGTTATTAACCCATTTAGGCCATTCTAAATCCTGACAGTTTTCTGAAATACCTATGTTTCTAGGCCTATATCACTCAATATTTCATGTCAAGGACTCCAAAAAAGATATGTAATAAATAAATAAAAAGTTCCAGGGGCACCCCCAGAAGCAAAGATTTGAGTTAAAATCGGTCGCTCTGAAAGAATATTCCAAGGTTTGTGCCCCATTTTCACGATTTTTCAAAAATCTACAAGCTCATAGCGCGCCACTCGGTGGCGCGCTATGAGCTTGTAGATTTTTGAAACTACCTACGAGCTTGTAGGTCTGCTATTTATAAATAGCTAAATTATAACATAATGTATAAAACACCAACCCCGTCCTGAATGGGTTAACAATGTGCTAATTAATTTGTGTCAATAATATAACCCCAAAAGTCCTAAACCTTTGGCTGTTTATTATTTTTAAGCAATCTCTTGCTGTAAATCTGAATATTGCAGGCCTATATACACGTGTACAGACAGTATGCGCCACGTCGGAAAGGAGGGGGGAAAAAAAGCTACGGGGGGTGGGGGGACCTTTTGAATGACGGTGGCCCAGGGGCCCATCATTTTCCAGATCCGCCTATGAACGCACGTCGCACGCACACAGACAAACCCCTCCCCCCACACACAGCGTGACTGTACCTGAATGAGGAAGGTCCCGAGGACGATGGAGCAGAAGATGGGGTTGCGGAAGATCCCGTCGAAGACGTTGCGCTCGCCGTGGATCTTGCGCGCGTTGATCTCGTTGAAGAGCTGCATGAGCACGAAGGTGTTGAAGATGATGGTGTAGTGCTCGGACGGCGGGGAGTGGAGCGGCGCGTTGCGGCCGCAGTCGATGTTGAAGATGTGCTCGCCTGGCGGGGGGGGGGGGGGAGAGGAGTGAGGGGAGAGGACATGGTCTCTTTCATTAGTGGTAGTTGCGGGAAGGGGTTGCAGCAGTTTTCCGTAGTGTAGTGGTTATCACGTTGGCCTCACAACGCGAAAGGTCCCCGGTTCGAAACAGGGCGGAAACATGCTTGGTTGAGACCTTAGAGTATATATGAATAGAGACGGCACCCAGAGGAAACCCTGAGGCGAAATGGACATAGTGGCCGAATGAAGGTATTGCAGCCTGGCCCCAAACACATGAACGCGCTGGTCCGTTGACTATCATCGTGCACGTTCAACGGCAGCGCGCTCATGTGTTTGGGCCAAATCCATCCCAGAATGCACTCTGTTCCTACGCGGAAGGAGGAGTGAAATCGCCTCATGCGCTTTTGAGCAACTTAATGCAAGTGGATGGAAGGAGAACTCGGATGCCGTCTCTATTCATATATACTCTAAGGTTGAGACCAAGGCCCTCGGCCTTGACAACAGAAGGGGATGGGGGACGTACTGTAACTGGTGCGTGTGTGTGTGTGTGTGTGTGTGTGTGTGTGTGTGTGTGTGTGTGTGTGTGTGTGTGTGTGTGTTGCGGTAACATGCGTGCGTTTCTTTGCTGTCTGCGTCCGTTTGCGTGTGTGTACAGTACCTACGAACAGCAGGGTAAAGATGATGACCAGTTGGTACACCCCGTGGCCCAGGATGTTCTTCATCATGGTCAGGGAGATGAGGGGGTTGTTGCGGCCGTACGGCTTCCTCTTCAGCAGCTCCTCGGTGGGCGGCTCGGTGGCCAGGGCCAGAGACGCAAACGTGTCCATGATCAGATTGACCCACAGCATCTGCACCGCCTTCAGAGGAGAGTCCTGGAGAGGGACGATGAAGGAGGGAGGGGGAGGGGGAGGGGGGGGGGGGGTGAGGGCAACATTGCGATGGTTTAAGTTATTGATATTTACGGGTGCAACTGGAACATCTTCGATACTGTATGTCAGGCAGGGTGGGGAAACTTACACAGTGAAATACATGGTGTTAAAGGTATATTCAGTGATTTCGGTTTTTCGGTTTCGTTTTTGGCTGTGGGACCCAGCCTTTCGTCCAATCAGGATAGAGAGTCAAAAACGAAACCTAAGGTTTTTTGACCCCCCCCCCCCCCCCCCCAGGGGTTAACTGGGGACAGGGAGGAACTCCTTATATGGTCAGCACACTCTATAGTAGGGAGGATTATCACAACAAAACAAAAAAATAAGTGATATTTGAATTAAGTGAAATCACTGAATATACCTTTAATGTAACACAATGAATGGAACTGTGAGGTTTAGATGAACACTGGGATAGCCTCGGGGAGCGCAGGCGTTTTGGTTTAGAAAGAAAAGCCCATGAAAGTGTCCACCAGCCAAATGCTCGTATATTCTGACCATGTCCGGTAAAGTGTGTCTGTACACAAAACAGACATTTTGGCCAGGTGCACGTCCACCATCCAAAGATTCTATTCATAGATTTAATAATATAAAAAAGTGACCGATGGATTTTGGAGTCTGCAAGCAGTTCTGTTGTCACCGATGTGAATGAAAAAACATACATCTTTCTCTATCTCTTATCTCTACAATAGAGCCATGTTTATCTACAACCTCACTCCGTCGCTATATGCCAATAGAGCGTCGCAGTCCCGCCCCCCCTCGAGAGACCCGGAAAAGAAATCCCTGTTCATTTTCCTCATAGACTTTTCAGAAAGTATTTATTTAAAGACGTTTACGCCGCTGGACAAAGCCAACTCTTGTCGTGACAAATCACGACAACGCAATTTTTCGGGCAGAACAAATAATTAGAAAGAAGAAGAAAACGGCAGGTTACACTTTTTTTTTGATGTTTTTCTTCTTTGTAATTATTGGTTTGGTCCAAAATATTGTGTTGTACGACGCTTATGAGGTCTTTAAATAAATAAGTTTTGAAATGGTCTATGGGAAAAATGCATTGGAAACTATTTCCTGGGCCTGGCTTCGTCATGAAAGGGGTGGCGGGACTGCGAGGCTCTATTGCTCGGTCTCCACAGTCCACCTGAAATGCACGTGCTGGTCAACGCAATTCCCCGCGTCGAGCCGCGGCAGTGTGTACACGTACCTGAGTGATGCACGCCCCGGTGAAGGCCACGATGACGGCCACCACGTTGACGGTCAGCTGAAACTGGAGGAACTTGGAGATGCTGTCGTAGACGTTGCGCCCCCACATCACGGCTTTGACGATGCTGCTGAAGTTGTCGTCGGTCAGGATGATGTCGGACGCCTCTTTGGCCACGTCTGTCCCTGCGATGCCCTGAGAGACAGAAAATGTCTTCTAAATCCTGACAGGTATTCTGAAATACCTATGTGTTTCTAGGTCACTCAATATTTCATGTCAAGGACCCCAAAAATGATCTGGCCTCCGACCCCCATCTGAAATATGTTGTTCCAGGGACCCTCCAGAAGCAAAGGTTTGAGTTAAAAACGTTCGTTCTGAAAAAATATATTCCAAATTTGAGGCACATTTTCACTAATTTTTCGAAAATAGCAGACCTACAAGCTCATAGCGCGCCACCGAGTGGCGCGCTATGAGCTTGTAAGTTACCATGGCAAAGCCCACATCTTAAAACAAGAAGTTACCATGGCAAAGCCCACATCTTAACACCAGTAGTTACCATGGCAAAGCCCACATCTTAAAACAAGAAGTTACCATGGCAAAGCCCACATCTTAACACCAGTAGTTACCATGGCAAAGCCCACATCTTAAAACAAGTAGTTACCATGGCAAAGCCCACATCTTAAAACAAGTAGTTACCATGGCAAAGCCCACATCTTAACACCAGTAGTTACCATGGCAAAGCCCACATCTTAAAACAAGTAGTTACCATGGCAAAGCCCACATCTTAAAACAAGAAGTTACCATGGCAAAGCCCACATCTTAAAACAAGTAGTTACCATGGCAAAGCCCACATCTTAAAACAAGTAGTTACCATGGCAAAGCCCACATCTTAAAACAAGTAGTTACCATGGCAAAGCCCACATCTTAAAACAAGTAGTTACCATGGCAAAGCCCACATCTTAACACCAGTAGTTACCATGGCAAAGCCCACATCTTAAAACAAGTAGTTACCATGGCAAAGCCCACATCTTAACACCAGTAGTTACCATGGCAAAGCCCACATCTTAACACCAGTAGTTACCATGGCAAAGCCCACATCTTAAAACAAGTAGTTACCATGGCAAAGCCCACATCTTAAAACAAGTAGTTACCATGGCAAAGCCCACATCTTAAAACAAGTAGTTACCATGGCAAAGCCCACATCTTAACACCAGTAGTTACCATGGCAAAGCCCACATCTTAACACCAGTAGTTACCATGGCAAAGCCCACATCTTAACACCAGTAGTTACCATGGCAAAGCCCACATCGGCCTTCTTCAGTGCTGGCCCGTCGTTGGTTCCGTCCCCTGTTACCGCGACGACCTGCCTCAGCTCTAGGACGGTGCTGTCCATGATACCTGAACACAATTGGGGGAAATCGGGTGTAACTGTGTGTGTGTGTGTGTGTGTGTGTGTGTGTGGGTGTGTGTGTGTGTGTGTGTGTGTGTGTGTGTGTGTGTGTGTGTGTGTGTGTGTGTGTGTGTGTGTGTGTGTGTGTGTGTGTGTGTGTGTGTGTGTGTGTGTGTGTGTGCGTGCGCGTGCGTGCGTGCGTGCATGCGTGCGTGCGTGCGTGTGTGTGTCTATGTGTGTGTGCTTGTGTGTGGGTACACTGTACAGTATGTGTATCAAAGGTTTGAGTACATGAGGATATATACAGTATAAACACAGGGCATATCGTCGGATTAATGACTCACTCATGATGCTCACGATCATGACTCTGGTGTTTTGGCTCATGTGGGCTACTGGGATTTTCACTGCCATCATAATTAGAACCCATTTTGACCTGAGATCAGATTCTAAAAATGTCTTCTAAATCCTGACAGTTTTCTGAAAAATCTATGTTTCAGTCGTTCGATTTTTCAAAAATAGCAGACCTACAGCTCATAGCGTGGCACTCGGTGGCGCGCTATGAGCTTGTAGATCTGCTATTTTTCAATAGCTAAAGTATTACATAACGCCAACACCAAAAGGGTGATCATGACGCGGGCGTTTTGGCTCATGTGGGCTACTGGGATTTCCACTGCCATCATAATTAGAGGCCTGCTAAGGCAACTTGCTATATAGATTGTATATATTCCTCATTTTACTCAATGTAGATTTATGGTCCATATTTATGATGCTGTACAGATATAGTCCATATATACCACTTAGGCTAAATAATGTGAATTTCTTATGGGATAAAGATTTTATTTTGCTCATTATCCCAGGTGGAGCGAAATGCCTTCACGACTGACGACCTATGTCGCGACGTATATTTTTCCGTCGCAACGTATATTCGAGTACGTCCTGGCGTAAATATCAATTCGTCCCGGCAGAACGGACTCGTCGCGGCTATATCTACCCGTTTGCGACCTAGTAGTTTGACTATTCTTTTACGTCGCGACAGAACGGGACACGTCACGGCTATATCTACCCTTCTCGACGTAAAAGGTAATTCGTTGTGGCGTGTGTGGACTCGTCGCAACAGAACGGAACTCGTCGCGGCTATATCTACCCGTTTGCGACGTAGCCTAATAGGTTGACTTTGTTATGCCCGGTGCGCGGTGCCCTGCGCGGTGCCCTGCGCTGCCCTACGCCCACCGCGTGCACCTTGCCGGTCCGCCCTGCGCCCTGTGGCCTGGCACGTGTGCACGTGTGCCAGGCACCTTGCCGGTCCGTGGAGCCCTTCGCCGTCCCCAGGCGACCCTGCGTTCCAGAGCTGTCACCCATGCCCACCGAAAATAGCTGATCTACCAGCTCCTATACGGGATGGCCCGACCCGCGTCTGTGGACCCCTGGGGATCACGGTAGTCCACGGGGGTCCGTCTGTGTGTGTGTGTGTGTGTGTGTGTGTGTGTGTGTGTGTGTGTGTGTGTGTGTGTGTGTGTGTGTGTGTGTGTGTGTGTGTGTGTGTGTGTGTGTGTGTTCTGCGCAGCCCCGTGCGCCTTGTGGATCAGAGCGCACGGGGGTTAATGATAATACCCCCGGGCGGTACGGGTCCCCGTGGACCCTTGGGGATCAAGGGGGACCACGGGTGTCCACGTTTGCGGAGACGCTGCCTTCATATTAGCCTATACTTTAATAACAATAAGCAGCTGATCTACAATTGACAATTTGACATGTCATTGCGTCGTATTCTGTCTGTCTTTCACGCACGCACGCAGACATGTCACAGACCACCACATAACCATATTTGTATGGCCATATCGTTTATAGGCCTTATAGCTGAATAGCGCCGGCCGTCGGGGGTTCATTTGGTTCCACTTCCAACCGTCCCATTATGGTCAACACTTATGATATGCTATTGCATTCTTCCAACTAAAGATTTAAATATTAATCTGGCAGCTCCGAAAATAGCAGAAGATGTAATGCAGTAAATGACATGGCACGGACTGGCTCAGAAAATCTCCCTGCATCATTATAAACCAGGCCTATACTGAATGTAGGCAATTGAATTCCATTACGTTTGTTTCAATCAACTGAACTAGACCAATAAAATAGTAGGCTAGTATTTATGTTTTTCGTTAATAATAATACTGCTAATTATTATTGAACGGTAAGTACGCTGGTATGTACGCTATGGTACACTATAAGCTTGTATATCTGTTTATTTTAAGCATGCCGCCGCATTCTGTCAGAATCTCGTGTGTGTGTGTGTGTGTGTGTGTGTGTGTGTGTGTGTGTGTGTGTGTGTGTGTGTGTGTGTGTGTGTGTGTGTGTGTGTGTGTGTGTGTCGCACGCGTGCGTGCGTGCGAACTTCATGACAGTGGTGCAGCATTACATTGTATTTTGATTTGAAATAAATAATGATGAATAGATGTCTATACTGTTGCTTGTGTGTGTGTGTTATGCTATAGGGTTAGCTGGAACACACGCCCTGTATGATCTGTGGTGCGCATCTACAAGCTCCAAGTGTTGCGTCCACATGCAGCGCGTTGTGAGCTTGCAGATCGTCGGTGCCCCACTATAGAGAGATGGTAGGGTAGTGCCCAAGCCTATTCGTATTCCTATATGATCTGTGGCTATATTAAAGGCCTTTTATATGTGATCTCACATAATGTGCGAGTCAGAGCTAACGTTACTCAATCATCATTTGCCGACTGATTTGTATCACAGCACAGCTATAACATAATATAGCACACATGTGTGCACATGTGTGCTTGTAATAAAAGTGGGTTTCCTATGTTTGCTATAAATTGTAGCTATGTCAGAACCTGGACGGACCACAGACAAGGGATTTAAATATATAACAGAGCAATCTTTATTAAAGCACAACAATAATAGAATGAGGCAAAAAGGTAATAAACTATAACAGGACATTTCATATATGCACAGCACTTAATGATAAAACCACTCTATAAAATACCAGCCTATTTACATGTACACATAGTGACATAATACAACAGTGTTTGGTCATGTACTTAACTAGCCGCCAGGGCGGGACCCCCCAGGGTCTGAGCTGTGACGCCGTCCAACTCCCCAGGGGATGCTTAGCTGGCCGGCGTGCCGCGCTGACAATACAGTCTCTTTAAACTTGGTCAGCTGTCATCGTAGGTCGCGGAGCGAGGCGGCCGATCACCCTGCTACTTGCCCAGCCCTGTCTATGGAGACCGTAAGTGTAGTCTCCCCTCCTGCTTCATTCAAAGCTAACTCCCCCTCGCTGTCTGTCTTCGCTGTCGGCTGGACTAAAACCAGCGAACGGCCCCTCCCGTCCCCAGAGTGCCGTGCCGCAAGACGTATGCTCCGACCTGTACAAACACCCAAGTGTCCCTTTTATACTGGCGTCCACCACCTGAATTCACTGCCGTCAATCAGTGCGTCTCTGCTCATCAATCACTGAGCTCCTCCTCTGCTGCACACATCACAATATGTTATAGCTCTAGAGACGCAGAGACAGAGACATATTTATTTAAAATAATCCTGTCTCGCACGGCCTATATAGAGCCAATAAACGGAGCACCCCCCCCCCCCCTCTCTCTCTCTCTCTCTCTCTCTCTCAGCACACGCTGTGCTGTGATATAAATCAGTCGGCAAATGATCATTGAGTAACGTTAGCTCTGCCTCTGACTCGCACATTATGTGAGATCACATATAAAAGGCCTTTAATATAGCCACAGATATAGTACAATAATCCAACATTAATGGTCGATCTTTTTTCCAGGCGAGACGAAGAAGTGGAAGAAGAGGTACAGTTATCTTTTACTATTCATGAACATATGAAAATAACAAACATGCTTGTGAGAATGTACAACGATTTAAGTAATGTAATTTATTTTGTTTATTCCACAGACTGACAGTGAGGACTAAAGGAAAAAGAAATCTGCGTTTTTTCAATGTTTTTAGGCGGTGATTCCGGAGGAAAATCTGTGGGATTCTGCGGAGTGTATTATATTTTTTTCTTTTGATCCATGCATCAATGTGTTTAGAGAGCAAAAATAACTCTAAATATGCTAAATAAACATTAAAGTACAAACCTTTAAAAAAATTAAAAACATCTCCTTAATCCTTGGGAAGTACAAATATCTTACTGCCTTGACAACATCACTTTTAGGTATAAAATAACAGCAAATATAGCACATCTCGGGGAATTTAATGTTGTAATAACATATCCAACAGGCTGTGTACTGATAACAGGTACTTGTACGTGAATATGCAATGTACTTATATATGTGCAGCCGCGTCACGTTCCTATACGGCGGTGGGTGGGTGCCAAAAAAATAATAATAAAAAAAGCCCAAACTGGTACACCCGATACTATTTAATATTTCCCTTATTTTCCCTACATTTTCTTATCACATCTATGGTATGAAAACAATGCTAAGGAGTTGCTTCAATGAAATATAATTGCTTTAAGCTGAAAACGATATGTTTAATGATGTTTTTTAGCGTTGTTACATTTATCATGCATGCCAATTAATCCGACATGCGCAGCAATTGTAACACTGGAACAGCGTCCACGTTCGGTTTAATAACTCCCGACCTGTTTTATAAAAAAAATAACTTGAAGTGGTTTATGGTAGCTGACATGTGTAGGTCCGTTGCCTGAAAATATTACATGTGTAGATAAACGGATCTCTGAGTAAAAAAATGAAACGTGCAAAGTGTTACATCGTTGGCGGCTGTCCGAACCATGGAAATGTCAACCGGGTCGTCACACACCAGAACCAGACGAGGGTCCGAGTACTTAGATAAGAATCATAAAGTGTTTATCATAACATTTAATACAACAGTAAATTGAATGAAAGAATGAATGAATGCATTGATGAATGAACGAATAGTTTATTTCGGTGCTAAGACAATGTAAGTGAATGTTAGTCAATAAAATGAGAAAGACAGGCTGTTATAGAAGTAAGAAAACAATCACTATATATTTTGCGTGCTCTGCGCTGGCTGGCTGGCTGGCTGGCTGGCTGGCTGACTGACTGACTGACTGACTGACTGACTGACTGACTGACTGACAGACAGAAATGACGCTATGAGCGTGGTGAGCTTTGATGATCGGCTAAAGTATAGGCTAATATAGCCTTGTATAGAAATGCATATGACCCCCCCCCCCGGCCCCCTCAAAGGGTCCACATGGGGTGGGGGGGGGGGGGCACGGATAGGAGCACAAGCGCTCAAACTATAGGTGCATGCGAGAATAGGCCCTATAGTTGCACACATGGCTATGTGCACAAGCCACGCATTATCACAGTTTCTCTGTAAAGGTTGCTCACACACACACACACACACACACACACACACACACACACACACACACACACACACACACACACACACGAGATTCTGACAGAATGCGGCGGCATGCTTAAAATAAACAGATATACAAGCTTATAGTGTACCATAGCGTACATACCAGCGTACTTACCGTTCAATAATAATTAGCAGTATTATTATTAACGAAAAACATAAATACTAGCCTACTATTTTATTGGTCTAGTTCAGTTGATTGAAACAAACGTAATGGAATTCAATTGCCTACATTCAGTATAGGCCTGGTTTATAATGATGCAGGGAGATTTTCTGAGCCAGTCCGTGCCATGTCATTTACTGCATTACATCTTCTGCTATTTTCGGAGCTGCCAGATTAATATTTAAATCTTTAGTTGGAAGAATGCAATAGCATATCATAAGTGTTGACCATAATGGGACGGTTGGAAGTGGAACCAAATGAACCCCCGACGGCCGGCGCTATTCAGCTATAAGGCCTATAAACGATATGGCCATACAAATATGGTTATGTGGTGGTCTGTGACATGTCTGCGTGCGTGCGTGAAAGACAGACAGAATACGACGCAATGACATGTCAAATTGTCAATTGTAGATCAGCTGCTTATTGTTATTAAAGTATAGGCTAATATGAAGGCAGCGTCTCCGCAAACGTGGACACCCGTGGTCCCCCTTGATCCCCAAGGGTCCACGGGGACCCGTACCGCCCGGGGGTATTATCATTAACCCCCGTGCGCTCTGATCCACAAGGCGCACGGGGCTGCGCAGAACACACACACACACACACACACACACACACACACACACACACACACACACACACACACACACACACACACACACACACACACACACACACACACACACACACACACACACACACACACAGACGGACCCCCGTGGACTACCGTGATCCCCAGGGGTCCACAGACGCGGGTCGGGCCATCCCGTATAGGAGCTGGTAGATCAGCTATTTTCGGTGGGCATGGGTGACAGCTCTGGAACGCAGGGTCGCCTGGGGACGGCGAAGGGCTCCACGGACCGGCAAGGTGCCTGGCACACGTGCACACGTGCCAGGCCACAGGGCGCAGGGCGGACCGGCAAGGTGCACGCGGTGGGCGTAGGGCAGCGCAGGGCACCGCGCAGGGCACCGCGCACCGGGCATATAACAAAGTCAACCTATTAGGCTACGTCGCAAACGGGTAGATATAGCCGCGACGAGTTCCGTTCTGTTGCGACGAGTCCACACACGCCACAACGAATTACCTTTTACGTCGAGAAGGGTAGATATAGCCGTGACGTGTCCCGTTCTGTCGCGACGTAAAAGAATAGTCAAACTACTAGGTCGCAAACGGGTAGATATAGCCGCGACGAGTCCGTTCTGCCGGGACGAATTGATATTTACGCCAGGACGTACTCGAATATACGTTGCGACGGAAAAATATACGTCGCGACATAGGTCGTCAGTCGTGAAGGCATTTCGCTGTCTCTCCATTATCCACCATGGACAGTACAGTTTATTGCCCATAGTCCTGCGTATAGAATGTTCATGTACACTAAACTGCATTTACATTTATGCCTGTTATAATCGCTCATAACAACCTCTGTCAGGGCCGGATTAACACCTCTGAGGGCCCCTGGGCACTGACGCTAGAAGGGCCCCCCCTTCCCGCGCACGCAACATTTTTGCTGGTTTGTGGCCGTTTTGGGGCAGTTTTATGCCGTTATATTGGCCTATTTCCGGTCGCCTACCCCCCCCCCCCCCCCCCCAGAGTGACAGCCAATCTAGCGCATTGTTGCTGCTTTAGACACAATTGCACTTTTCAGCTGCCCTTCTCACCAACAATAAAACACTAATCTTTTTAGACACCATTTATTTCATTCGGATTAGCAGGGAAATTATCTTTTTTTTAGGGGCCCCTGGTGCCCAAGGGCCCCTGGGCACGTGCCCAAAGTGCCCATATGGTAGATCCGGCCCTGACCTCTGTGGTCCCAGTGCAAAGGGTACTTTATTATTACTAATCCCAGTACATTACTACCCGTTTAAATCGTATCTGTTTTCATATATATTTGTTCAATTCTTGAAGCTTTGATGTACAGTAACTCCTTTTTTCTGTATTTGTCCTGCAGTTTCATATACTATAGTACTGCTATGAGGAATTAATTTCAATAAAGCTATATATCTCTATCTAATGTGCGCTTTCTCTTTGGAAATAGCAAAACTCACTCACCTTTGACCAGCGTGTGTTTGTCAGTTGGCGAGGAGCGTGCCAGCACGCGGAGTCTGGGCCAGATCTTGTCGATTCGTTCCTGTTCAATCTGTCAGTTAGACGGAGGGAGGGGTTTAAGTGTGTGACAGTCAGTGGTAAATAATGGTCCTCATCAGAGACCTACAGTAGATCGACCCTCTGTGATTTCAGCTGATGTCACAGTACACTAGTACAGTACGGACTAAATGCTTATCTGGAAAAGACAATCCTAACCCGTGCAGACAGAAGCAAAATAGAGTGTATACTCTTGATTAGAGTATGAAGTTGAATGCATAGGAATGCTGTGTCATGGCAACTAAATAACTAATGTGACAGCGACCCTGGACACAAATTATTTACAGCTCGTTATGCACCGCGTAAAGTACGTATGTGCGTATGTATGTGCACACGCTGATGAAATGGCCAACAGATTGAATATTTGATATGGATAATTGGATATTATTTTCATTTATGAAAATAAAAACGGTGGTCCGGCATTTTTAGTTTGCTTCAAAAGGACAGATCTGTAATGTATAGCTTTGAGAGAATATCATTGAATTGGTGAGTTCTTATTTGGAAGCCTTTGCTTGGATATTAGTGCGGGATCGGGATTCCAACCGGCATTATGCCAGCCGTCCGGGCAAAAAGACCATGTTTTTTTCTGCGGCATTGCAGAAGGCTGAGCCATCTACAACAGGACTGCATACTACAGTATTTACAGTGCAGTGTGTCTGTATGACCCCAGGAAAATAGATAAATTACAGCTGTTTTTGACAGGTTAGCAGAGGAACGGTAAACGGAGCAGGGGAATGTCTTCAGGCAAGAATCAAACCGAGGACGTTGCAATCGCGTCGTCGACGCGCTGTCCGCTCAGCAATTTTGTAGCGCCACGAATTCAAACTCGCATTTCCTTTGCAAATCAACCTTCCCGACGGAAGTGACTTTGACTCTGTCTGCACACAATGCACGCCCCACTCACCTCTCCTTTCTCATTCCTGATCCGTCGGTTGAATTCTTTGCCTTCCATGCAGAGGAAGTCGTCCCCGGGTTGAAGGATGCCACATTTGGCGGCTATGGCCCTGGCTGTGTTGATGTTGTCGCCAGTCACCATGCGCACAGTGATGCCCGCTTGCTGGCATTGAAGAATGGCAGCAGGCACCTTACAGAGAGAGATAATGTGGCTTTAACGAAACTCACTGATATTCTAGAATGACTGATATTCAGTGGCGTGCACATGACATTTAGAGGGGCAGGTGCTCAAGTGGGAAAAAAAAGGGCACCTTGTGCAGCGCGGGGGAACCGGCCGGTTGCCTTAATAGTGTGAGATTTATAGATTTTGGGGCCTAAATAATATAATAGAAGCTTTTTATCAAGAATTGATCAATGTCACCATGGTCCACATACTGTACAGTGCACACTGTACAAAAACAATTTTTTTTGTACAAGGGCAAAAAAAGAAGGAAAACTGTTTTTTCCAAAATGGCACATTGCCAAAAGGGCAGGGGGGGCACCCCTAGTGTCTATCTGTGCACGCCACTGCTGATATTCCACAGTACACACACGCACACACGTTAATACACCACACGCTTCAACCATATACGCTACCTCCGGTCGCACGGGGTCCTCTATCCCCACCACAGTGATACAGGTCAGCTCGGTCAGTATGCCTGCCTCGTTCTCCCAGTCGGGCTCCGGGCTACCCGACAGCTCGCGGTACGCAACGCAGATGGTCCTCAAGCCCTCGCACGCCATTGGCTCAATCACCTGCCAATCGATCAATGAATAAAAGTTGTTCAGGAAGCTATAGTTTACCGCCCAGCTGTGAGCCGTGAGGCATAATTCTAGTTACTGTATTTAAGCCTATATACTTGTGTCTTGCTTTGCTGTGTATAAAGAGTGCAGAAGCTGCAGAAAGCGAAGCGGTTACCTGTTTGACCATGTCGTCTCTGTCGCGTGGGCGGAAAGTGCGAGCCTCACCGTTTTTATCCAGTATGTAGGAACACCTGGAGAGAGATTACAATTAACTTCAATGTATCATTTAGACATCTTATCCAAGGAGATTTACAGTGCAAGTGTGAAATCTGAGTAATAGCATTTGTTGCAGTCAACAAAGAAAAACTATTTGTAAGAAATCCTGTATCTTAGATACTGTACAGGAGAATACGAGACTGCTCGCCCCTTTACCAACTCGCCCCCGCGATTAATTTTTTTTTCAGTTAATTTAAGTCTCTGAAATCTGAAATTATCTTGTATACAGATTTATTTGATTGCATAGTAGTCAATCTTTATACTCTATAAATTTTAGAAAGAACAGCATGTCACAGAGACGGTGACTGCTAAAATTAATTAATTTAGGACCTTCTAGCAGTTAATTTCGTTTTATTAATCACATTTCTTCCATGTATACATAGCCCATGTTTTGTAATGGCCTCATCATGCTATTATGCCCGTGGATATACAGATTGAATTTAACAATGATAAATTAATATGATAATACCTTTTAAATAATCACAAACATGAATTATGTTTGTTATTTACAGCTAGGTAGAGTAGTGGGGCGAGATGGAAAAGGGGCGAGCGTACCTGTTACCATACAGGATCAATCCTAGAATTTTGTCTACAAACTACTGTTTAACATTCTTAGAATTTGTGGATCTAGTTTTCTATACTGTAAATAACATATCTGACCAATTAACCAACATACAGTACTGTATATCCATAGTAGTAATAATCTATTAAAAAAAATAGCCATCAAGGAGGATATAAGGAAAAGGTTCCATTGAGTAATTTGCATTACTGTCTGTTATCTGGATAATGTCTTGTAAATAAAATTGCAATATTCCCTGCTTGTTAAAAACTATAAGCCACCTTTTAACCTTTTACAGATCTCCCCAGATCAGATTTTCAGTCTTCAGATGCGAACTTCCCTTCCTTCTTCTCTGACTCAGGTCAATACCCTAACCACACGTTGGTAGCAACATGCTGGTGGCGAATGTAAACGTCACCCTTCCCTCTCCATGTAGCACTCACTTCTTGAGTAGGATCTCAGACGCTCCTTTGCTGTAGAGACGGAAGGAGCCATCAGGCAGCTTGATCACTGTGCTCATGCTCTTACGCGTCGAGTTGAACGTATACACCTAAGAGAGAGAGACAGAGAGAGAATTATGTTTAAGCAGATCCAGCAGTATCTTGCAGAAAACAACATTAACTTAGATCTACGGCATGCAGACAAAGCTCTACAGAAGCAGTGCACTGACGTGCTGAAACTGACGTGCTGAAACTGCCTTAGTTGGCCCCCCCTCTATATACCATTTTTGTAAATGATATATGCCATATTGTGAATTTAAAAAATGCAGGAACGGGGATTTATGCGGATGACACGACTATGTCTGTATCGTCAGAGAGCATTGAAACACGTCGATGATGTGCTTCAACTAGAGATACGGCTGGTTTCCTAATGGATGGAAAAGAAGCTGAAGTTGAATGTCTTAAAAACTAAACGCATGGAAATAGGCTCTAAATATGCCCTCAGGACAGATCGGAAATGAAGCATTTCTTTTCAGGGTGCTACTGTTGAGCAGGTTAAAGAAGTCAAACTGCTGCGAGTCACTTGATGAAACACTGGTATGGTAACACTCAGTGGTCAGAATGAGTAATGGCATAATATGCCATTAGAAGGAGAGCTCATCTACTAACGAACACAACAATTAGACTAGTCACTCATGACTCATAGAAATAGACTATGTAGTTGAGTCACAGACTGAGGTTCTGTGACCATCCTCTGGCAAAGATGTTTTGATGATTGATTTGATCTCTATGGACCCTTTATAAAAGATTTAGCCCCCAGGTCCCTCGCAAAAATCCCGGCATTTTTCGCTAGAGGGCCAAATTCAAAATGGCGTCCGGCGCCATAGCCAAAAATGAACTTTTGATCTAGATGACCGTCCTAGAATCATGTATGAAGACACTTTTCCATACAAGTCAACCATGAGGATTCCAAATCTGACACCATTTTAATCATAAGACCTCGTTTTGGCCCCCGAAATTCAAGATGGCCGCCATCCAGTACAGCGAAAACCTCAACCCAACCCTATACATTTCGGCCATTTGAAAATAGCCGATCTGCTATTTTCAAAAGATGTTGTACACAGTTTGAACTGGTGAAGTGGGACATTCAGAAACATTTACTTTTATTACTTTAACCCATTCTGACCTGAGATCAGATTCTAAAAATGTCTATTACATCCTGACAGTTTCATTATTAACCCATTCTGACCTGAGATCAGATTCTAAAAGTGTCTTCGATTTTTCAAAAATAGCAGACCTACAAGCTCGTATCGCGCCACTCGGTGGCGCGATATGAGCTTGTAGATCTGCTATTTTTCAATAGCTAAAGCATAACATAATGCCAACACCAAAATGGGTGCCCGGTCAGAATGGGTTAAGTACATTTTGATGCTGATAATTTTCTTACATTTTTAATTCCGTACTTTTACTTGTAACAAAGTAGTTCTAAATTGCAGTATTGATACTTTTACATAAGTAAAACAGTTGAGTACTTTTCCCACCACTGGTGAATAGTTCCCTATGATCCCTACCTTGTAGAGGCTCTCCTCAGGGACCTGATCTCTGACCGTAGCGTAGTCCTGCTGCAAGTCCAACACCATGCCCAGGAGACCGCACTCTGTCTTGTTGCCCACCTGCTTCGGGAGACCCCCCTCCGAATCAGGTGGCTGAGAGAGAGAGAGAGAGAGAGAGAAGTCAAAGTCAAATTCGTACGATTTGTCACACACGTTACTGTAGTGAAATTTGTTCTCCGCATTTGACCCATCTCTTGGAGCGGTGAGCCGCAGCCAAGGAGCGATGAGCTGCAGCCAAGGAGCGGTGAGCTGCAGCCAAGGAGCGGTGAGCTGCAGCCGTGCCGCGCTCGGGAATCATTTGATTAGTAGATTTGACCCCTCCCCAAACCAACCCTTTGATGCTGAGTGTCAAGCAGGGAGGCATTGGGTCCCATTTTACAGTCTTTGGTATGACCCGGCCGGGGATCGAACCCCGACCTCCCAGTCTCAGGGCGGACACTCTAACCACAAGGCCACTGAGCTGGTAGACAGAGGGGGATATGTTGGGGATGGTGGACGTCAGAAGTCAGGGTGGAAGATAAACGGAGACGGAGGACAAAGAGTGAAGAATAAGATTCAGTGCACCTCTACATCAATACATTTATGACTGCATAAAACTGTCACGGCCACTTGGCCTGGCCTGTCCTCTCCTGTCAGGGACTGTGTGTGTGTGTGTGTGTGTGTGTGTGTGTGTGTGTGTGTGTGTGTGTGTGTGTGTGTGTGTGTGTGTGTGAATGTGTGTGTGTGTGTGTGTGTGTGTGTGTGTGTGTGTGTGTGTGTGTGTGTGTGTGCGTGCGTGCGTGCGTAGGTATAATTATAATGCCTCTCTCTACTTCCCCTGATGGCTCTTTGGTTAAGATTGCACTATTCAACATCCCACACTACTACGTAGATACACCACCATGTGTCGTATATGTTTCAGTTGTTCAGTTCATAAAATAATACATTATTACTTTGTGCACTTCTAAAACCTTCCCTCCACTTCCACTCCTTTTTGGTTACGGCCTTATGCGAGCCAGGTCGTAACGTAACAGTCACTCACCAGGATCTTGGAGGTGTAGCCGCTGTTGATAGCGATGGCGTTGACTATTAGATCCAGAGTCTTGGGGTTGACTTGGCCTGGGTCCGGGACCTCCCGGTGATGCACGTCACCTGGGCCACATCAAACAGAACTTCAGTCACATTGGCAGTAAAGATATGTCATGGTCGTCGTCGTCTTCTCATCGTTTATTAGATGGGGGTGGGTGAGGGGTGGGCTATTATAAATTGCATTACAAAACAAAATACCCGACCCCCAGACTCTTGACATTACCGCTGACCACTTCCCAAAGCATATACCAATGGTTTTGTTTGATTCCCAAGGAAGCCACTGGATTCCGTTTCATTTCAGTTTATATTAAGTTATCACGTCTGAAAAGGTTGACGTCAGGTTTAAAGTGACTTGCACCGACCTATCCAAGTCTGCACCACAGTCATGCGGTTGGTGGTGAGGGTGCCGGTCTTGTCCGAGCAGATGGCCGTGGCGTTCCCCATGGTCTCGCACGCGTCCAGGTGGCGCACAAGGTTGTTATCCTTCATCATTTTCTACAGGTGACAAGTGACAGAGAGCGGGCGGTGATTCGGGCGAACGGCAGATTGGGACACGGAGGGACAGAGAGAGGAGGGACGGGGGAGAAAGGAGTGAGTGGGGGCGGGGTTGCAGTCATTATTGTTCATTTGACACACACAAGTTTAATGAGACGGATCCCACTGAGCATTTTTGTAGTCTAATAGACGTCTAAATGGCAAAAAAAGAATTGTCTAAAAACTGGGGTAAAAATAGTCTAGAAATAAAAAAAAGTGCCCTTCCGGGCACAGGTCTCCACCAGGTTATCCACAGATCCGTGCAGTTAGAGGTAAAATCACTTTTCGGCCAGTTATAGCGCCACCTTGAGGCTGAGTTGAAATTGTTCATGTGGCATTTCGTCCTCGGCCTAGTGGGAATGTGGGTGCACAATTTCACGGAAATCACGCGATGTGTTCATGATTTGCAGCATTTTGTTTGAAACTGAGCACTCCTGTGAACTTTGGAAGCCAATCTTAACCAATCAGGATGGAGTCTGATAAATGTGAAAGACCCGTTTCGTTGAATGGCTCTAGAGAGACTGTGTACCAATTTGCGTGATGTTTGGACAAAATCTGTAGGTGTACTGTGCAAAAACTTGTTTTGCACAAAGCGGCCTCCTGGTGGCGCTATAACAGGCCGTTCTGGAAAGTTTGGGGCAGAGGTTCATGGTTGGCATCCAGGGAGTGTGTGTGCAAAATATGGCATTGAAAAACTTGTTTTGCACAAAGCGGCCTCCTGGTGGCGCTATAACAGGCCGTTCTGGAAAGTTTGGGGCAGAGGTTCATGGTTGGCATCCAGGGAGTGTGTGTGCAAAATATGGCATCGACCGGGTTAACGGTGGCCGAGATTAGCTGTTCACGGACACACGGACACACACACGGACACACACGCGGACGGACGGAGTGCAAAACATACTCTCCCCACATGCCTTCGGCCTGGTGGAGACAATGAAGTTTTTTACCAGTCTAATCAAGGTCTAAGGGCGCTTTCACACCGGACATGT
This sequence comes from Protomyctophum parallelum, assembly GCF_964188405.1. NCBI lineage: Eukaryota > Metazoa > Chordata > Actinopteri > Myctophiformes > Myctophidae > Protomyctophum > Protomyctophum parallelum. Next base: position 4,765,512 of record NC_139705.1, read on the forward strand.
TTGGTTCGTTTAAAATGAACCATGGTCCGCTTACCCCTTTGGTTCGGTTTGTGTGAACATGCATCCGAACTCTGGTGCGGATCAAAGAAACGAACCATGGTCCGCTAAAAAAGGCCGGACTCGGTTCGCTTCCAAACGAACCACGGTGCGGTTCGTTACTGGTGTGAATGCATTCGGACTTTATAGAGGAATAATAGGCTACAGGACGATAGCCAAAATAGCCGTCGGGCGTCGGCAGTTGTGAGGCTGCATTAATAATTAGTTGTAAAAGCATGTATTTTTTACGGGGATCACTATTGATATGACAGCTGACAGTCGTTTCAACGTCTAATCTAAGCCTAGACTGCTAAAAAACTTTAATTTTTTAGAGTGTCTAAAAGCCAAAAATTGCTCAGTGGGGAGTAACAGAGGACATGCAATATCCCTGCTATACTTGGTCGTGTGCAATGTTGCGCTCACACCTTCTAGATCTGCAATTTTCGGTGCACACAACTGGGCGCGCAACCAAGTATTAATCACATGTCACATGATCAGACACACACACACACACACACACACACAGACACATAGATCTGGGTCAGGCAATTCTTAGCATTTCTAACCTACTTGGGGCACCTGGTGGTGCAGGCTGCAACATCGGATGAAATTAATTGGCTTTCAGACAGCCTAAACTTTCACTGCATGCGTTGCTGGCATTGCATTACTCCAGCTTTAGCTAGTAGATAAATATAGGAACATTTTCAATTATTTGCACTATTTGAACCAGATCTGACACACGCACCGACACAAGCAGGGCATGCGCTCGCACGCACGCACACACACATATGCGTACCTTAACAGAATAAGCCAGAGAGATGGTGACAGCAAGTGGGAGGCCCTCAGGCACAGCGACCACCAGCACGGTGACTCCGATGATGAAGAACTTGACAAAGTATTGCACGTAGACCGGAGTGCACTCTGCCATCCACGCACGACCTGTAGCAACGCAAACACGACACCAGTCTATCCCACTCCAACATCAAACTTTGACTATACTTTAACCCATTTATTTAGGCCCGACGTCGAAATAAGATCTGTGCCGCATTTTCACGATTTTTCAAAAATAGCAGACCTATACTATACAAGCTCGTAGCGCGCCACTCGGTGGCGCGCTATGAGCTTGTAGATCTGCTATTTTTCAATTGCTAAAGTATAACATAATGCTTAGTTCAAACACCAAAAGGGGTCCCCGCCCAGAATGGGTTTTAACCCATTCTGACCGGGCACCCATTTTGGTGTCAGCATCATGTTATGCTTTAGCTATTTAAAAAATAGCAGATCTACAAGCTCATATCGCGCCACCGAGTGGCGCGATACGAGCTTGTAGGTCTGCTATTTTTTGAAAGATCGAAGAACGACTGACATTTTTTAGAATCTGATCTCAGGTCAGAATGGGTTCATCAGACCAGTGTGTGTCCGGCAGAAACCTCGTATGAATCTGATCTCAGGTCAGAATGGGTTAAACAGCTTGGAGCCTACAACTTGATTTGTTATATTACTCTTAATTATAAACATTTAACAGCCCACTGAGCACAGTAAAAAAAAAAAATGTTTACATTTACTGACAACACGCGATGCGTGTGTGATGTGTCTGCCTGTGTATGTGTGTGTATGTGTGTGTGTGTGTGTGTGTGTGTGTGTGTGTGTGTGTGTGTGTGTGTGTGTGTGTGTGTGTGTGTGTGTGTGTCTGTGTGTATGTCTGTCTGTGTGCGTGCGTGCGTGCGTGCGTGCCAAATTCAAATGGACATACCTTCCACGACAAACGTCTCGATGACAAAGTAAAGAACCAGGATGATCACCGTGATCGCTGACATCACCAGGCCTGTTTGGAGATATTCAGAGAGGATCGGTCAGTCACAATTAATCTTGCCCATTTCTCTCTTGCACAATACAAGTGTAGGCAGTGTGGTGTGGAACAGGCTCTTGGCTAACGGTTATGAAAAACATTGAAAATGCACATCCTGTAAACCAAGCATCCAATAATATTTCCGCATAACTTTATGTCTAATATATTGGACGATTTCATGAACACGTGACCCGGTTTTGTGTTTATGTTAATGTGGGTCACATAAAAAAGAAAACAGCTGATCTACAGTGGGATGAATTGTCACATTTCTTGGCATTTAAAAGCTATAATTGTAATCATTTTAGTGATTTAAAAGCTGTTTCCGGATAGTAAACCTTTGTGGCTTGCAGTTGTACAGTAATTAGCGTGTGAGCGGCTGCAGATGCCAATATTAATTTATAGCATTGTCACTGTCAATTAAAACAATGTTCATTTAAAGCTGTAATCCATAAAATGACTGAAAGCTCATTTGGACAGAGGTGATGTTACACTCTGAGCTTCATGCAATACGGAGAGCAGAGAGAAACGTTTCTATTACCTCAGCCCCGGAAAGCAGCTTTGTGTTTTTAGTTTCTAACCTCAGCCCCAGAAAGTGTTTTTAGTTACTTTATGTGCTAATGATTTTAACCTAACCCTTTTTTTTTTGTCACTTAAAATGTATTAATTTTTTGAAACAATGGTAAATGGTGCATTTATATAGCGGCTTTATCCAAGGCGCTTTACATAGATTGTGCATTAGCCTACATTCACCCAGTCACACACACATTCATACACCGATGGCTGCGGAAACCATGCAAGGCACCAACCAGCACATCGGGAGCAATTAGGGGTTCAGAGTCTTGCTCAAGGACACTTTGACACCAACTCTGGGGGAGCCCGGGTTCGAACTGGCGACCTTACGGTTACCATCCAGGCCACTCTACCCCTGACCCACCGCCGCCAACAATCAACAACATAAAAAACAAACAAAAAAAACATCCTCTCCAACGTTCCATCTGTTTCTTTACCCGTTTACTCTTAATCTTTGGTGTTAATTGGTAGTTTATTGGTATATTTTCCATCTTCCATCTTCCATTTTCCATTCAGCAATGTTTTTGTTTTTATAGTGTTATTGGTCATGCTTTTGTTGGCCTGACACCTCCGGATTGGTTCAATACCATGTTGTCACAAAAAGAGTCTGAAAATGTAGGCTTTACAAACTCTTGGGAGACTCGGGACATCTGCAGGTGCACAAGTTCAATTTGTAGTTATATCACCACTCTTTCCAAAGAACAGTTTGGAGGTCGGAAGGAGCATGGACTGGGCTTATCTCTGAGGGAACGAATTAACCTCATGGTCCTGCCACCCCTAGAGCAGTGGTTCCCAAACTTTTTCGTGTCAAACGACCCCCAAATCAACATTTATTAGGCCACGGACCCCCCATTTGAAAACTTATGCCAGTGACCCCGATAAGGGAGGATTCTTATACGGCTCTAGCAGAGACGGACCCCCGGTTTAATGGAATTTCTATCTCTGGTACCCCAATTTATAGTGTAAAAACGACTGTTAATTTAACTCAGAGAGTGAGTTACAGACCCATAAGGGTCCATTTGGTTCCTAACTATCTCTAATTGAGCTATAGGTACCCCCTGGAACTCCCTCAGGTACCCCCAGGGTACCCCCGGTGGACCCCACTTTGGGAACCCATGCCCTAAAGCACTTTGGCTTCTGCGTACGACACAGCATACAACAAATCAAAACAACATAACAGTATATCAAAGTAAATAAAGTTTAGTTTGTGTAGCATAATATATATAAGGACTCACCGGCTTTGCCAATCTGAACAGCCAGTTTGGTGAGTTTTCCCTGAAGGACACTCTTCTCCTTCTTGGGAACGTGGCTCTTCTTCTTCTTCTCGTCTTCCACCTCCCCTCCCTCTGCGCTCTTCAGCGGCTGCATCTCCATGGCAACACCCCCGTCTTGCTTCTTGGCTGAAACGGGCACGCACGCACGTCACACACACATGTATACAGGACATATTATGTGTGTGTGCGCGCACGCATACACGCACACACACAAACACACACATGCACAATACATATAACTGATACCTGAATAATTGTAACTGTATGAAAAGGTGGCATGAAGAGGTGGCATGACACTTAAATAAATTATTTCATTCATTCATGTATATACACACGTGCACATGCGCGCACGCACGCACACACACACACACACACACACACACACACACACACACACAGACACACACACACACACACACACACAGAAGTCATGAGCTTCAGTACCTTTGTTCTGATTATTCTCCACAGCTCCATCAGGTTGTTTTCCTGGGAGAGAGAAGGGGGGAGAGAGAGAGAAAGAGTGAGAGAGGGAGAGAGATAGAGAGAGAGAGAGAGAGAGAGAGAGAGACAGACATTGTGGAGTAAGGGTATTCAGATGCATACGTATGTCTACAAACCGTGATCCTAAATACTTGAATAGTATTTCAAGAGGACAAAACTTTCAAACAAAACTGCCAAAAATCAAACAACAGCCCACGTACTTCACAACAAGGGATGCGGGGGACAGGGTCAAGGACGGACACATACATAATAATGTTTATGTTTAGGGATTTGGTTTGGTCAATGTCACTGCACGGTTCACTAGGGGTTCACTCATTGGCTTAGGAGTGTGAAAAGGGGCAGGACATACAGCTGGATAATCTAACGTACCATTGGTCACTGTGTTGTGACAGTCATCTGTAGCCTTTTCCTCTGTGGGACGGGACGGGGCGGGGCGGGGCGGTAGAGAAACGTGTGAGAAAGCAGGGGATTCGGGGGTGTTCACGTGAGGAGATAATGTTAAGCGCCCAAGACTTCAAATCTTTGAATTTTGTAGTGCGACTACATTAACCCATTTAGACCTGGGAACGATTCTACAAATGTCGTCTAAATCCCGACAGTTTTCTGAAAAACCCCATGTTTCTGTGTCAGTGGTTCTCAAACATTTTCATGTCAAGGACCCCCAATATTATATGTAATTGGCCTCCGACCACCATCTGAAAATATGTTGTTCCAGGGACCCTCCCAGAAGCCAATATTTGAGTTAAAAACTTTGGTTCTGAAAGAATGTATTCAAAGATTTGCGCCACATTTTCCCTATTTTAGCTGAAGTACAACATAAATGCTTGAAACACCAAATGGGGTTCCCGCCCCAAAATGACTTAAAGGAAACATTTATGGCAGCAGATTTCCTCCATTTTGAATAGAAAGGCAGAGCAAAATGGGCAACAACACCACACAGTCCTGTTAGCAAAGCTCCTCTATATAGACCGATTCCGTAGCGGTTTCATGGTTGCAGCCTACGTATTTCCTGTAGGCGGACTCGACGTAGCTGCGGGGGTAAAACCCTCACCAGGCGCACCTCTTCCACTACAGTGAACGGCAGAGTGACTGATGTTAGTTTGCCTCAAACTTTACTCCTTTACCTGCTTTTTTACTAACACTAACATTACAAAGATGCCCAGAACATCGAGATGAACCTGTGTAGTTTATGGCTGCTCCAACAGTAGTGGCAACATAACAAATAAAATAAAACGGAAATGTCTAATATCCACCGCGATGGCTGAGACCAGAGCCATTGAGCAATGGTTGAGACAAAGCAGTGAAAGATACATAACGCCAGTCTTACCCAATACCAAATATTTCTGTTTTATTAACACAAGGCTGCTGTACTTTATACCTCATACTTTAAATGCTTAGTATGAGGTATAAAATACAGCAGCCTTGTGTTCATAAAACAGAAAGATTGGGTATTGGGTAAGACTGAAATTATGTATCTTGCAGGATTCTTCACTGCTTTGTCTCAACCATTACTCAATGGCTCTGGTCTCAGCCATCGCGGTGGATATTAGACATTCCGTTTTATTTTATTTGTTATGTTGCCACTACTGTTGGAGCAGCCATAAACTACACAGGTTCATCTCGATGTTCTGGGCATCTTTGTAATGTTAGTGTTAGTAAAAAAGCAGGTAAAGGAGTAAAGTTTGAGGCAAACTAACATCAGTCACTCTGCCGTTCACTGTAGTGGAAGAGGTGCGCCTGGTGAGGGTTTTACCCCCGCAGCTACGTCGAGTCCGCCTACAGGAAATACGTAGGCTGCGACCATGAAACCGCTACGGAATCGGTCTATACATGAAGACAAAGTTGTGACATTTCTATGAATTATTATCTCCAGTAAACGAGTGTCTTAACAGTCCTGTCCTCCGAGGCTGCTGCTGCGCTGAGTGAGTGCGCCGCAAACAATTTACCACCATTCATTAATTGTTTATTATTACAGGGACATGCCCACTATTAAAAGTGATTGCAGCTAGTTAGTTAGTTAGCTCATTTGCCTCTCGTCCCAGCCCAGGGCAAGGAGACAAAAAGCAACCACAAAACAGCAAATTATGTTTGTAGACGGGTGTGTGTTTTGTGGGTGTGCCTGCGTGGGTTTGAAGGGAGGGTGGGTCACTTGCTAACCTTTCCTCTCTATTTCTGAATGCCAATGCATTCTCCTGCACGTGGGCAACAAGTACTTACTGCGGTATATGATATGGATGGAGGTGGGTGCACTACCAGTAATGGCATCAACGTTTAAGTGCCTTTTATAATGTGTGTGTGTGAGTGTGCGTGCGTGCGTGCATGTGCGTGCATGTGTGTGCATGTGTGTGTGTGTGTGTGTGTGTGTGTGCTTGCTGAGGCTGGTCTGAATGTGGTCTGCAATGTGCATCTCCACTCTGGCCATGTTGACTTGCAAAACAAAGGCTAATGCCGCCTTCCCTGAATATCTCTCTCTCTCTCTCTCTCTCTCTCTCTCTCTCTCTCTCTCTCTCAATCTGCAGCCTCATTCTCAGATGGGAGTGTGTGTGTGTGTGTGTGTGTGTGTGTGTGTGTGTGTGTGTGTGTGTGTGTATATGTATGTGTGTGTGCGTGCGTGCGAGCTCTTATTTGACATCAGTCAGGCATTTGTGTGTATCTCTTTCTCTCTCCCCCTTCTCTCTTTCTCTCTCTCTCGCCCTCTTTCTCACATGCATGCACGCACACGCACGCACGCACGCACGCACGCACGCACGCACGCACGCACGCACACAGATGTCAAATGACTAGAACATTTGGGAGAGCAGTTTGCAGTATTCATGGGGGGGGGGGGGGGGGTGGTGGAGACATGTGAGGAGAGGAGTCAGCATCTAAATGTCAGCTCTCTGTCGGCACCTTGTTGTGCACGTTCGGATAAGACCTCTTAGTCAGTTCTCCTTCCGTCCGTCCCACTCGGAGGAACAAAGACATTTATCCCTGCTGTGATGCATTAACAAAATGCAAAATCTATAATACGACAGCGTGAAACGCGGGGCGGATTGAAAACGATCGCTGCAGGAGACGAGACAACGAGCCATACCCGGAAACTCTGCAGTGCAAAGGACTTTCGGCTCGCTCGCTCGTGTTTTCAATCCAGCGGACATGAATGACGGATGAACAATGTTTGCCATATAGCACACACAAAAATACCATCAATTCTATACGATATAAATAATCATAGTAGATGCACAAATAAAGTCCATTGAGAGAGTTCATTGCATTGTTTATTCATTATGAACACATATTACACAATTTGATTGTGTAATATAAAAATAATAATGTGTATTGCCAATAACACCCAGAGTTATACCCTGCTCTTTCTCACCTTTCTTTTCTTTACTCTCTTCCTCCTCTATCTCTCCGGCACCCAGCAGTGTGAAAATGATGCCTGTCTGAGAGTTGACTCCCACAGCGGTCACCAGCATCCTCCCAGAGCCCTCCATCACATGGGTACCTAAACACAATACATGCACGCGTATACGTTCAGGTTTATTTACACCAGCGTATAGTAAAGTGGTCCGGGGGGGTTCAATCCCCAGGGCCGGGTCATATACCAAAGACTATACCTAACGGTAACGGGGCACCAATGCCTCCCTGCTTGGCCCTCAGCATCAAGGGCTGGAATGGGGGGAAAGGCGATACAGTTTTTGAGGGGCACTATAGCCCCTCCTATACACAGATTTAGTTAAACAAACGTTAAAAGCGCAATTGACAATGGTCAGAGTTAAACGTTTGGTTAGTCGCAACACAGTTGTATGATGAATAGTGACTCTCGCCACTATATTCCACAATCTCCAAAATGCTATATATAGAATCTTGGAACTATACACCTCCCGAAATCCGAGACAGGAAGCTATCATCTGTTTTGTATATGGATTATATTTCTATTGAGATAAATGAGTGTGACTGTAAAGATGAAACGGACGTGGGGAAGGTGTCACTCCGCTTTATACGGCTTGATCATTTTCAGAGCTTTAGTGATCCTGACGGAATGTATGACGGAAACAGTTGAAAATTGTGGGAGGCAACAGTTTGGCTTGGGAGACTAACAATGCATGGCTTGAGTGGGGAAGGGCGGAATATAGTCTAGGTTTGGTTTTGTTCAGTCACCCTATGTAAAATGAGGTTTAATGTATGCTGTGCACAGACCTAAACACATTATGCAAGGCACTTCCTGACACCAAATATTATATATTACCTGTAATATCAACAGGGCCAAATTAGCCATTGGGGCCGTGGCCCATGGGGCCCTTGGCTCCCAGGGAAAATGTAATGCTCTGTAATGAGTTTTAGGCCCTGGAAAAAGCTCCTGGGGACCTACATTGGCCATTGATTTTGTTACATTTAGGTAAAAGATTTGATAAAAACACAAAAAACAGGAAAGTTCTGCGCGCACGCGCACTAGGGGACCCCAAAAGATGTACCGGCCCAGGGGCCCTTGTGGGGGGTTAATCCGTCCCTGAATATCAAGCTACAAAATAATTGTGGAAACGTATTAATTGGAACCAACCCGAGAGGAGCATGGGGTCCTTGTCTGCAGACTTTTTGACATGGTCAGACTCTCCGGTGAGGGAGCTCTCATCTATCTGCAGGTCGTTGCCCTGGACCAGGACACCGTCAGCTGGCAACAGGTCCCCTGGAAAAAAGATATGGTGAGATCAGAGTAAGATTATAAGGGTTTATAACCCTAAACCCTAAACAGGGTTTATAACCCTAAACCCTGTGCCCGTCGCTGTCGGCCTGCACCGGCCTACTGGGGAACGATGCAAGTTGGGAAGCTGGTATGCAATACCCGTTGTCATAGAAACTGTTTTAACCGCCTTGTCTGTTTGTCTGTGTACCTTTTTTTTGTAATGTTTTTTTTTTGTGGCTTTTGCCTTTATTTCATATTTCCTATGGAGGGACAGACAGTAGGGCTGACAGGAATTGTGGAGAGAGATGGGGGGGGGGGGGGGAGACATGCAGTAAAGGCCGTCGGGATCGGGAGTCGAACCCGCGGCCACACTGCCAGACCGGATTACCAGCCAAGGTGCCTGGACCGCTCCTGAAAGTTTTCTGAAAAACTTCAAATATTTGACAATTTAGACAATTTGATATTAACCCATTTTGGACTGAAAAACTTCAAATATTTATATAGCAGCATCATTATTTTTTTAATTTTGGAATACTGTACATACTGAACCCCAAGAGGGGTTCCCGTCCAGAAGGGTTAATTTAGAACACCAAAAGGTGTGGTAAAATATTGTGGTAGCATAAAAAAGTTGCATAGTCATATGCTAACATGGAAGCGACACTGATACAAACCACATAACCTGAATCAAGTTTTGAAACAAAAACAAGACAAATGTGTGTAAGACAAGACAAGACAAGACAAGACAAGACAAGACAAGACAAGACAAGACAAGGCAAGGCAAGGCAAGGCAAGGCAAGACAAGACAAGACAAGACAAGGCAAGGCAAGGCAAGGCAAGGCAAGGCAAGGCAAGGCAAGGCAAGGCAAGGCAAGACAAGACAAGACAAGACAAGACAAGGCAACGCAAGGCAAGGCAAGGCAAGGCAAGGCAAGGCAAGGCAAGGCAAGGCAAGGCAAGGCAACACAAGACAAGACAAGACAAGACAAGACAAGACAAGACAAGACAAGACAAGACAAGACAAGACAAGACAAGACAAGACAAGACAAGACAACACAAGACAAGACAAGACAAGACAAGACAAGACAAGACAAGACAAGACAAGACAAGGCAAGGCAAGGCAAGGCAAGGCAAGGCAAGGCAAGGCAAGGCAAGACAAGACAAGACAAGACAAGACAAGACAAGACAAGGCAAGGCAAGGCAAGGCAAGGCAAGGAAAGGCAAGGCAAGGCATGGCAAGACAACACAACACAAGACAAGACAAGACAAGACAAGACAAGACAAGACAACACAAGACAAGACAAGACAAGACAAGACAAGACAAGACAAGACAAGACAAGACAACACAACATGGCCTGGTCATTGGTCACCCTTCCAAAACACAACAGACGTGGCAGTGCATCCACACATGGCTCCTAATAATAAACATACTGAACAACCCAGCTGCGTGGGGCATCTATAGCTTATGCTCAGATCCAGGATTATGAAACTCATTCAATCTGGAATAGCTTTGGAAAAGGTTCCTTATAGTACCGTATTTGATCTGGGCCATGTCTCCCACCACCAGGTCGGCCACGGGGATCTGGATGACGTTCCCCTTGCGCACCACGGTGAACTTCTGCTCCTGCTCGATGCGGCTCTGCAGGCCCCGGAACTGCTTCTCCTTGGACCAGTCGTTGAACGCCGTGACCAGGACCACGCACACCACCGAGAGCAGGATGGCCGCGCCCTCGATCCAGCCGGCCTCCGCCTCGCCCTCGTCCTCGGCGCCCGCTTCCGCCTGCCCACACGCTGCGGGGGGAGGAGACGGACAGACGGACGGAAGGATGGATGGATGGATGGACAAGGCACGTGCACATAATAGACATCAAAGGGGGCTCGAGCCTCCCTGTCTGTAAATAATTAACCCATTCTGACCTGAGATCAGATTCATACGAGGTTTCCACTGGACACACACTGGTGTCCAGTGGTCCTGGTCCCCATTCTCCCCATTCTGACCTGAGATCAGATTCTAAAAATGTCAGTCGTTCTTCGATTTTTCAAAAATAGCAGACCTACAAGCTCGTAGCGCGCCACTCGGTGGCGCGCTATGAGCTTGTAGGTCTGCTATTTTTCAATAGCTAAAGCATGACATGATGCTAACACCAAAATGGGTTCCCGTTCAGAATGGGTTAAAAAATCACACCCGTGTGAACTGAGTGGTGCAACTCCCCTCTCTCTCCCCCCTCCCCTCTCTCTCTCTCTCTCTCAGGCAACAGTGCAGCACTATCTCTCTCTCTCTGTGTTTCTGGCACAACAGCGCCCCTACTGGTACTAATAGTCATACTGGTGCTCATAGTCACATAGGTGGGTTAACGTCACATACGGCGCATAGGTGAACACGGACATTGCTGTTCCTTGGAGTGGTTGCACCACTCAAAAAAAAAAGAAAACTGGCCTCTCCAGACCATTCAGGAGAATTTGCCTTTGCTCTCCGAACTATCCTGAAATTGAAACTTTTTGTGTTGAAACGATTTGTTATCGAAATCCATGGTCATACGCCGCCTCGTCAGTATATATTAGGTAAAGACTGCGGGGCTGCGCCTCGATAATAGCGGATCTACGTTTAAGTTTTTTTTTGTGCTAAAAGTGAACCTTTTTTAGGGAATTTCAGCTCCTGCATGTCTCTCAAACATTCTCTGCACTTCCGTTGAAGACATAATAGAGATCCTCCCTCATTCATGTGGGTTTTTGTAACCCATTTTTCACTCCTGTGTCAATTTATCTAATGTGATCCTGGGCTCTACACACCCTCCGCCAACCTTGTCCCCATATATGGGGGACAAGGGGAGAGCAACGGACTTGAACTCATGCTTCCTTCATGCCTGAGTGTCCAAGTTGCTCCTTTTACACCTGACAGGGGGGAGTTTCCCTGGTTGGACGTAGCGCGTGGAAGGAATTAACACGTTATTCCAACCAGTTCCTTTCCCCTCCATGAGGGTACCTACCCTAGGGGACACGGGGAGAACATGCAAACTCCACACAGAAAGGCCCTTTCGCCAACCCCGCCTCGGGTATATGGGCACTGATGACGCGGAGGAGGAAACACGCCGCCGCAGCACCCACAGCGCCCCGAGCGGGAATCGAACCCAGGACCTTCTAGCTGTGAGGCGACAGCAAAAGGTTTCTACTACTGAATAATTCTGTTTCAAACCTATGATCTAAACTTTTAAGCACCCGCGAGGTTATTTTGGAATGCAACAAAAGTTGACATAAACAGTATTATTTATGAACTGTAAAAATACATTACAATATATTTCTATGGGGTGTTTAGCCCATTCTGACCTGAGATCAGATTCATAACGAGGTTTCCGCCGGACACACACTGGTCTGATGAACCCATTCTGACCTGAGATCAGATTCTAAAAATGTCAGTCGTTCTTCGATTTTTCAAAAAATAGCAGACCTACAAGCTCGTATCGCGCCACTCGGTGGCGCGATATGAGCTTGTAGATCTGCTATTTTTAAATAGCTAAAGCATAACATGATGCCGACACCAAAATGGGTGCCCGGTCAGAATGGGTTAGAGAAGTTGTCAAAAAACTTTTATATGGAATGGTTATTGTGGAAAAATAGACCAGTGAAAGATGAATCATTAACTGTCAGGAGGAAACCACCTGAATACATTTTTGAGGACTATTATTATTTTCATAAATCAATGCTATTGAACACCCTTTAAATCTGTGTGTTGGATTAAAAAGATAATATTGAACCAATGAAAAGTATCAAAAAGTGCTCGGGACAAAACCTCTTAACTCCATTGGACCCTCAAACTGTCTGCTAAAGCAGCTAACTCCACCACATATCCCCCTCTCATGCAAGTTGATTGATAATATGTTCAAAATACCAACTTTGATGGGGCAGTATTGCATTGTTTTAAACGTTAGAAGGTTTTCTTCATTTTCTGAAAGAACATATTTTTCATTTTCCTGAAAAATGAATATTTTGGAGTTAGGTGGTTTCTTCCTGACAGCAGAGATATAAATAAATAGCTTAGTTTAACCCATTCTGAACGGGAACCCATTTTGGTGTTGGCATCATGTTATGCTTTAGCTATTGAAAAATAGCAGATCTACAAGCTCATAGCGCGCCACCGAGTGGCGCGCTACGAGCTTGTAGGTCTGCTATTTTTTACTGACATTTTTTTTAATCTGATCTCAGGTCAGAATGGGTTATAATCAGACCAGTGTGTGTCCAGTGGAAACCTCGTATGAATCTGATCTCAGGTCAGAATTGGTTAACTAGTTGAATTGAAAAGGTCCCTGTCAGTCCAACACGTTGGTCCTCCTAAGATAGATAGATTGAAATCTAGTGGCTGGATGCTATGGAACTTACCATGCAGAGGATGAACCCTATACTGTTTTCAATGAGCGCCACCCATGACAAAAGACTCTCACAGGGTGGATTACCATGAAACATGAACATTTCTAACGCCACACTCTTGCCAAAGTTTAAACAAAATGTCATTATATAATCTAATAGCGGATTTGCAGGATGGATCCGATACAGATTTTTGGTGAACCTTTCCTCTAACTGTCACCCTTCAGCAGAGGTTTCTGTTGTAAGGGTGTAAGGAGCTCAACCTTGCTGGACAACATTTGCATTCTGCCAGCAGGGAGAGTCTGGGAACTCTCAGGCTAGAGAGATGATGTACTCCGGTCCAACTCTGACCGGAGGAGGCCGCTATAGGAGACTCATGACATATTGAAGCGCTGCCACAGCGCAAATGTAAACACAACCTATAACAAGACTATATACACAACTCTGAATTATTATGGAGATATCAAATGTTTGTCCCGCTGCTTTCCGGGGGTTCATCGTTTTCTGCTTGAGAGATCCCAGATGCAGGCAGGAGGAGGAAGGAACTGGTGAACTCAATACTGCCGCAATCTGGCAAAGTCAGGTTAGTATAAGGAGCAGCACATGATGCAGCCTCAATGGGGTGGAACGCTATAGCGGGGCTTCTAGACTTTCCGTTCAGTTGTTTTTTGAAAGGAAAGCCGGTGGAATATCCAACCTCCTCCCCAAGGCTTTCCCTCCTTCCTTCCTTCCCTCTCTCCCTCCACTCACCCTCGCTCTCGTCCCCCGGGGGCTGGTAGAAGGAGAGGCCCAGGGAGATGATGGCGGCGATCTCCAGGATGATGAGCGTCACGTCCTGCAGGGCCTCCCACACCAGCTCCAGGAAGGTCTTGGGCTGCTTCGGCGGAATGAAGTTCTGGCCAAACGTCTGGACCCTGCGCTCCAGGTCCGCCGGGTCTCCGCTCAGACCTGGGACGGACGGACGGACGGACAAGAACGAGACAGACAGACAGACAGAGTTCACATTATCACACACAGAGCAACACACTGACTCAATCACAGACACATATAGCAAAAGGCAGGCCAAAGTTCTATAGTTTACCACCAGTATGAAGAAAAGAAACATCCCTCACCATTTGTTTTACCTCAACAACCGGCTTACAGTTCACTCTCACGTCTCTCCTCACCTCGAGACCCCTCCTCACCTCATCTACTTCCGTCTGTGTGCCCTCACTCCCCCTTGTACCACCTCGCCCCTGCATGCGCTGAGTCAGTTTCCATGGAGATGACAATATCAGGTCCTGCATGGGCTTCCTTCCTTCCTTCCTTCCTTCCTTCCTTCCTGCCCCTGGGTGATTCTGCCCGGCAACAGGTGATGTCACTCCACCAATGCACATGCAGCTCTGGACTTTTTGGAGCTTGGATTTTTGCGATTGGTTGTCGACGAGGGGGAACGGCAATTCACAGGCCGCGGTTGGCCAAATTCAGTGGCGGTCTCAGCAGTCCCTGTGCAGTGAGCGTGCGTGCGTGTGTGCGTGCGTGTGTGCGTGCGCGTGCGTACTCTGTGAGACATCATCCTAGAATGACTCCATGCTTGACTGCATGGAGTCATCATCCGTCATTGCCAGTGTTTCTGGGGACTTTGTGTGGCAATATGGCAGCTTTTGACAGGCTTCAGAAAGGAGAGAGAGAGACAGAGAGAGAGAGACACACAGAGAGAGAGAGAGAGAGAGAGACAGGTAGAAACTAGAAGGAGAACTGTCCTATACAGTATGTTAAGTAATGGGAGCTTGCTGCATCCTGCCATACACTTTCCGTTGCCGTTCCTCTCCCTCCGTTTCTCTCTTTCATCTGTCCCTCCATGCTCGCTGTACTGTACTGTACTGTACGTGCTCCTTTTTCCACTATCTCTCACATTTTGCAACCCCCCCCCCCCCCCATCTCTCTTTCTCTCTCGTTCTCCCTCTCTCTCAATCTCCCCTTGATGTGTCCTTGACAATGCGGCAAGCTGTTCTAGCTTTTCTTCACCGGCCCCCCTCTCTCTCGCCCCTCTCCTCCACCACCACCTCCACCACCACTCTCATCATCATTTCTCCTCCTCCTTTCTATCTCTCTTAAATGTGTGTATAATGGTCTTACACTGCAGTGCCGGACTGCCGGTGGGGTATCCATATATCGGTGAACGTGTGCGTGTGCGTGTGTGTGCACGCTGGCGCGCGTGTGTGTGGGATCTCGTCCTCCGTATATATCGGACTTTATCCGATTGATTTGTCCACTCTGTTCTGCGTGTCATATTTCTGTTTGTTGTTCAGCGTGAGTCTTGTTTATATACGCGAGGCAGGACTATGCGTGTCGCACGCACCCTACTGTATACACAACAACACAGCGTGTGTAGTTCTGTGTGGCGTTTTGAAACGATGTGCATAAAAGGTTCATGTTCTATTTTCCATTAATCCATTCGAGTATGTAAATTCTTCCTGTATGGTATAGAGTATGTTAACCAATTCTGCGCGGGAACCCATTTTGGTGTTAGCATTATGTTATGCTTTAGCTATTGAAAAATAGCAGATCTACAAGCTCATAGCGCGCGCGATACGAGCTTGTAGGTCTGCTATTTTTTTTAAATCGAAGAACGACTGACATTTTTAGAATCTGATCTCAGGTCAGAATGGGTTAATCAGACCAGTGTGTGTCCAGTGGAAACCTCGTATGAATCTGATCTCAGGTCAGAATGGGTTAACTAATCATTTTGGTATAATGTCCTCAAACTTTGAGGGCATGAATTGGTGGTGCCCGTTTGAGGTGCCGAAAAATGCCCCCATGTATGGCACCGAAATCGCCGTTGCAATTGGCCGCTATGTCATTGGCTGGAAGGTGTGCCATTCTCTGCACTGTGATTGGCTATAACACCCGTTATATATATAAGTGTCAGAGGCGAATAATGAGAGAGAGAGAGAGAGCCGAGAGAGAGGTATATTAATCAGACCAGTGTGTGTCCAGTGGAAACCTCGTATGAATCTGATCTCAGGTCAGAATGGGTTATATATATGTCATATCCCCGAACGGGTATATGGACTAGTAGTACATATGGGGTGGTTGTATTTGGTCTCTTCTATTGAGACATTTAGATGCTGTGTCTGGTTTGACATGACTGGTGGTAATAATAATATTGCCTGCCCGAAGGTCAAAATCACATTTCTCCCGCAAACAAGCAGGCAGGCTCTATCAGCTCAGAGGTCAAATGTCTGCACTTGTGCAGGAGACGTGGGTTCGAATCGGAGGGGGGGGGGGGGGGGGATGGGTACAACAATAGTTCTAACCCCCGCAGTAGTAACATGTCGCAATGAGACACAATGACGGCTATTTTTTGGCAAATGTTAACCGATTTTCTCACATTATAACGACATGCCCGGAATAAGGATGCTATATAGGGTTCATGTGGTGAATTGCATTAATCCAACTGGCTTATATGTGAGAACCTTGAATGAGGAATTTCATTGACAGAATTCCCAAGGCATATAACCTGCTGGGGGGCCTATTGCAAGCTGGAGCGCATGGAATTATGGAATAATTGGAATATTGTGTACGGAATCTGCATAATATAACGTGGTTTAATTATACCTGTCACAAACGTCTCTATACTTTAAATTTTGTTGCAACAAAATACTGTACACTATTTTGTAGTTTGTGAAAAATGAGACTGTTTACTGCGTGGGGTGTTTGCCAACTGTAACAACGGGTCGGGTACCTGACTCTGTGTGTGTGTGTGTGTGTGTGTGTGTGTGTGTGTGTGTGTGTGCGTGTGCGTGCGCAGCGTGTGTGTGCAGCGTGTGTGCGTGCGTGCACCGTCTGTGTCTGTGCGTGCGTGTAGGTGTGCATGCTTGGGCTGTGGAGGTCTGTATCAAATGAACAACACTGACTCAACACAGACTTGCTGTAACCATATACCAATCAACTCTCTGTCTCTCAGTCTACCCATCCCCCTCTCTGCCTACCCCTGACTGTAACCTGCATGCACAAAAGTCTCATACATATGGTCAAGTAGACACATTCAACCACACTCTTTTTTACCATTTTATGTACATACTGTACAGTCTCTCTCTCTCTCTCTCTCTCTCTCTCTCTCCCCGCAGCCAACATCTCTCTTAGCTGTAGTGTTGCTAGGTTACACATTAGTTGACAAAGTGTGGTGAGTGATTATCACACCGCAGACCTGTGTGTGTGTGTGTGTGTGTGTGTGTGTGTGTGTGCATGCTTGTGAAGTGTGAAACGTAGGTGTTTATCGACCAAATACTTAAGTATTTATGAAGTGAATATGCACGATACATCATTATCCGACCTACATTTACCCTTTAACTTATTGTTTTAAATGGCATATGACAATAGGCAATGGCAATTGTTGAAATATTACTAGGCTATATTAGGCCTTAAATGTTCAAGTTAAAATCATGTAAGCCATTCTGGACGGGGAGGAACCCCTTTTGGTGTTTTAACTAAGCATTATGTTATACTTTAGCTATTGAGAAATAGCAGATCTACAAGCTCGTAGCGCGCCACCGAGTGGCGCGCTACGAGCGTCAAAATGCGGCACACATCTTTGAATATATATTCTTTCAGAATACTTTTTTTTTTTTTTTCGACGTCAGGCCTATATTATTTCAGACCATCCATTCTTCCAAAGCATACATTTATTCTTTATTTTTCCTATCTAACACTGAGGTGGCCAGACATCTCAGGTGCCCCCCCCCCCCCCCCCCCCCCCCCATGCCCACTCATCTGGCTGCCGTTTCGTCGGCTCGCACCCAGATAACTTGTATGTCTGTGACTCTGTGATTGGCTAGATCCGGGTCATAGCCTTCAGAGGGAAGCTTGATCCCATAGCCTGGATGCATAATTAAAGAAATATTGTCATGGGGCAAAGTCGAACTGATTAACTTCTCATAACTTCTGAATTGCATTTGCTTGGCAGTGAGTGAGTGAGTCAGCCCATTTTACTTCTGGACAATTTGTGCAATGTCAACCGGACGTGTCGGTTGACTATTACGGCCATGCACACACGCAAGAATATACAGTATTAACATAAAGTAAATGAATGAATAAAATACTCTTGAACCTTTTTCTAAAAGGGGGTGTGGTATGGATGCACGTCACGGCTTGGCGGAGGTCTGCACTCTGATTAACTCAGTTTAATTGGATTCGATTATAAACTTTGCACAAAAGAATGATCAGAGTCAAGTCCAACGCCATAATAAATCAACTACGAATAAGCCACACCCACAGCTGATGGAAGTAGGGGTGCTGGGGGGGGGGCTGGAGCACCCCCTCCCCCCAGGCACTGCCCTAACCCAGGGGTCTGCAACAGGCGGCTCTAGAGCCGCATGCGGCTCTAGAGCACACCCCTAGTGGCTCCCTGTAGCATTAAAAGTAGCAATAACTTATTTTTCATTTATGGTTTCTGTAGGAGGCCAAACGTGACAAGCATTCTTAATATTTATTCTACACATTTTTACAAAATTGGAAAACTTAACTAAACTAAAATTTGCGTCATAGCATGCGACACACTCAGTGCCGTGCCAGCCAGGTGTCTATTATAAACAAACCGGTGGGTGTGTGAGGCTGCTGCCTGCTACGCTATGGCTTCTACAGGGAGAGAAATAAAGATAGCCGACGAAAAACGGAGGATTTAACAGTTCGTGGACAGAGGCTTTCGCCTTCACAGCCAATGCAGATTGACTGCATTGAGAAGCTATATCAAACAACAAAAAAAGTGACGTTGAAAGACATTTCCAATGAAAGCATGCTAAATTCTGCTAGTTTCGTTGCAACCCGGGAGATAATAAAGTTTGGCAAGCTGCATTATAATGCGTACATTTTCTTTGCGGCTCCAGATAGATTTTGAATTTATTTTTGGTCGAAAATGGCTCTTTCAACATCTTGGGTTGCTGACCCCTGCCCTAACCGGAGAGGAAAAATAATAATAATGTAATTCTGTTACTAGGCCTAATAAATATGCTGTATCACAGTATCAGTGCTTTATCCTGGTTAGTTGCCTGTGTCAGTTTGTTCATATATAACTTGCGTGTGGAGACGGAAAGTAAAAGCCACTTTTCTGCGTGTTAGCACGCGCACCCCCTCCTAAACGTTCAGCACCTCCTACTGTAAATACCTTCCCGTGGCCTTGGGCACCAAACACTTTTTACTGTAAATACCTTCCCATGGCCTTGGGCACCAAACACTTTTTACTGTAAATACCTTCCCATGGCCTTGGGCACCAAACACTTTTTACTGTAAATACCTTCCCATGGCCTTGGGCACCAAACACTTTTTACTGTAAATACCTTCCCATGGCCCTGGGCACCAAACACTTTTTACTGTAAATACCTTCCCATGGCCCTGGGCACCAAACACTTTTTACTGTAAATACCTTCCCATGGCCCTGGGCTCCAAACACTTTTTACTGTAAATACCTTCCCGTGTAACCTGACGCTGCCAGATCCAAGAAGCTTGCTACACAAATTTGTTTCACAGCTTGAAAGGGAGTCTACCAACGCGCCTCAAGCCTGAAACGGCTGATCCGGTGCTTCACAGGTGCAGGGACATCAAAGTTGCATAAGGAGAAGAGACTGGAGCAGCACGGACATTTAGAGCCTTTTATTTAGGTGCTGAGTATATTGTTTCACAGCTTATTGGGATCTGGGATCTCGGAAGCAAATTTGATGACGGGGCTGTTCCTTTTTTTCAAGATACTTGTAGTGGAGGATATTAATGACACGATCGTTCACTTTATGGTACAAGCACCAAATTTGGTACACAAGTGCTTCAGAACCTACTCTCTCAGAAAAGTACGTTGTCCACTTGAAAAAACTAAATGGCCACCATTTTTCAAGATGGCCGCCAAATGAAAAGGGCCTTTTGTGGCGGTTCTGGACAACCGTGGGTCCGACCGACTCGAGACCGGGCACTGCACTCCCTGTGGGTGTGTGGAACGTGTGTGTCGAATTTGAAGTCGGTGGGGCGAACGGTTCTCGGGTTATGTGGATTACAGATGTACAGACACACACACAGACTTGAATATATGTCAATGGGCAATGCCCATTGGGGTTTTTTTTAGATGATTTGTAAGAAGAGAGAGATGTGATGTCAGGTGGTGTGGGCTAAGAAGTGGTCAGGGCTATTTGAGATGTACAGTAAGTGCAAAGAGAGATGGTGAAGGAGGGAGAAAATTATTTGTACCAATTGACCAGACAGTAGACAGTAGTGTAACAGGTTAAGGTGAGTATAGAGATGGAAATGTTCTAGCAAGAGAAGCCAATGAATTGAGAATATGGGACATAGTATGGGTCAGGAAATATTTGTGACAGAAGGCTACCAGTGAGAGGGAAGATGTATACGATGGTAGTGAGACCAGTCATGCCGTACGGTTGGAAACGGTGGCACTGGTGAAAAGGAGGCACAGCTGGAGGTGGCAGAATTAAGGATGCTATGGTTCTCATTAGGAGTGAAAAGGAAGGACATTATCAGAAATTACTGAATTAGAGGATCAGCCCAGGTTAGAAGGTTTGGGGATAAAGCAAGAGAGGTGAGGTTGAGATGGTTTAGACATGTGAAAAGGAGGGATGAGGGTACATTGGGAGAAGGATGCTGAAGATGTAGCTGCCAGGTAAGAGGATGCAGACGAGGTTTAAGGATGCTGTGAGAGATGACATGAAGGTGGCAGGTCACAGAGGAAGATGCAGAAAACAAAACCAAATGGGGTCCATGTGTGGTCCAGCCCTATGGAATGTAAAATTCAAGCATGTGCTAATGAAAAGTATTTAAAATATATAGTTTTGATGCTCATCCTAGATCCTACTACTATAGGGGATGCAAAGCAATATGTCCGTTTATCCGTCCGACTTCTCCTACCAAATCACTCCGTTAGCACACATCTCTCTATGCACAAAAAAGTGATGCATGCCACAGAAATCCATCTGCACTACATTGCATCCATGTCATATTTACTGTACAAATATTGCTTTTGTATGACATACTGTTATTGCACAACATTTCACTGTGACACAAATTACATTACAATTTCCACATTAACCGACCCCTCCCCTTTTCCCTGCACATGCACACACACACACACACACACACACACACACACACGGTACTGTACAGTACACTATAGTATGTTACAGTACAGTATGGTAAAGTACAGTACGGTACAGTAACGTGCGGTACGGCATGGTACAGTATGATACCATAAAGTATGGTACAGTACAGTATGATGCCGTGCCGTACAGTACAGTACAGTACGCTACGGTACAGTACAGTACAGTACAGTAAAGTACAGTACAGTAAAGTACAGTACGGTACAGTACGGTACAGTACAGTACAGTATGGTACAGTATGGTACAGTATGATACCATACAGTAAGGTACAGTACGGTACAGTATGGTACCATGCAGTATGGTACAGTATGGTACAGTACAGTATGGTACAGTATGATACAGTATGATACCATACAGTAAGGTACGGTACAGTATGGTACAGTACGGTACAGTATGGTACCATGCAGTACGGTACAGTACGGTACAGTACAGTATGGTACGGTATGGTACTGTACAGTACAGTACAGTATGGTACAGTATGATGCCCTACAGTGCCGTACAGTATTATACAGTAGTATGGTACAGTACATCACAAAGGTATAGCCAAATATATGCTGAAATGCAAAACCAGTCTAATTTTGGTGGCCATCTTGAAATATCACCGCCATATTGGATTTTTGGATGGCTCGGTTTAAAAAGTTAAAGAGTTGACCAAAGGAATGTTCACGGCAAATGTCACGCTTGTATCACCAAGCGAACAACCGTTCCAATGATCTGCTAATTGCACAAATTCTGTGTGTGTGTACGTCTGTAATCCACGTAACTTGAGAACCGTTCGCCCCACCGACTTCAAATTCGACACACACGTTCCACACGCCCACAGGGAGTGCAGTGCCCGGTCTCGAGTCGGTCGGACCCACGGTTGTCCAGAACCACCACAAAAGGCCTTTTTCATTTGGCGGCCATCTTGAAAAATGGTGTCCATTTTGTTTTTTCAAGTGGACAACGTACTTTTCTGAGAGAGTAGGTTCCGAAGCACTCGTGTGCCAATTTTGGTGCTTGTACCATAAAGTGAACGATTCTCATGAAATATTGACTTAATATCCTCCACTATTGGTAGATGACTGGATGGGACCGTCTGTCTATCACCGTGTGGGCGTGCAAACACAACCAATCATATTGACGTGTCTATATAGCTTCACATCCGGTTTCGCACATATCCCGCCCTTAGCTCACGCTGATTGGTTAGACCACGGAGCGGTTCGGTGTTAGCTGAACTCCCTGAGAGATCCCAGATGGTTGCTGTGTTGGGGAACATGGTTACCCAATACCGCCCCCATCTGGCAAAGTCAGGTTACTTCCCGTGGCTCTGGGCACCAAACACTTTTTACTGTAAATACCTTCCCGTGGCTCTGGGCACCAAACACTTTTTACTGTAAATACCTTCCCGTGGCTCTGGGCACCAAAAACTTTTTTACTGTAAATACCTTCCCGTGGCCCTGGGCACCAAACACTTTTTACTGTAAATTTCTTCCTGTGGCCCTGGGCACCAAACACTTTTTACTGTAAATTTCTTCCCGTGGCCCTGGGCACCAAACACTTTTGACTATAAATACCTTCCTGTGGCCCTGGGCACCAAACACTTTTTACTGTAAATACCTTCCTGTGGCTCTGGGCACCAAAAACCTTTTACTGTAAATACCTTCCCATGGCTCTGGGCACCAAACACTTTTCCATCACTCTCAAAAGAAAACACAATTGTAGATTTTTTTACACTGCCTCCATCCATCCATCTGTCTGTTCATCCATCCATCCATCCATTCCATGTACCCATGTACACACCCATCCATGTAACCAACCACCCACCTGGTATCCTTCCACCCATCCATGTATGTACCCCACTCATCCATCCATTGAGTGTCTATAGTGTCTACTCACCATCAACGGTATTGGACTGCACTCTCTGGCAGAGGCCCTCTGTGTCTCCATAGTTCTCCTGGATGGTCTGGATGGCATCTGGGCCTCGCAGCTCCATCAGCTCCCGTAGCTCCATCACCGTGACCCCGAACTCTCCCCCTGTTTTCCCGTTCCCATCCGCCCGCCCTCCACCTCCCCTTTTCCCCTTGGGGTAGAATTCCACCGCGCTGTTCGCCATCTCCCCGGGCCCCATAGTGGCTGTCGTTGACATGCTGACGGGCTCTCTCTAGTCCACTCCTCCTCTCTCCTTGTAGTCCACTCCTCCTCTCTCCTTGTAGTCCACTCCTCCTCTCTCCTTGTAGTCCTAAGTCACTCCACCTGTGGTTTGGCTGGTGAAGAGGTTCCGCTTGTGTATCTCATCTGTCAAACTCTCGCGCTCACACGCAAACACGCGTGCACACACACGCACGCACGTGTGCACGCAAGCAAGTGCACGCGCGCACACGTGCACACACACACACACACACACACACACACACACACACACACACACACACACACACACACACACACACTCTCTCTCTCTTCTCTCTGACTTTCTCACTCTTTTCACTCAAAAGTGAAAAGAGTGCGTGAGGTCTTGGTGGACACTTTCTTCTCTGCAGCTGGGTGTGGGGATTTGGTCTTAACGTGTGTGCGTTCTTCTTCGTCCACTCCTATTCGTCTCCTCCTCTTCGCCTCTCTGCCACTGAACGAGTGGCCTCTATTTCTCCATGGGAGGAGGAGGAGGAGGAGGAGGAGGAGGGTGAGGGGGGATCAGGAGTGGTTTGGAAGGGCGCCGTCTAGATGAATCCAGCTTTTCCTCTCGCCGTCTCCTCGTGGTCACCCTCCGCTCCGCGCGGTCAGACGGCCGCCTGGCCCCCTGGACAGACGGAGGGATAACGGACGGACGGACGGACGGACGGACAGAGCGACTAGCACAGAGAGGGCAGAGGGAGGGAGGGAGGGAGGGGCAGCTGCTGCTGCTGAAACATCGGTCAGGTCAGGGGTCAGCGCTTGCTGTATACCACAGGAGGCTGGAGAGAGAGAGGAAGACACACACGAGACAGAAGGTGACCTTATAGGTAAGTTAACCCGTTCTGACCTGAGATCAGATTCTAAAAAGGTCTTCTATACATCCTGACGGTTTTCTGAAAAAGCTATGTTTCTGTGTCAGTCGATTTTTTCAAAAATAGCAGACCTACAAGCTCGTAGCGCGCCACTCGGTGGCGCGCTATGAGCTTGTAGATCTGCTATTTTTCAATAGCTAAAACGTAATGTAATGTTAACACCCCAAAATGGGGTAAGTGAGGTTTTCTTTTTTTTTTTTTTAATATTTTTTTGCGGCTTACGCCTTTTATTGATTTTTTAAGGGACAGACAGTAGGCTGACAGGAAACGGGAGAGAGATGGGGGGATGACATGCGGTAAAGGCCGTGTCGGGCTCAGGAGTCGAACCCGCGGCACACCGCGACTGGATCACCAGTCCGGTGCCCAGACCGTTACGCCACGGCCTGGGCCGTAAGTGAGGTTTTTGAGGGGCGCTATAGCCACTCCAATGCCTGGCTTTTGAAATCACGTCATATAGAGCGTCACAGTCCCGCCCCCTCGAGAGACCCGGGAAAGAAATCGCCGTTCATTTTCCTCATAGGCATTTCTTTAAAGTATTTATTTAAAGACGGTTACGCCGCGGACAAAGCCAACTCGGATCGTGACAAATCATGACAATGAACACAATATTTTGGGCCGATCTGTCACAGTCCCAGGCAGGGCTGTGGTTTTCTTGTCTGTCTCTGTCTTGTCAGTGTCTGTGTTATGTGTGGGCGTGTGTGTGGGCGTTGGCTTGGCTCCATTTATCACTTGGCTCACCTGTTTCCAGTCTCCAATCTACGCTCCTGCCTGCCATCAGCTCATCAACTCCTGCAGCCTATAAAGACCCGGCCTTCCCACATCACCAGCGCCAGATTGTTAAATCAACCACAGTGGTAGTAGACTTTCTAGCCAGTATTATGCCAGTGTTTGTTCCTGCAGTGAACTTCAGTTTTCTAGTTTTTGCATTTTGCCTGTTCTCACCGATCTCCTCTCCTCCTCCTCAGACCACACCTGCCTGCCTGCCTGCCTGCCTGCCAGCCCTTGCTCTGACCAGCCTGTTTGCTCTGCTCTGCCTGCCTGCCAGTTTGTTTTTCAATAAACACCCTTGTCGACTGTCGAACTTTTGTCTGTGTCTGCATTTGGGTCCGCCAGTTCTCGGTACCGCGACACGATCAAATCATTAGAAAGAAGAAAATAAAGGCAGGAGACAACACTATTTGTTTTGTTTTTCTTCTTTATAAAATATTTGATCGCCCCAAAACATTGTGTTCATTGTCATGATTCGTCACGATCCGAGTTGGCTTTGTCCGCGGCGTAACCGTCTTTAAATAAATACTTTAAGAAATGCCTATGAGGAAAATGCATTGGGATTTATTTCCTGGGCCACTCGTCGTTCTGAAAGGGGGAGGGACTGCAACGCTCTATAGGGCAGCAGTTATAACAAACACTTTGTTCAAATAAGTGTTCAATAGCTCCATATTCTGATAGTATATACGATATACCGTATAATGTCTTTTCAGTAACAGAAGTCTCCCTGTCTCTGATTGGCTCTTTCGTACGCAGAACATGCATTTTCAGATCGGGATGCCTATTTTGTCCAATCAAAGAACTCGCACAGATTAAAAATTGGTCGTGATTATACACAAATAAATGAGCAGATAAAATATACAAAAACGTGTTGTTTTAACCAAAAAAGATCACTTACACTATACCTTTAAGCCTAATTTATATTTCGATTTATGATACATTAGCAATTTGATGACCAATACACACTAACCTATATGAACCACACAGCCAACAGTAATGTATTGGAGCCAGTACTGGCATAGTGATTAGTCATGAGGAGTTAATAAACATATGGTTCAGTATAACTCACCAATAGAATGAACCAATGTTTGCGAGCGTAGGTCGCATTTACTATGAAAACCTGCATTTCCGTGTGTCACATCACGCCTCCATATATGGTCATGCCTCGTGACATCACGCCTCCATATATGGCCACGCCTCGTGACATCACGCCTCCATATATGGCCACGCCTCGTGACATCATACCTCCATATATGGTCGCGCCTCGTGACATCACGCCTCCATATATGGTCACGCCTCGTGACATCACGCCTCCATATATGGTCACGCCTCGTGATATCACGCCTCCATCTCCATATATGGAGCTGACCTGTTGTGACATTCCATATGTTGATCCTTCCCCCTTCCTCTTCGATGTCTCCCTTTGGACTGATACTACTCTAGATGGGCCTGCCCCAAAGTTATTAGTGCAGCCACGCCCGGCAACCGTTCTCAACAGGCCCGAAACGTAAGGCCCGGCCCTACCTGGGCCCCCATCAAACCCTGTACACTCAATACACACTCCATATATGGACAGACCTCATCAAACCCTCTAGTCTACACGTCAAGACACTGCCCCCGCTGCCACCCTTAGTAGATCTCCATATATGGAGCATGACCTGTTCTTATGTGGATCTGACCTCCTCATGCCAAAGCGCCAGCACTCGCCCAGCAGTCTGCCGTCACGCAGGCGGATGGGTGCACGCGACCTATGGTGTATATAGAGGGATATGCGCGTGACATCATCATCATACCCGGAGGCAGAGACGAAATGTTTTTGTAATGGTCATGGGGGTCACCGACGTGTCACTGGGTTTAGATCATAAACAGAAGAGCATGTTTAAATGCCATGATTTTGCAGGCTATAGTCCTGTCCGCCTCGGCAGGTTCTGTAGAACTGTCGCTGGGACGGCGGAGGGTTTCAACGGCCGGCTGGCATCGCTGTTGCCAGCCAGGGTGTTCTGGCTGGTGGTGGTGGTTTCATAATGTGAACGAGTATAGCCTATAGGCAGAGTACAGTACTGTATGCATGCATATACCCATACCTGGCAGGTGAAAACAAGCACCCAGATTAGCATTTCAATGTCTGATCTGCATGTGTACAAGGGACAGGCAACGCGGTCCACACCCGTACAAACGGGACAAACCGAGGCGAATATATATATATATATTCAGGTCCAATTCCTCATGGGGGCCCCTGGCCCCCCGGGCCCCCACAGACTCTACGTCACTGCCCGGAGGTTATGCAGGAACGCCTACACCAGTGTGAACCAAGTGGTGCAACTCCCGTCTATTGGTTCTCTGTATCGTTCCAATTTGTATCATTCCAATTTCTTCTCTGTGTCGTTCCAATTTCTTCTCTGTATCGTTTGCGTCCAGCAGGTGGCAGCCATGTCACATACTTCTCTCGTTCCAATTTCACGCATGGGGCACACCACTCGTGCTCACACAGGTACACAAACAGGTACACAGGTACATGGACATTGCATGCTGGATGTAGAAGTGGTTGCACCACTTAAAAAACTACTTTCTAGCCTTGACAAGCCCATACATCCAAACAGAAAAGTCCTGTCTGATTGCACTAAACGACCTTAAACTATATTAAACTCACTTTGCGACTCACTTTGCCACTCTATTTGCCACTCACTTTATGCACGCGCATGCCCTCTATTATAGAATATGAACACAACTGTGGATATGTTGTATATCGGTGTTCAGGCTCCGCTACATCTTTCTCCCTTTCGACCACGTCAGCATATGACGCGTGGGACTTTGCAGAACACTTGTATAATGGAGTGAAAACCAAAAGGAAAGTGTCCAGAATGAGAGTGTCAGGGCGACGTTTGCGAGTCCATTCAATTCAAATTCAAACATGACACCGAGTTGTGTGTACGCTGTGGCGGAAAAGGACTGTCTCCCTTTCATTCGACCACGTTATGAGAAGACAACAATTCACTCCAAATGGGAGATTAGAGCTGACTGTATACCGTACACAACGTATAGGCCGAATCCATGCATTCTGGCATTTCACGGCAATGAAATGAAAATAAAGCATCACAACTATAATATTAATCGTTATATCATCAAGTATTCACTCGTCTCCCCCTTTTGCTTATACCACCAGTTGTCTCCTGTCTTTCTTCTCTGTCCATTGTTTTAGTGTATGTTGATGTTTAACCCATTCTGGGCGGGTGTTTTAAGCATTATGTTTTAAGCATTATGTTATCCTTTAGCTATTGAAAAATAGCAGATCTACAAGCTCATAGCGCGCCACCGAGTGGCGTGCTATGAGCTTGGTAGGTCTGCTATTTTTTTATTTTATCGTGAAAATGTAGTGCAAATCTTTGCCAATTACAAATAATCTTGGGGGTCCTTGACATGAAAATGTTTGAGAACCACTGAAATTTTTTCAGGATTTAGAAGACATTTTGTAGAATCGTCCTCGGGTCTAAATGGGTTAATGGGACTACAATTCCCACTCCCCCATGGCTTTTTTTGTGGTATATACTTTTGGCATTGTGTTTGCTGTACTGCTGTACTGTTTTCATGTTCTAGTGAGGACCCAAAAGCAGGACAGCCAGGCAGGTCATGGTGATCAAACCCATGGTGTTCGATTATAGGTGAACAGAACAGATAATACAATCTTAATCGCACTCTGAGCCCCCCATCACACCACACCACACCACACCACCACATATACAATGCACTTTTTGGCCGGAAAGAAAAAATACCTTTAGTTACTCCACCGATATTGCCGAGAGAACCTCATAGACAAGATTTGTCCTTCCGGTGAAATAAAATCCCTTTCTGGCAAAAAGAGTACATTTTATACGTGTGGTGGGGGGGGCTCAGAGTGCGTCCACTATAAGGGAAGTATATAGGCTTTGTAATGACACAACCCTTCTTTGTATTGGTGAGTATAGCGAAAACGTTCTTTTTATTTCCGCTACAGAGGAGAGGCTGGTCTGCAATTTCATGCGAGGGCAGGAAGCCGAGAGTGGCATAGCCTTAATGCAACGACAGCAAGGGATTTAATCGGCCATAGCAATAGGCTATGGACCGGAGCGACATAGGACCATGAAAACAAACAATACATAGGAATGCAAGACCTAGAATCTACAACGAAGGTCCGTGACTGTGACAGCTAATAAAGTATTCAATCAATCAACATCCCTCTTTACACAGTCAAATCCTGAGTGTTCATTTAACTGACAGTGTACAAATGTGACCAAATGCTGCACAGATATAAAGTGTACTGGATGTGTTAGTTCAAGCATGTAGTGTTGGGGAAGTTACTTTTAAAAAGTAAGGAATTATAGTTATTGTTACTTATCTAGAAAAGTAATTTGTTACTTTACTTTACATTCAATTATGAAAGTAACTACTTTACTTTACTTTACTTTAAAAAATAATAATATAAAAAACGATTTAAAACTTAAAAGAAGGTTTTTTTGTTCTGTCGCACAGTAAAGAGAAAAGACAACTCCCTCTTAACATTATGAAATGTAGTGGAACAATAAAACATGTTCAGGAATTTTGACAGGCATCTTTATTGTAGCCTCAACTTGCCTTCAATTATTTTTTATAATAATCAAATACAAAATGAATCCATATATCTGCAGTGATATAGAGATATTCTAATTCATCAAATGTATTTTTGAGCTCATCTTCCATTTTAGAATATTCACTGTTCAGGTATTTGGAAAATGTATTTCTGCACATTGGCCCTGCTTTCACTGGTATTTTGCTGACCAAGGAACAGACTCCACCGTCAGAGTACAGACCATATGCCATACTATTACTAGGCTGTTGCTCTGCGCTCTGATGCCCTCTCCACGCCGCGCACCGTGGCGCATGAACAACAACAACAACTCCACGTGGACCCACGACGACCCACGTATGAATTAGAGAGTTTATAAGAAATGGCACGGCGGCCATCCTTGCAGGCAGTGACAGTAACAGAATGAGAATCCTTTAGGCTGTAACCTGTTCATTTTGGGGGGCATCAACAGCCTGTTGTTGATGATGAATGATACTATGAAACTTAACAATTCATTACTCACCTAATGACGTCGCCACGGAGGATATACCATGTTTAACGTCATTCCAAAGTGTTTAGCCTACATTGTTTAAGTCATAGACGCATGCGGTTTTTATGAACTTTGGCTAAAAGCATGTTGTTATTATTCCACTATCACCCGGCACTTCTAGTCGAGTAGTAGACTACTAGACTGTCATGGCAGCTGGCTACAACCGAAACAACTTCCTCTTCCTCTTCAAAATAAAAGCTACTTATAAAAATACTTTTATTTCTTAAGTGAACTACAGGATGTAGTAGACGCAGGATAGTGGGCTTGGAAGGATAAATAACTCACACAGAAGGCAGGAGAAATAAACTCCGCAGACAGTCGGGGCTTTATTATTTTTTTAATCTTGCCAACAGCACAGAGACGCCTGTATGACAGTCTGACTCACGGAGCGAAGTTGACATAATAACGCCATAACGCGGTTAACACGCACAGTAATTATAACGCCGTTATGGAATGGGAAATGTAAAGCTTTAAACTAAAGCGGGTTACAAATTATTGCAAATAGTAGTTTCGTTATGTAACGTAACGCGATGTAAGGGCGTTGGTTACAACACTAAAGTCACCCTGCATTGCTTATTAGATCTTTCCTACATACTGTATCTGTCTGTTAGGGAATGCATATGTATGTACAGTATGTAGCCACCAGCATTTATGTGTCTATGTCTATGTGGCTTTCGCCTTTATTATTATTTTTTTATGGAGGGACAGACAGTAGGCTGACAGGAAATGGGAAGACATGCAGTAAAGGCCGTCGGGATCGGGAGTCGAACCCGCGGCACACTGCCAGACTGGATTACCAGCCAAGGTGCCTGGACCTCTGAGCCACGGCCCAGGCTATATATAGGCCTATTCTAAAGGTGGATAGATAAAGGAGCATTCAGTGATTCGGGTGATTTGGGGAAAAACCCTGGTCCGCCCCGGTGACAAGATGTGCACATGCACGCACTACAGTGGGGGGGGGGGGGGGGGGGGGGAGAAGCGACAGGCCCAACAGCACACACACCGATTAAGGCCCGCCCCCGCTCGATCATGATTGGTGGAAGGCCCCTCTCTATCCTGATTGGATGAAGGCTGGGCCACCTAGCCAAAAACTAAACCTACAGTTTTTTTACCCCTAACTGGGGATATGTGGAGGAACTCCTTGTATGGTCAGCAGACTCTACTATAGTAGGGAGGATTATCACAACAAAACAAAAAAAAGTGAATTAAGTGAAATCACTGAAAATACCTTTAAGGATATACCGATCAAGAAGACAAGATATGTGAGTGTATAGTGGACTTTCTGACTATAAGTCTATCTCTCTACTTTATTATCTTTGCTGTCTACCTGGCTTAACCTTCAATGCATTCTTTAGTTGTTTTAGTTTTTTCCCCTCCCTCTCTCCTGAGTAAACTCCTTTTTATCTTGGTCTCACACTCTGTGCCACATGTCTGTCTGCTTCCTGCTATACTGCAATCATTTATTTACTCGGCCAGTCGTGCATTTCTCTGCTCCACCCCACGGTCTCTCACTGACTGCCTCTGTCGGACCTCATAACGCTCAGCCAGAACGCATTCTCCCATCACTTAAGTTCAGCCAGGGTTATATACGTTGTCGCGCAACAATGCCTCGGGGGCGAAAATAGTCAACCTCCATGAAGCTCACAACGCAGCGCAGACAGACACGTTGTTGTGAGCTTGTAGTAGATCTTCTAATCTATCGTCTGTGTCGTGCCACAGAGTATATATTTGTGCTGACATCATTCTTCAAGTATCATCTGGTATCACCCGAGGCCATTTCTCTCTCTCACTCTCTCGCGGTTTACTCATGGCTTATTGGGCCTAATATGCTGTGCGTGTGTCTGCACTCTGCAGCCTTACATAAACTACAAAACATGCCCACGGTTTTCTTTTGCTCACACATTCTATCACACACACACACACACACACACACACACATGCTCTCGATTCTCATTCGCTCATTCACTTTTGTCACGACCCGTCGGTGTGACGCATGCACGCACGCATCCCAATGAGGATACTTGATGCAGATTTAAACATTCTACCCCCGGTGATAAGCTTCACACACACAGAAGCAGGAATGCACACACGCAGGAATGGACCACACGCGTGTGTGTGTGTGTATGCGCACACACACACACACACACACACACACACACACACACACACACACACACACACACACGCACACACACACACACACACGCACAAAACAAACGCACATGAAAAAATCACACACGTGTGAACTGAGTGGTGCAATTCCCCCCCCCCCCTCTCTCTCTCTCTCTCTCTCTCTCTCACTCTCTCTCATTAGAGACACTACCCCTCTCACTGTTTCTGGCGCCCCCTACTGCTATTATTAAGTCACATACTCGTGCTTACACAGACACACACACAAACAGGTACGAGGACATTGCAAGCTGGTTGTAGGAGTGGTTGCACCACTCAAAAATCTGTGCTTCTGGGGGGTGGGGTCCCCGGAACAACATATTTTCAGATGGGGGTCGGTGGCCAATTACATATAATTTTGGGGGTCCTTGACATGAAAATGTTTGAGAACCACTGACATACTAGAAACATGGGTTTTTCAGAAAACTGATTTAGAAGACATTTGTAGAATCTGTTTGCAGGTCTAAATGGGTTAATAATAATCGCCCTTAGCAAGCAGGCGGGCTCTATTAGCTCAGTGGTTAACTAGTGCAACACTCAGGTTCAAATCAGCGGTCGAACATGAAAGCACAGCTTTTAAAGGAACATTATAAGAAAAAATGTAAAAAATCGATTGGTGCTTCTTCATTCTGAATTTGGGAGCACCAGTGCTACCAAGTAAAAAAGTTAATTTCGAGCCCTGCACACACACACCGAGAGAATTGACATCAAAATGTACTTTACAGTTGAAAATAGCAGATCTCCAAGCTCATGATGCAGCAACACAAACGTCCAACATAGATAAAAGTAATTACTCACCTACTGCTGCAGGTCCACATACCACTATGAGAGGAGAACGAAACTTTGGGACTTTTGCGAGTGTCATAGTAGCTTGTTTACAACTGAAATAGACTTCCCGTGCAATAGCTTCCTCTTCAAAATAAGAGCAAGATGTAATGATTAGTCAACACTAGTTTTATTGCGCCGCTTCCTCATTTCTCCCAGATCCCCCTCTCCCACTGACTCGTGTAGGTGACGTGACGTCACCACAGCCGCTTGTATGCATGCACACTTGCACATACACAGCAGAGCTAAATTATGACTGATGAGATCCGTTTGCGGAACCGTTCATAAAAAAACAATGGAACCGGGCTACGACGCAGCATATGAGCATACCGCGTTCATGCACGGCACTACACACACGTGCGTGCGCGCGTTCATGCACGGCACTACACACACTCGCGTACGTGCGCAAATAAGAGCAAGATGTAATGATTAGTCAACACTAGTTTTTTTATTGCGCCGCTTCCTCATTTCTCCCAGATCCCCCCCTCTCCCACTGACTCGTGTAGGTGACCTGACGTCACCACAGCACGCATGCGCACACACCACTGATGCTCACACAGACACACAAACAAGTACAAGGACATTGCTTACTGATGCTCACACACACAGACACACACACAAACAAGTACAAGGACATTGCTTGCTGGTTGTAGGAGTGGTTTGCACCACTCAAAAAAGAGTCAGACGGACAAAAGGTCACCATTATCTTCAGTGGACTGCCCGTCTGTCCTGAATAGCATGTGTTTCTCCTTGAGGGGGGTCAGAGCAATTTGAGCCTTTTAAAAGGGGAGTGAGCAGTCCACTCTCTCAGGTCATGTGTCTACAGAGGCAGCATGAAGGATGAGATGAGATGGCATGAGCAGAGCAGTACAGTTTTCAACCAGTGGTCCTTGAGGAGGGTGCAGGTGGTTCCACCTCTTGAGAGCGTAGAATGAAACCAAATGAACCCCGTATAAGGGTCCACTTGGTTTCATTTTACGCTCTCAAGAGTAGAATTGTTGTTAACCCATTCTGGGTGGGAACCCCTTTTGGTGTTAGCATCATGTCGTGCTTTAGCTATTTATTGAAAAATAGCAGTTCTACAAGCTCATATAGCGCGCCACCGAGTGGCGCGCTATATGAGCTGTCAGGATGCAGAAGACATTTTTAGAATCTGATCTCAGGTCAAAATGTCTACACAATTATAGAACGTGGAAGAATTGTTATTTGTTTGCCTGTTATCTCTCCTATGGTATACCAATGTCAATAGCGGCCTATACAGCGCATGGAATTGTGGACACAATCTTATCCAATGACAACTACAGATTTTTGGCCTGAGAGGCTATTACTGTATATGTCATCAAATGGTGGTCCCGCGTGGCTCAAATGCCAACGCTATGATGGACCTTGATATGAAAAGGGTTGAAAAGCACTGCAGCATACGGTAACGGAGACAGACCGAGCGAGCAGAGGAGATTCATTCTCATCATAGCATTTGATCCCAGATTAGCATCGTGTTACAATGAGTGTGCGCGTGCATGTGTGTGTGTTTGTTTGTGTGTGTGTGTACGTGTGAGTGCGTAGGCTATACATGCATGCATGATTGCCTGTTTATGTGAATATATTATGCTTGTATTAGTATGTGAATAAATCCATGCATGCATGCGTGTGCGATTGTGCATACTGTATATATTTGCAGTGCACTGGGGCAGCACATCTCTGGCTGGCACACTCCGGCATATGTGACTATGGCAATTTGGGTCTAGGAGCAGGTGTGTGTGTGTGTGTGTGTGTGTGTGTGTGTGTGTGTGAGTGTGTGCACGTGCGTGTGCACGTGCGTGTGCACACGTGTCTCCATATGTCCCTTTTGCCGATGCGCGTGCGTGTCTCTATACATAATACAGTATAGGTCTGTCTTGCGGGCCACCTGTGCGCACCTGCATGCAGTCCCACTTTTCCGACAGGCGTCTGAGGGGTCACCTCTAGGTGGGGGCCTTGTATCTGGGGCTGCTGCCGGCCTGCTCCTGGTTTTCCCTGGCGCTCTGCCAATCACACTTTTCTGTAATGCCCAGCGGGAATAGCACACTTAGAATTCCACACAGTCAGTGGACAGGGCCATTATAGAGTTGGGGCCGTCTATTTGTCGAGGCCCACATAACTGCAGTATATAGCCTATACTCAGTAGGCGCTACAGCAGTAGCCTATACTCAGTATAGGCGCTACAGCAGTAGCCTATACTCAGTATAGGCGCTACAGCAGTAGCCTATACTCAGTATAGGCGCTACAGCAGTAGCCTATACTCAGTAGGCGCTACAGCAGTAGCCTATACTCAGTAGGCGCTACAGCAGTAGCCTATACTCAGTATAGGCGCT
Organism: Protomyctophum parallelum; assembly: GCF_964188405.1. NCBI lineage: Eukaryota > Metazoa > Chordata > Actinopteri > Myctophiformes > Myctophidae > Protomyctophum > Protomyctophum parallelum. The sequence goes on from NC_139705.1 coordinate 4,801,164, forward strand.
ACAGCAGTAGCCTATACTCAGTAGGCGCTATACACAGCAGTGGTTAACCAAACTCTTTCACGTCAAGGACCCCCAAATTGACACTAATTAGCCCGTTTGAAAAGACATGCCTGCATGCAGGGACCCCCATGAGAAGACTTTTACGGCTCTAGCAGTGATTTTCAATCCGTTTAATTTCAAGGACCCCCCCAGTTTGACATGCATATTACTCTACGGACCCCCATTTAATAGCATTTATATCTCTGGGACCCCCAATTTATATTGTAAAATCAATGCTAATTTAACTCTGTGTATATACAAATGGAACCAAATTTGGTTCCATTTGTATACTCTCTGAGTTACAGACCCATAAGGGTCCATTTGGTTCCAAATTATCATTTAGCTGGGTCCCGCCCTGGAACTCCCTCAAGGACCCCTGGGGGTCCCCGGACCCCACTTTGGGAACCACTGCGCTACAGCATACCGCACTTGAACGAGTCAGCACGATGGTGTGTGTGTGTGTGTGTGCGTGTGCGTGTGTGCAGTGTGTGTGTGTGTGTGTGTGTGTGTGTGTGTGTGGTCGTGCTTGTAGGACCAAAGGTGAAGTGAAGCTATAAAGGCCTATTCATTCTGCAGATTTAGGCGATAAGGTGACAACCGAAAACTACAACATGATGTCACGCCGCAAGAAAACTACAACATGATGTCACGCCGCGAGAAAACTACAACACATGATGTCACTATGTGGCAATGATGACCACCGAAAACTACAGCATGATGTCACGCTGCGGTGGTAAGCGACTCACCTCACACTCATCCACACACATCTCTCTTGTTTTTACTGTTCTGGTGGTCAACTTATATCACCTAAAACTGGAGTATATATATATATATATATATATAGGCCTATAAAAGAAAGACTTGTGAGGCATGTGAGGTGAGGCTTTAAAAGAAAGATCCCTCACGTACACATTACACACACACACACACACACACACACACACACACACATAGGTCTATAGCATAGCCTATACAAAATGCAGACACTCACATGTGTATAATGCTCCCGTAGAGTGTGCATCCATGCCAGAACAGACAGAGAGCAACAGTGCCTTTTCAACACAAAACGACCTTTCCTGGTTCACCTTCAGACGTGTCTGAGCTTCATCCCTCCTCCTCTCCTCCTCCTCCTCCTCCTCCTCATCCCCGACACATGCACGCAAAGCACGCACGCACACGAACAGACGATTGAGCTATGCAACAGTGCAGGGAGAGAGAGAGAGAGAGAGGGAGAGTGTGAGAGAGAGAGAGAGAGAGAGAGAGAGCTCTATAGCGTGCGCCACTTGCTTCCCCTCTGTTCCATGCGCAAGGTTACCGGCTCGGCCACCATGGGCCTGGTACGGCCTCACTCACACCCTTCCTGAATCCGACAGTCTCGCAGGACCCCCCCCCCCCCCCCCCCCCCCGCCCCCCCAAAGATCATCACCAGATATAGGCCCATATAGAACAGACCGATATCCCACCCTGGCTTAATGCTGCAGGCGGCACTGCTTACCGTCTTCTTATAGAGCGATATGTATAGGATACAACCTATATATACAACGCAAACCTGCATGCCCAATAGTAGGTATAGGCAGGCTTCACACAGGATCCAGGGAAAGCCATGCACGCACGCAACAACTGGGCTAATGTGTTGCTCACTGAAAAAAAAAACGTTGGACCGCAGTCCCATGAATTGACATCTCCCACAGGACACCATGAGACATGAGTGATGCACATATATATATATAGGTGCGGAAATATAAATGAACTAATTCATGGATGGATGGATGATGGACATATAGCCTAATCATTAGCTTTTCAAGGCACGCACGCGCGCACGCACGCGCGCACACACACAATCCTATCGCAGTTTGCTATAGGCTATACTGTAGGTATACCTCGCTCACCTGCGTCGTGAAAACTATCTGCGTAAGGCCTGTTAACAACTCTCGTTTATTAATCTGTATCAAAACTAAAGCTATGCCATCCTGTCAAAAAAAAACGGCGCTCATGCATGCAAGCACACGCGGGGTAAATACAGTCACGCACGCGGATACGCACCAAAACTCACCGATTCACCATACAGGCCGAGCTTCAAGGACATATTATAAGCGCGCCGGGAAAGGCAGAATCCCGTTAATCTGCGAGCATGCCCCATATAAAACCGACTATATAGCACATGATATGAGAGACCTTTTGATTGGCGTCCAGCAGTAGGGAGCGGTGAAAGATGAACCATGCGGTGCTGCTGCTGAGGAATATTCCGTTCGGTCCGGTCACCTGATGGCTGGCTGGCTGCCTGCCGGGGATTCTGCAGCGGCGAGGCGAGGAGAGAGAGAGAGCGAGGATTGCGCCGGCGTTGAAACACCTCCCAGGCGGCGGGACATGCATGCAGCCTTGCAGGCAGGCTGTGCACGGTCGGTGGTGGTGGTGGTGGTGATGGCGGTCAAGTGAGAGCCCGTTTAATTTGACCGAACTCTCTCTATATAGGGTTTGGGGGGAAAAGAAACGCCGCTGCTGCTGCTGCTGCGCGATCAGGAGAGGCTCAGCTGATGCGACATTTTTTTTTTTTTTTGTGTTATCTTTTCTTTTTTTAGGGGGGTGGTGGGGGGTGTAGAGGGGGGGGGGGAGGGGGGCGCGTTGAGCCGCTGCGAGAGCCCGAGCGCACAGGAGCTCTGCTCGGGTCGCAGCATCCAGCGAGAGGAACCTATACAGGGAGAGGAGAGCAGACTGAGCAGTTGGGGGGGGGGGGGGGGGGGGGGGAGGGGCGGGGTGTGTGTGTGTGTGTTGTGGGGGGGGGGGGGCGTGGCACCGCTGCTCCATCCATCATCAAACCCCGCCTCCTCCTCCTCTTCTCCACTCGGCTATATGTGATGACGTATATATAGCGGGCACACAGACAGTGCGGAATGGAGAACCAACAGCTTTTTTGTGAAAAAGCGGATCTTGTCCTTTTCCAAGTGAAATCACAACTTTGTCCCGCGGTGACGGGCTATATACTCCCTGTGGGGCTATATGCATGCATCGGCCGCCAATGACGTTCATTCGTATGATTTTTCTTTAACTCCTATATACTAGCTCGAGGTGAAAACCCAGACCCAGTGTCAACTAAGGGCACACAAGCAGCTGCATGCCAGCTGGCTGATGATGGAGGAAGAGAAAACGTCCCCGGGCGCTGGCCGTGGTCCTGAAAGTATAGCTTCACTGTCCATGGTCCTGAAAGTATAAACTATTATAGCTCAATTGTCTCTTGAATTCATGAAAGATAGACAGATATAATATAAGGGGAGATTAGCTTAAATTATGGAAAATCTGGTTATACCACTATAGCTTTCTTCACAGATGTGTTCATAAAGGTGTCTACTATCACAGAAAAAAAAAGTTCCAAGCCAACTCCCTTGGGAAACTTTATGGGAGCCAATCAAAGTTGGGGTACACGGAGGGCAGCAGGACATTTTAAAATTGGCCAATATCAGTGAGGTGTGTAAATAGGGTTTTGTTTGGGGTGCTGAATCCGTTCCAACCAGTCATTTTCAGTAAAGATTACTTCTGGCCATAAAATTGGCCATGCCTGCTTTTGTATGCCCCAGACATACTAGTGTAATAATAACTAATAATCCATTTTATGCATATCTCAATGGATAACTATGGCGTTTTCTTGTTTGTGTGTGGGTGTGGGGGGCATATTAAAATATAAAAAGCATTTTATTAATATATCACAAATGCATCTTAAATTGAAACTAACTGTTGAAACAGAAGTAGATGGACAATCTTTAATGGATTTAACGGATTTATTATTTTCAGACTCAGAAAGACTTTATTGTCACACCTTAAAAAAAAGAACGGTAAAATAAGGGGGAAATGAATGTGCCGAATTTCATGGCTCTATGATATCACAATATAAAATATCAACACATAATAAAAAACTACGGTGCTAAAATGTAAGTATGCTTTTGTAAACAATAATTACAAATATGAATAAACATACAACTATGTCTACTCTTCCAACTCCCTGTTATCTCCCTCACTGCTCTTGTCATCTAGCTTGGCAGTTACCACAAGCAGAAATGCACTGTGCATTAAAATGCAGTGTGTACACTCCCCCTCATAGTTGAGTAGACTAACTTCAGAAGATATGGTGTGATGGGGTCTGTTCATTGACGGTACAGACTCATAGCCTTTGTCACCAAGCTTCCATCCATACTCCAGTACATTATGGATGGAAGCTTGGTGGTGGTACAGTACACTGGATGTACTGTACATCCAGTGATGGACTTTGCAGCAGCAGCCAATCTCTGGTCTGGATATAAGCTCGGAGAGAGTGCTGTGCTGCGGCTCCTGTTGGGGGGCAGTTTTTCTGGTTTGATACTACCAGTAGCGGTAGTAGTTCTGCAAGACTGAAGTGGAGAGGGCTATGGACGTTTTGGACATCCAAGCCAACAAGGAGGACATCATCACAGCCAGCTGTGAACTATTCAAGTTCATGTTCCATGGGAAATCGCACAAAGGTTTTGGGGACTGGAGATTTGACATCTTCAGCAAGCAGGCCGCTACTGGGAGTATCAGACCAGAAAAACTGCCCCCGACAACAGGAGCAGCAGCACAGCACTCTCTCCGAGCTTATATCCAGACCAGAGATTGGCAGCTTCCATTCATACTCCAGTACATACTGGAGAATGGATGGAAGCTTGGTGACAAAGGTGACATATTAGTTATTACGCATGTTTGGGACATACAAAAGCAAGTCATTTTTACTGAAAGGTAATGGCTGGAACAGATTCAGCACCCCAAAAGAAACCTATTTACACACCTCAGAAGCTCATATTTGTCCTGCATTTATCCTAGGCCCTCCGTGTACCCCAACTTTGATTGGGTCCCACAAAGTTTCCCAAGGGAGTACATGGCTTGGAACACATTTTTCTGTGATAGTATAGACCCCTTTATGAACACATCTGTGAAGAAAGCTAGTGGTAAGCATTTTCTTAACCCAGATTTGCCACAACTTAAAGTTTTCCAAAACCATCAAATAGAAGTTGGACTGCCCCCACAGTGGCCGGTATAGGCTATGTAGAAACGTAGAATTAGACAGGTCAGTCAGTGACTCAACCCAAAATGGATTTGATTAGATTTTTTTTAAATGGATGTTGGGCATGCTAAATAGCATTCATAAAATCTAGGAAAACTTCCAGAAAGGCATACTTTTCAAGATGACATCCACATGGCTGCTAAGAGCTTAAAATGTATATTTCCAACTTATAGTTATCAGTAAAATCAGTATTTGTGAGAACCAAATGTGAAGATATATAGAATGGATGTTGCATGAAAATGGAAGTGAAGTGAAGATCTTTCACGGTACATTAAAATGCCATCAAGAAGAGATCAAATAATGTACATTATGAATATGAAAGACTATAGTGGGAATACATAAAATAAAATAAAAAGTTCTGTACAGTGCATCACACTACACTTGCTTACTGCCAATTCACCGTTTTGAACATTTATTTTTTTATTCCTGTTGATATTCTGTTTGTTCTATATCAATGGACACTTAAGTGGACTACGGCCCTTATTTATCAACGCGGTGTACACCCAAAATTGTACACCGCGTTGATAAATAAGGGCCTACATGTCTCCCTGTAGCGAATGTATTTTACCTTCCTCGTGATGGAGATTATACTTTATCTTATATAAGCACATTTCGCACACGTTTGTATGTATATAGATTTTTCATGTAAGACACGCAGAAGAAAACAAAAAAATGCGAATGATACACGTGAATAGCCTAAGGGTATATAGGCTTATCTCCCAGGTGAAATCCTTCACGGAGGGTATTTCTTTTAGCTTGGTGATAACATCTTGGAAATGCTTAGAATTTTAACCCATTTTGGGCGGGAACCCCTTTTGGTGTTTTAAACATTGTTCTAATTTAGCTATTGAAAAATAGCAGATCTACAAGCTCATAGCGCGCCACCGAGTGGCGCGCTATGAACTTGTAGGTCTGCTATTTTTGAAAGATCGTGAAAATGTGCCTGAAATCTTTGAATATATAGTGTTACAGAGCGAGTCTTTAACTCAAATCTTTGCTTCTGAGGGGTTCCTGGAACAACATATTTCCGGGGGTCGGTGGCCAAACACAGATAATTCTTGGGTCCTTGACATGAAATATTGAGCACCACTTATACAGAAACATATAGGTATTTCGGGAAAAAACAAAACTGCCGACGTCAGGCCAAAATGGGTTAATGCTGTCAAAGGCAGCTCTAATGCAGTAATAATGTGTATACAGTAGGCTATATTCAGGGAAGCATCCTCCTGACAGTGAGGTCTTTGATGTGTCTCTATATAGTCTGCAACCATTCAGTCTCTCTCGATCACCGTCCATTGGACGAACCCCAAACGGATCATATACCATGACACGTCTGCTCCTTTGTTATATAGTGTGCATTTAGTGTGCATTTAGGAACGCCTGGTTCACATCCAACAGCTCGCAGGCAGTGGGGCACCATAATATGCTTTCATCTGTCCAAGGGCAACTCAGCTCAACCACTGAGGACCTGATACAGCATTTTATCATTTCAATGTCAACACCGCATACGCACATTCCCTCTCCCTCCCTCCCTCTCTTCACTCACTCCCTCTCTCTCACAGACACACACACACACACACACACACACACACACAGTATGTTCTTTTGTGTGGACTCATGGCTTCCTCTTGAAGCACAGCGTTAAGCTGTGTGTAAGCAGATGAAAGGCATGCAGTGAGGAGATGATCACACAGGGGACACAGTGTTGAGGGCTGATCAATCTTCATCGTACATCGTGTCGCTCACTGAAAACAATATATTTTCAACTGAAAGGTGTCGAACACAATCTTTCGCCCCATATCTTTGCTCCTAACTTTTGTACACCCAAACTCCACCACAAATCAATCCCCCTCCGACCTCTTCTCTCCCTATATACCTTCCCATCTGCTGGTTTATTCATGGAGTCTGGCTGAACATGCACCTTCTTCATTATTAATATAGCATTAGGGAGACAGAGGACGAGGGAGGGGTGAGAGAGGAGAGGTGGACAGACAGGTGGTAGGAAGGGAGCGAGGGAGAGGCAGAGAAGAGAGGGGAGGAGGGGAGAGGAGAGGAGAGGGAGACAGGACAAGAGAGAGAGAGGGGAGGAAAGGGGATAGAACGTATAGGAATGAGGGTGAAGTCAAATCAATCCACTGGACTGTCGTTTTGTTAGTGTTCGCTTTCAAATTCTTAGACGCCTGTAGATGTTTGTGACACCAAGGGTTGCCCACCTGCCCCTGGCAGGTCGTCAATACAACTTTGGGCAGGTGGAGTTTGCTTTCAGGTTGCCCGACCTGACCGCGCAAAGTGCTCGTTTGAGGGGACACACCCGTCCACACCAGAACATGGCCAGAGCGCCGTCTTATGGTCTGTGGAATGTCAAATAAGAGCACTGTTTACCTATAATGTGCCGTTTTTGCTGTAGATACACTAAGAGATATAAGTGTGAACCCATAGTCATATTCATAGCTATGTACAGTAGGTATACAAAGTGCCCCTCTGGGCACAGGTCTCCACCAGGTAAGGTCAGGTTGTGACCTCCTGGTGGCGCTATAATAGACCAATGTGAAAAGGGTGCCATTTCTTCTTACACACCTTGGATGGCAATTGGATGATTGGAGACATTTTGTTCCAAAAATGTGTTTAGCAAAAGTCCACCTGTTGGTGGCGCTATAACAGGCCAATATGAAAAGGGTGAGATATATTCCTCAGCCTAGTAGGAAAGTCCATGAAAGATTTCACGTACATCACACAGCCAATTAGGATGGAATATGAAATATATCGACACCGACTTGAACACATGACTATAGAGATAGTGTGTAATGATTTGCGGGATTTTTGGACAGATTTTTGGAGGAATATAAAAAAATGTGTTCAAAAGTCGGCCTTCTGGTGGCGCTATAACAGGCCGTTCTGGAAGTTTTGGGGCAGAGGTTCATCGTTGGCATCCATGAGTGTGTGTGCAAAACTTGGCATCGACCGGGTTAACGGTGCCATAGATTAGCTGTACAGACGGACGGATCGCAAAACATACTCCCTCCCCATGCCTTCGGCCTGGTGGCGACAATAAGTGTTAAATTGAACGGTAATTCAACATTTACCTACCATTTTATAATGGACAATTTACTCTGGAAAATGGGCATGACCATTGGGCAAGTACTTGCTGTACGGATACTGGAATGCAAGCAATGTAGCTGATCTCACAATCCATCACAAGTCAGATGGATGGATATAGACAGTGGGATACATGGGTATAAAAAAACAAAAATGTCCAGTGTTAGTTCAGCAACTTTAACCCTGGCATCCCTATTTTGGGCACATTTTCAAAGAAAGACAAACATTCTCGTTTGTTTATTTTATTTTCTAAAATAGCGGGGGAAAAGGGTAGATCTACAAGCTCTCAATGCATCATGGTGTGACATAATAAACTTTTACAGCAATGCCCTCATTTCAATCCAGGCAGCACTGGGGGTGGGCTTTAGCTACTGTGGCACTGAACAATTGTCTCACACACACACACACACACACACACACACACACACACACACACACACACACACACACACACACACACACACACACACACACACACACACACACACACACACACACACACACACACACACACACACACACACACACACACACACACAGTCTTAAGACCTTTTTACCCACCAAATATTGACATTATGATTATTGGTGTGGAATTTCAAGTTGTAAAAACAATTCATCACTTAAACCTCGCAAGTGAACAGTGGGGAAACAATTGCGTATCGGTTTAATGACACCAACACTTCACAAAACATCACCACACAGAGACGGAGTGAAATGGCATACCGCCCCATAACAGCATCAACACCGATGCACAAAGTATACTTAAGGCCTCACTCACACGGTTGCAACATGCATACAACATTTGTCTTGTGTCTTGTCCGTGTTTAACCCATTCCGAACGGGAACCCATTTTGGTGTTAGCATCATGTTATGCTTTAGCTATTGAAAAATAGCAGATCTACAAGCTCATAGCGCGCCACCGAGTGGCGCGCTACGAGCTTGTAGGTCTGCTATTTTTGAAAAATCGAAGAGCGACTGACATAGAAGACATTTTTAGAATCTGATCTCAGGTCAGAATGGAAAACTGTCAGGATGTAGAAGACATTTTTAGAATCTGATCTCAGGTCATTTTTGTTTGATGCGGGGGCGGGGAGGGGGGCAACACAACACAGCCGTCAAACAAAAATGTTTTGTCAAACCATGTGACTTCCATTGGAAATGCATGGGGGGGGGGGGGGGCATAATGGCCATTAAACACGGACAAGACACAAGACAAATGTGGTATGCATGTTGCAACAGTGTGAGTGAGGCCTTACCGTTACTGGGGCATTGGGGCAACATAACCTCACTCTCTCACACACGTACAGTATACAGGCATACATAATGCATGCTGCGCACACAAATACACACAGGCATGTACGACATATACCGTATGTGTGTGCACAGACAGGCACACTTCAGCATGAATACACCTGCAGGCACACCATTAGTGGGGTCACACATACACGGCAATGACCTAAACCCCATCCGTCCCCCTGTGGGCTGGCGTTAACCCATTCTGAACGGGAACCCATTTTGGTGTTAGCACCATGTTATGCTTTAGCTATTGAAAAATAGCAGATCTACAAGCTCATAGCGCGCCACTCGGTGGCGCGCTATGAGCTTGTAGATCTGCTATTTTTAAGTGGTGCAAACCACTTCTACATCCAGCTTACAATGTCCGTGTGCCTGTTTGTGTGTAAGTATGTGACATGGCTGCCACCTGCTGGACGCAAACGATACAGAGAATGCCATGGAAGAGGGAAACAAAATCATAAACACACACACACACACACACACACACACACACACACACACACACACTTCCAGACGAGAGGCCCCCTTCCCTGCGATACAAATTGGAACGATACAGATAACCAATAGACGGGAGTTGCACCACTTGGCTCACACTGGTGTGATTTTTCAATAGCTAAAACATAACATGATGCTAACACCAAAAGGGGTTCCCGCCCAGAATGGGTTCAATGTTTGTTAGGAGTCTCTTATATTTGTTTGTTGTCATATACGTTGTTTTCCCCCTCCTCCTGCTCTAGATCTGCATACATACAAGTGAGTTCTTGCTATACCACCACCCCAAAAGACAGATAAGACATCACAGACAATCAAGATGACATCTGTAGCTCCGTTCAGCCGCAGACACTGGCAATCCCAGTCCCTTCGAGTCACTGCCAGGGAGTTGTCACTTATCAGCACCAGGGGTAAAAACAATGCCATCGCAGAGCGCTTCTCCAGGTAAGAATCCAAATTCACTCAAACGTTCAACCTCTTGTCTCTCTGCCTCACTCTCTTAAACGGCTTACTCACTTACTCATGTTGTCTCACTCACCCACTGATGCTTGCATTTTGTCTATTTTGTTTTTTCCTGGCAACATGCTCTTGCTTCTCTGCTGATTCCTAGTTTCCACAGAAGTGTTTATCCATGCTAGCATCAGCCCAAACCAGTTACTCGAGTTACCATAATTTGCTAATATATATATACTCTATCTGACACACACACACACACACACACACACACACACACACACACACACACACACACACACACACACACACACACACACACGGGAACCTCTGTGTTAAATTGTACACATTTAAACAAAAATCTAATATTTGGGAAATGTTTTAAGTAAAGTAACTTAGAACTTGCTTAAACAATTGCCAATAAGGTCTAATATTTCTACAATTGCTAAGACATCTGTATATATATATATTTTTTTTTTCTATATTTTTTTAATGACTGGGCTTTGTTTTGAGGGCTGACAGTTTCCCCTTATCTGCTAACCAAAGGTATCAAATTGAAATTACTCATAACCGAGATGGTTCAGTGCCAAATGCCTGTGTTTACTCTATCTCACCACTAGGCGTTAGTGCTGTTCCATTTCCAAATAGCAGATCTACAAGAACATAGCGCACCACCGAGTGGCGCGCTACGAGCTTGTAGGTCTGCTATTTTTTGAAAAATCGAAGAACGACTGTGACATTTTTTTATTAGGTTAATCAGACCAGTGTGTACTGTCCAGTGGAAACCTTGTATGAATCTGATCTCAGGTCAGAATGGGTTAACAGGGCGTGTCCTTCAGATACACTTGGCCTCCATGTCGTAGAGCTGGAGGAGGTCCGAGATGACGGCATCGATGTCCGCTTTGGTCATGTCCTCACACAGCACCTGCACACACACACACAAAGGAGTAACCATATATCCTGACCCCAGATCAGATTATAAAAATGTCTTCTGCATCCTGACAGTTTTCCATTCTGACCTGAGATCAGATTCTAAAAATGTCTTCTGCATCCTGACAGTTTTCTGAATGTTTCCATGTCAGTGGTTCTTCGATTTTTTTTTAAATAGCAGACCTACAAGCTCGTAGCGCGCCACTCGGTGGCGCGCTATGAGCTTGTAGATCTGCTGTTTTTCAATAGCTAAAGCATAACGTAATGCTAACACCGAAAAGGGGTTCCCCTGCCCAAAATGGGATAATTAAGCTGTTACTTACCTTAAGCTTATGAATGGGATGCCAGGTTAACCCATTCAGGGTCGGGAACTAGCCTGGCTGAAGCCCATCACACACACCGGGTGCGCAGCGACGCGGCACAGGCGTTGCCGCGCGGCAACGCCTGGCAAATAGAACGGTGGCGTATCGGAGCGTCAGGCGAGGCGTGAACGCGCGTCGGACGCCGCCGGTGTGCGATAGGTTCATTGAAAATAACGGAGGCGGCTGTTTTGACGCGCGGCGTTCGCAGACGGTGTGTGTAGGCCAGACCGAATCAGCCGTTGGCAAAAAAAAGAAGCCTGCCGGCGGACAGTGTTGTGTGACATTAGTCTGGCTTATTAGCCAGGCTAGGCGGGAACCCCTTTTGGTGTTTTAAACATTATGTTATAATTTAGCCATTGAAAAATAGCAGACCTACAAGAGATTGTAGGTCTGCCATTTTTGAAAAATCGTGAAAATGTGGCACAAATCTTTGAATATATTCTTTCAGAGTGAACGTTTTTAACTCAAATCTTTGCTACTGTGGGGGTCCCTGGAACAGCATAGTTTCCGATGGCGGCCGGCGGCCAAATACATATATTTTTGGGGGTCCTCGACGTGAAAATGTTTTGAGAACCACTGACATAGAAAACATGCGATTTTCAGAAAACTGAAAACAAATGCATTTTCTGAGAAAGCAGCATTTGTAAAATACACTTCTGTTTCATATGAGAGAACTTGTCTCCTCCAAACCTCCAAAGCATTTTTTTGATCAAATCAAATGAACTATTTATTACCTCACACTCAAATTCCCATTCTTACAAACAGTGTTGGGGAACGGTACGTTACATACAGTATTCAGTTAAATTCAGGATTACCGCAATTAAAAGGTATTCCCCTACGCTACAAGATTACCTTGTAATCTACCTATTAAATACGGTAGATTACAATGATTACGTCATAGATCGCCTAGATCGCCTCATTGGCCACCGCAGTTCATTGGAGCAACCTGTATCGCAACGTCAGATGCATTATTTTATTTGTTTGAGCTTGTAGGTCTGCCATTTTAGAAAAATCGTGAAAATGTGCCTCAAATCTTTGAATATAAAAGTTTCTTTCAGAGTGAACGTTTTTAACTCAAATCTTTGCTTCTGGGGGAGTCCCTGGAACAACGTATTTTCAGATGGGGGTTGGCGGCATATTACATATCATTTTTGGGGTCCTTGACATGAAATATTGAGAACCACTGATACAGAAACATGAGGTTTTTCAGAAAGAAATACATTTTTAATTTCGACATCAGGCCTAAATAAACACATACACACACACACACTACCTGCCACCACTCCTTCTCCCCTGCGGGCAGCTCCACCCCGTAGCTGTTCAGGGCTAGGTACAGCGTTGCTATGGCGATGTGTTGGGGCGCGTGGATGATGCACATGGGACCGTGATAGCAGTCTCTCAGCAGCGCCCAGGCGGTCTCCGCCACGGGGGTCCGAGACCAGGCGTGGCGGTTCACCAACGACCACACGGACGACAAGTAGTGTAGGAGATACTGTACAGAGACAGAACATCAGATATGTCAGTGGTTCTTCGATTTTTCAAAAATAGCAGACCTACAAGCTCGTAGCGCGCCACTCGGTGGCGCGCTATGAGCTTGTAGATCTGCTATTTTTCAATAGCTAAAGCATAACGTAATGCTAACACCAAAAGGGGTTCCCGCCCGCATGGGACAGACAGAACATCAGATATGTACATTTATTATGTCGATTACACAAAGCTACCGCTTTGTTAGTAGAATGTAGAACTTTAACCCATTTTGGACTGAGGTCGATTTGGAAGAAAAAAAAAGGCTTCTAAATCTTAACGTTTTTGTGAAAAACCCATGTTTCTGTGTCAGTTGGTGCTCAACCTTTTTCATGTCAAGGACAACCCAGAATTATCTCTATTGGGCCCACGGACCTAACCTGACGCTGCCAGATGGGGGCGTGTAGCAAGCTTTTTGGATCTGGCAGCGTCAGGTTACCACGGACCCCCCATCTCAAAATAAAATATGTAGTTCCACCTAGAAGCAAATATTTTAGTTAAAAATGTTCGCTCTGAAATATATATTAAATGATTTGCGCCAAATTTTAACGATTTTTCAAAAATAGCAGACCTACAAGCTCGTAGCGCGCCACTCGGTGGCGCGCTATGAGCTTGTAGATCTGCTATTTTTTCAATAGCTAAACTATAACAATGTTTAAAACACCAAAAGGGGTTCCCGCCCCAAAATGGGTTAAACTGCTAAGTGGGGCTGTTTCAAGCCATCAGAGTATTGCCATGTAATTTCTCTGATGCTTTTTGTCTGCCTCAGAGGCAGACAAAAGGTCGGCTCTTCGGTGCTACTGAAAATGTCTGACGAGCCGAAATAATCTCGGCACTACAGCGGTAAAAATAGGAGTATGAATCGGCCCTAACTCCTCCTCTAACATCTACACCTTCATCCTGAGAAGGTTTTGGGACGACGATAGCCAAGGACGACGACGGCCCCTCCATGTGTCGTGGAACCCAGCTACTACTACACACAGCGTGTCCAAAGGCTATCGGCGTCCCAGGGCCTCGTCAGGCCATTTGCTGCATGTAAACTCCCAGCTCGTGCTCTCCTCGTTTCTTGTCTCTCCAATGCACTCAATAAAAGGCAAGAAAAGCCCCTAAAAATCGAATGCAATACAGACACACACTGTTTACACACATACAGGCAGAAATAAAGAAAACATATCACAGACACACACACACACACACACACACCTTGTGCGGGTGTTGAAAAGCGACATGAAAGTTGAGTTGCCGGAGGATGAGCAGCTCGCACTGTATCACGCTGTCTTTGAGCTCCCAGAAGCCCTTGTCGCATTCCATTGGAGAACTACCACTATTGAAATACCTGGGGGGGGGGGAAGGAAAGGAAGGAGACAGTAATAAAATGGACAAAGTCAGGCGATGCGAGACATGACAAAACCAAACACACGAGGTAGCACAGTACGTTCCAGTGTTGTTTTCGTCGACTAAAACCAAGGCGAAAAATGTTCGTCGACTACCTCTGGCAAAAAACTACATGGAAACTAAACTACGATGACTGAAACTATAAGACTAAATATACTGACAATTTCGTCAACGAATAAAAACTAGACTAACATGTTAGGAAGGGGACTAGTGGACGAGAGATCCAGTACAAGTCATTTTTGCAATTGGTTGCATGCTGAAAATAGCCGAACTACAAGCTCACAGCGATCTACAAGCTCACAAATTGGTTGCATGCTGAAAATGGCCGATCTACAAGCTCACAACGTGTCGCAGCTGAGCTTGTAGATCGGCTATTTTCAGCAAGTGTAAAACTGTCATTGAGACGGCATCAAGGCCCACCAAAATACATTGTAGTCGACTAAATCAACTGTAGATTCCGTCGACTAAAATCTTATGACATTTAGTCGACTAAAACTAGACTAACATTCTATAAAACTGAATTAAAGTAGTCCATCTGAAGAAAGCAAGGATTATACAGAGACATTGGAGATGGAGTCACTTGGAGGGGGGGGGGGGGGGGGGGGGGGGAGGGAAGAGGGGTCCTATGTATACATAGAAATGCCGTCTATACTGTACTGCTTTTTCCAAATAAAAATAAATATTATTAAAAAGAAACTGAATTAAAACTATTCAAAAGACTAAATGACTAAAACTAAAATCAAAATTTTGCTGCCAAAAACAACACTTGGTACAGTACGTTCGCCTCCAACAACGAAACCATGTGAAACGTCTTAACCCATTCTGACCGGGCACCCATTTCGGTGTTGGCATCATGTCATGCTTTAGCTATTGAAAAATAGCAGATCTACAAGCTCGTATCGCGCCACCGAGTGGCGCGATACGAGCTTGTAGGTCTGCTATTTTTCGAAAAACCGAAGAACGACTGACATTTTTTTTAGAATCTGATCTCAGGTCAGAATGGGTTCGTCAGACCAGTGTGTGTCCAGTGGGAAACCTCGTATGAATCTGATCTCAGGTCAGAATGGGTTAACCCATTCTGAACGGGAACCCATTTTGGTGTCGGCATCATGTCATGCTTTAGCTATTGAAAAACCGAAGAACGACTGACATTTTTTTTTAGAATCTGATCTCAGGTCAGAATGGGTTCGTCAGACCCAGTGTGTGTGTCCGGTGGAAAACCTCGTATGAATCTGATCTCAGGTCAGAATGGGTTTTAACTCGGTTTATACCTGTGGCTGACGTTGAGGATGTCCCTGGCCCTGAGGTGCTGCTCCTCCACCTTGCCGGCCAGGTAGACGCAACTCATGGCCACCAGGTAGGGCTCGTACACCTGCACGCTCGCGTGCTGGAAGAAACGGTGGTACAGGACGCACGCCGTGGCCACGGGGACCGAGCTCATGCCCAGCCGCACTCCTGGAAGAGGAGGAGGAGGGGAGGGGAGGGAGGGCGAAGCGAGAGCATGACGTTCAGACAGTTGTCGTTTTTGGCAGCAGATTTTAGTTTTAGGCCTTGTCCACACGTATCCGGGTAAACGGATAAACGTAGGTTTTTATATGCGTTTTTGGTCCATATAAACGCATCTTTTGGAAAACTCCTGCCACAGTGTATTTTTTTTTAACTCCGCCTGTGTGTTCCCTGTGTGGACAATGTAAACGGAGCTTTGCATGGGTCTTGCCATTGGTCATATGGACAGAGAGATTTAAAAAAAAACGTGTCGTATGGACAGAGAGATTTAAAAAAACGAAAACGAAAAAGCTACGTTTATGTAGGTGTGGATGAAGCCTTAGTCATAGGTCTCTTGAATAGTTTATTTCGTTTGAGTCACATTTTAGTCACCTGGAATGTTTTAGTGTTACGTCTAGTTCTAGTCGACTACTTATCATAAGATTTTAGTCGACTAAATCTACGGGTGATTTAGTCGACTAAAATTTATTTTGGCGGGTCTTGATGCCGTC
Source organism: Protomyctophum parallelum (assembly GCF_964188405.1). Taxonomy (NCBI): domain Eukaryota; kingdom Metazoa; phylum Chordata; class Actinopteri; order Myctophiformes; family Myctophidae; genus Protomyctophum; species Protomyctophum parallelum. The sequence continues at coordinate 4,817,816 of NC_139705.1, forward strand.
GTAATGACTGATTTTGCACTTGCTGAAAATAGCCGATCTTACAAGCACATCTTGTGAGCTTGTAGATCGGCTATTTTCAGCATGCAACCAAGTGTAAAATGACTTGTATTGGATTTCTTGTCCACTAGTCCCTTCCTTACATTGTAGTCTAGTTTTTAATTTGTTGACGAAATTGTCAGTACCGGTATATTTAGTCTTAGTTTTATATTAGTCATCATAGCTTAGTTTTCATTTAGTTTCCATTTAGTTTTCATCAGTGGAACATTTTTCGTCTTCGTTTTAGTCAACGAAATCAACACCGATGTCAGATGAGCTTTTTTTTGTCACCTGAAATGTACTTATTGCGACTGCAAGTCACAGTTACTATGAAAACGTGCTGGAAGCCTGTAATGCTTCCATCCGTCACACGCTCTGAACGCAGAAGCAGTCACTCTTTCCTGTAACGCTGCTACCTGTAATGCTGCCCTTTTCCTCCTCGCGTGTGCTTTGAAGAGCCTTGGCTTGTACGTTTTCATGCTTTAGTTGTACTTATGCTGTATTTTGTGCGAAAGTGCATTGAGAAATGTCCTCAGAAACGGCCTTGTTTCTGTACATTTCGAGAGGTTTATTTGTACGGAGGCATCCCCCAAAGTGACAGGAGCGCAGCTTTTTCATATCGCGTCAAATAAGAACTGTGTTCCAAACGTAAACAAATGATGGCTGTGGTTTGACTCATGTGGATTAAAGAATCAACTGACTGAAAAGGGCCGCTTTTAGGGTAGATCGAATGGTGCCGCCGCACAGGGCGCCCTTTTGGTGTTTTAAGCATTATTTTAAAATTTAGCTATTGAAAGATAGCAGATATACAAGTTCATAGTGCGGCACCGAGTGCCGCTCTACGAGCTATTCTTGAAAAATCATGAAAATGTGGCGCAAATCTTTGAATGTATATTCTTTCAGTGAACATTTCAACTCAAAACTTTGCTTCTGGGAGGTCCCTGGAACAACATATTTTCAGATGGGGGTCGGCGACCAAATACAGATAATTCTGGGGGTCCTTGGCATGAAAAAGGTTGAGCACCACTGACATTGAAACATGAGTTTTTCTGAAAACTGTCAGGAAGACATTTAGAAGACATTTGTAGAATCGTCCACAGGTCTAAGTGGGTTAAGGAGTCATACTGGTATGATGCATGACCACTACACAGCTAAATCCTGCGTCAATCTATCCATTTGTAACTCAGTGTACAAATGGAACCAAAATTTACCTATTCCATTTGGTACAGTAAAAGTGATATTATTTTGTTTCAATGAATGTATAAAAAGCAAGGCTTTTGCACACCTACAGGCGACAGGTGCGTAGGAGGGTACGGTGCCCCAAAAATGAAAAAGGAACAAACACTGTCTTCAAATGCAGTGACCAACTTTTATTCAGGGTAACGGCAACGTAAAGATAGCCTGATGAAGGCCGCATAGGCCGAAACGTTGCCGTTTACCTGAATAAAGGTTGGTCACTGCATTTGAAGACAGTGTGTGGGTGTTTGTTCCTTTTTCGTTTCAATGAATGTTAAATAGTCTATAGTGTGATAGTAATCATTGCTATAGTGTTTGAGCATAAACATCACGTCTCCAGCTCTTTCTTTAGTAAACAGGACATACATTTAGAGGGCGGGATACCGATTTCAACCAGTCAGGAAGGAAGGAAGGAATAGAACTCATACAGGATACTGGATAAACAAGTGAAATTGGAAGTGATGACACAAAGAAATTAGCGGACTTTGTTTTTGTAAATAGGTCACTTAGTTAGGGAAAATTAGCTTAAGTTGTGGCAAATCTGGGAAGGAAAATGCTTACCACTAGCTTTCTTCACAGATGTGTTCATGAAGCTGTCTACTATCACAGAAACATTTGTTCCAAGCCAAATCAAAATTGGGGTACACGGAGGGCCTAGGATAAATGCAGGACATTATGAGCTTCTGAGGTGTGTAAATAGGTTTCTTTTGGGGTGTTGAATCTGTTCCAGCCATTACCTTTCGGTAAAAATGACTTCCTGGCCATACAATTGGCTGCTTTTGTATGTCCCAAACATGCATAATAACTAATATGTCACCTTTGTCACCAAGCTTCCATCCATTCTCCAGTATGTACTGGAGTATGAATGGAAGCTGCCAATCTCTGGTCTGGATATAAGCTCGGAGAGAGTGCTGTGCTGCTGCTCCTGTTGTCGGGGGAAGTTTTTCAGTTTCGATACTTCCAGTAGCGGCCTGCTTGCTGAAGATGTCAAATCTCCAGTCCCCAAAACCTTCGTGCGATTTCCCATGGAACATGAACTTGAATAGTTCACAGCTGGCTGTGATGATGTCCTCCTTGTTGGCTTGGATGTCCAAAACGTCCATAGCCCTCTCCACTTCAGTCTTGGATGTCCAAAACGTCCATAGCCCTCTCCACTTCAGTCTTTCAGAACTACTACCGCTACTGGTAGTATCAAACCAGAAAAACTGCCCCCCAACAGGAGCCGCAGCACAGCACTCTCTCCGAGCTTATATCCAGACCAGAGATTGGCTGCTGCTGCAAAGTCCATCACTGGATGTACAGTACATCCAGTGTACCACCACCAAGCTTCCATCCATAATGTACTGGAGTATGGATGGAAGCTTGGTGACAAAGGCTATGAGTCTGTACCGTCAATGAACAGACCCCATCACACCATATCTTCTGAAGTTAGTCTACTCAACTATGAGGGGGAGTGTAGTGTACACACTGCATTTTAATGCACAGTGCATTTACACTGCATTTTCTGCTTGTGGTAACTGCCAAGCTAGATGACAAGAGCAGTGAGGGAGATGCCAGGGAGTTGGAAGAGTATAGTTGTATGTTTATTCATATTTGTAATTATTGTTTACAAAAGCATACTTACATTTTAGCACCTTAGTTTTGTATTATGTGTTGATTTTTTATATTGTGATATCATAGAGCCATGAAATTCGGCACATTCATTTCCCCCTTATTTTACCGTTAATTGTTTTAAAGGTGCGACAATGAAGTCTTTCTGATTCTGAAAAGAATAAATCAGTTAGATCCATTAAATATTGTCCATCTACTTCTGTTTCAACAGTTAGTTTCAATTAAGATGCATTTGTGATATATTAATAAAATGCTTTTTATATTTTAATATGCCCCCCACACCCACACACAAACAAGAAAACACCATAGTTATCCATTGAGATATGCATAAAATGGATTATTAGTTATTACACTAGTATGTCTGGGGCATACAAAAGCAGGCATGGCCAATTTTATGGCCAGAAGTCAGAGAATTAATGGTTGGAACGGATTCAGCACCCCAAATAAAACCCTATTTACACACCTCACAAGCTGATATTGGCCAATTTTAAAATGTCCTGCTGCCCTCCGTGTACCCCAACTTTGATTGGCTCCCATAAAGTTTCCCAAGGGAGTTGGCTTTTTCTGTGATAGTAGACACCTTTATGAACACATCTGTGAAGAAAGCTAGTGGTAAGCATTTTTTCCCCCCAGATTTCCCATAACTTAAGCTAATTTTCCCTTATTAACTACAAATATTAAGCCAATAAATGAGCTTTTTTTTCTTCCTGACTGGATGAAATTGACAACTCAATATTGCCAAGTATTTCTTGTTCTCTCTAAAAGACAAGACATTAAAATGTTTGCGTTAGGGACAAGATGACAATGTCAATGGCCTTTTTAAAACAAGCATTAAGCTAAAAACAAACATTAAAACCTGTAGGCTAGCGCCCCTCAAAAATCACACCTGTGTGAAGTGAGAGGCGCTCTTATAATCAATAATACATCTCATTCTGGCCAATCACAATTCCTCACTGTTGTCTTCAATGTCAATATTTGTTTCCACAGACCCTCAAAGCTGGACATATGAGGTGCTATAAGCGTCCCTCAAAAATATATATCACAGGCAGTGATATATAGCAGCTAAATCATCATTTGGAACCAAATGGACCCTTATTATGAGGTCTGTAACTCAGAGAGTAACGGGTCCATTTGGTTCCATTTGTACACTCTCAGAGTTAAATTAGCATTGATTTTACAATATAAATTGGGGGTCCCAGAGATAGAAATGCTATTAAATAGGGGTCCGTAGACTAATAGGCTAATATGCATGTCAAACTGGGGGTCCTTGGAATTAAACGGGTTGAAAAATCACTGCTAGAGCCATAAAAAATCTTCTCTCATGGGGGTCCCTGGCATATCTTTTCAAATGGGGTTCCGTGGTTTAATTATAGTGTCAATGTGGGGGTTGACATGAAAAAGTTTGGGAACCAGTGGGTTTAGCTATAGGTTACCTGTCTCCATGATGAACCGACACACGCGAAAGTGCGTCTTGGTGTCCCTGGAGAGGCCAGTCTCTGCTTCCCCGGCGGACCCCCTCCTGTCCGCCGGGGGGCGAGAGGATGGCGACGGCCCCTCCATCATCATGATGTGTCGTGGGGGAACCGAACTGGATTCCACAACTACACGCGCGTGTTTCTTCTTTCGTGAAGAAGATGTCTTGGGAGAATCTGAACGGAATCGAGCTAGAGATGATTCGGGACACTGTGCAGACCGTGTCTCATCTGCACCATGTTGCACACGACCCGACAGACAGGCAGCAGGACATCCCACCTGTACCACAACCACACACACACACACACACACACACACACACACACACCACGCTGCTCAGTCTAACGTCTCCCTGAAAACGTAAGATTATGGGCTAAATAATAAAGAAAAAACACCAACTAGGCTTTAGTAAACTATTTATGCTTTCCAAGAT
>NC_139705.1:4827604-5010104 GCF_964188405.1 Protomyctophum parallelum
TTACACACACCCACCTCCTCTCTTTTCTCTCTTTATAGTACAACTTAAATGTATACACACACCCACCTCCTCTCTTTTCTCTCTTTATAGTACAACTTAAATGTATTACACACACCCACCTCCTCTCTTTTCTCTCTTTATAGTACAACTTAAATGTATTACACACACCCACCTCCTCTGTTTTCTCTAGTACAACTTAAATGTATACACACACCCACCTCCTCTCTTTTCTCTCTTTATAGTACAACTTAAATGTATTACACACACCCACCTCCTCTCTTTTCTCTCTTTATAGTACAACTTAAATGTATTACACACACCCACCTCCTCTGTTTTCTCTAGTACAACTTAAATGTATTACACACACCCACCTCCTCTCTTTTCTCTCTTTATAGTACAACTTAAATGTATTACACACACCCACCTCCTCTCTTTTCTCTCTTTATAGTACAACTTAAATGTATTACACACACCCACCTCCTCTCTTTTCTCTCTTTATAGTACAACTTAAATGTATACACACACCCACCTCCTCTCTTTTCTCTCTTTATAGTACAACTTAAATGTATTACACACACCCACCTCCTCTCTTTTCTCTCTTTATAGTACAACTTAAATGTATACACACACCCACCTCCTCTCTTTTCTCTCTTTATAGTACAACTTAAATGTATACACACACCCACCTCCTCTCTTTTCTCTCTTTATAGTACAACTTAAATGTATACACACACCCACCTCCTCTCTTTTCTCTCTTTATAGTACAACTTAAATGTATTACACACACCCACCTCCTCTCTTTTCTCTCTTTATAGTACAACTTAAATGTATTACACACACCCACCTCCTCTCTTTTCTCTCTTTATAGTACAACTTAAATGTATACACACACCCACCTCCTCTCTTTTCTCTAGTACAACTTAAATGTATACACACACCCACCTCCTCTCTTTTCTCTCTTTATAGTACAACTTAAATGTATACACACACCCACCTCCTCTGTTTTCTCTCTTTATAGTACAACTTAAATGTATTACACACACCCACCTCCTCTGTTTTCTCTCTTTATAGTACAACTTAAATGTATACACACACCCACCTCCTCTGTTTTCTCTCTTTATAGTACAACTTAAATGTATTACACACACCCACCTCCTCTGTTTTCTCTCTTTATAGTACAACTTAAATGTATTACACACACACACCTCCTCTGTTTTCTCTAGTACAACTTAAATGTATTACACACACCCACCTCCTCTGTTTTCTCTCTTTATAGTACAACTTAAATGTATACACACAACCACCTCCTCTCTTTTCTCTCTTTATAGTACAACTTAAATGTATTACACACACCCACCTCCTCTGTTTTCTCTCTTTATAGTACAACTTAAATGTATTACACACACCCACCTCCTCTCTTTTCTCTAGTACAACTTAAATGTATACACACACCCACCTCCTCTCTTTTCTCTCTTTATAGTACAACTTAAATGTATACACACACCCACCTCCTCTCTTTTCTCTCTTTATAGTACAACTTAAATGTATACACACACCCACCTCCTCTCTTATCTCTCTTTATAGTACAACTTAAATGTATTACACACACCCACCTCCTCTGTTTTCTCTCTTTATAGTACAACTTAAATGTATACACACACCCACCTCCTCTGTTTTCTCTCTTTATAGTACAACTTAAATGTATTACACACACCCACCTCCTCTGTTTTCTCTCTTTATAGTACAACTTAAATGTATTACACACACCCACCTCCTCTGTTTTCTCTCTTTATAGTACAACTTAAATGTATACACACACCCACCTCCTCTCTTTTCTCTAGTACAACTTAAATGTATACACACACCCACCTCCTCTCTTTTCTCTCTTTATAGTACAACTTAAATGTATTACACACACCCACCTCCTCTCTTTTCTCTCTTTATAGTACAACTTAAATGTATACACACACCCACCTCCTCTCTTTTCTCTCTTTATAGTAGGCCTACAACTTAAATGTATACACACACCCACCTCCTCTCTTTTCTCTCTTTATAGTAGGCCTACAACTTAAATGTATACACACTCTTATGTTTCTCTCAAGTGGTGTGTAAAGGATCATTTCTCTTTCATTCATGGTGTCACATTGACCTCTGAAGAAAATCATACGATTGTGAACCGACTCAATTTTTTTAAATAGCTGCATCATTAAATGAATGAGCAGTACTTTCTCCTGAATGTTTATTCAGAATTATATATATATATATTATTATATTTTAAAATAAACCATGAGTATTTACAGTTTCTGATATATTTTTTTGTAATTTATTCAAACAAAACAACCTTATCTTTATAACATCAGATTTAATAGATTAACATCAGCCGCCCTTGTCGTCAAAGGCCGTGGTCAAGGGTTGAGCGCTCGACCTTTGACCACACTACGGCCAGGCAGCTTTTCCTACTGTATTTACAGTCTCGACATTATTCTCTCTGACATTTCCGACATTATCATTGCTCGTGTAAAACAAAAGCAAACACAAGCTGCAGCACCCACTCAACCTATCCCCAAAACGATGCTAAACCTGGAAAACCTGATTCATCTGTCCAACTATTGTTTTTGTTCTGCTCCAGTCATCCTATCGTTCTTATACTAGGCTTTCATTGATCCACGAAGCCATCCCCCAAAAGTAAGCCAGTCTCCAGTTTCTTAGAACACTGTTACACTTCTGTTGATGCCAATTGGGCTTGGATGCTTTTCCTGCTTGCAGCTGTTGTTGCAGGAGGTGTCTATCATCCTATCGTTCTTACTAGTTCAAGGTTCAAGGTTCAAGGTTTCTTTATTTTGTCTCCCAAGGAAGACATTTGTCTTGGACCCCAAGGACCCGCTCTGCAGCATACAGATACAATATACAATACAATACAAGACAACAAGGGCACACAGTGACCCGTACAACATTAAAAAACCACACACCAACATAACTAGTGCAAAAGAACATCACCTCATAACCTTCGACCCCTACCCTGTCTGCCTTCTGCAAGGACACTGTTAAGGAGTGTGATTGACAGAGGGACAAAGGAATGCTTGTACCTATTGTATTTGCACGCATGGACCTCGTATCTCCTACCTGACGGCATTAGCCTCAGGGTATAGTACATGGGAGGGGTCAGACACAATTTTCTTAACCTGTCCAATGGTGGCCTGCTCAAAGATGACCTGGGGGGTGATCGGAGGTGTAGTGTAGTGTACTAGGCTTTCATTGATCCACGAAGCCATCCCCCAAAAGTAAGCCAGTCTCCAGTTTCTTAGAACACTGTTACACTTCTGTTGATGCCAATGGGCTTGGATGCTTTTCAGCTGTTGTTGCAGGAGGTGTCTACTTTCTACCTGTAAGCAAGGCAATGGAGCTCATAGTGGACTTCAGACGCGACTGGCAACCAGTTCCTGTTCAATGGGCAGGCCTGGAAATAGTGCTGTGCTTATCCAATCAGGATTAGTGAACGCAGTCGGGAATCGGATTAAACAAGTTGAATTGTATGTGATGACACGAAGAAATGAGCAGACAAAATTGGAACTGAACACATTAAAAAGTACGCTGATAAATGGCTACTCTCTCCAGATTGGCTGAAATTGGAGGGACACAGAGACTCCTTTTTTATTTTAGGTTTGTTTTAGGCTTTTAAGTGAAGATTGACAGGAAAGGGGGAGAGAGAGAGATGAGGAGGGGGGAGACATGCAGGGACTCGAACACGTGACACGCTGTCAGGTGAGACCTTTCTCTGGCATGTGCAATGGACCACTAGTGTAATCAAGTAACTGTTCATTTTTATTGACTGTCCACGTCAAACGGTGAATATCAGCAGGTCAAAGGGCTTTTATTGCAGACGATTAAAGTACAGTGTCCTTTGTCCTTTTGAAAATCATGCTTTTATATTGTTTATGCAGTATATGTTAATCTGTCCAACAGCAACACGGTTCCCTAAAAGATGATCGTCCGTGCCAACTTCATTCCATTCACTGCAATAAAAGTCTTGCTTCACTGCCGCCCTTTGCCCGGTTACACACCGCCATTCAGAAACACCGCCATTCAGAACACTAACCCTAACCGGGTTTCTGAATGGCGGTGTTTCTGAATGGGGGTCTGTTCCCCTTTGACCATGCACTGATATGCACAGTTTGACGTACTGTAGGACAGTTAATACATTTAACAATTACTTCATTACAGTAGTTTGGCCATATATATACACACACACACACACACACACACACTCCATAACCTTTGATTGGGTGGGCAGGACGCACCCCCCTTAGAACCGGCTTTTCTACTTTTATTTATTTATTAAAGATATTTTTTTGCGGCTTACGCCTTTTATTGATTTTTTTTTAAGGGACAGATAGTAGGCTGACAGGAAACGGGAGAGAGATGGGGGGATGACATGCGGTAAAGGCCGTGTCGGGTCCGGGAGTCGAACCCGCGGCACACCGCGACTGGATCACCAGTCCGGTGCCCAGACCGTTACGCTACGGCCTGGGCCGGCTTTTCTACCTTTATTGATAGATACAAGTGAAGATTGACAGGAAAGGGGGAGAGAGAGAGATGGGGGGGGGGGGGGGAGACATGCAGAGACTCGAACACGCGACACGCTGTCAGGTGAGACCTTTCTATGGCATGTGCAATGGACCACTAGGCCAGCGGGCACCCATGGAGACTCCTGTTACTGAAACACTCTACAGCAAAGAATACTGTAAAGGCCATTTTTCACCTCCCAGTGTCCTATTGTCTTGGCACTTTACTTCACAGGTATGGTAGAGTACCACGCAGTACACAGAAACAGATGTCCAAGCAAGGGTTCCAGTTTGAGGGTATTTATTGAATAGTTTGATGCAGTTGAAATGAACAAACATATACCAGTGATATTGTAGCTAGTCTCCTTTCTGTCTGTCTGTCTGTCTGTCTGTCTCTGCTGCAGGCTCCCCATTCCCTGTGTCTAACCTGAATCACTGCACCTGTGTGCCCTCTAAATACACAACCAGTGCTGTCACTTCAAAGCCGGCCACCAAGTGTTCAAAAATAATAGGCCAACATAACCAATAATATTGCACCATCGTGGCTCCTACAAGTACTATGACAATATAGAGCTATTTTAACACTTCTTTTAACCAAAGAAAATCACTTACCCTACCCTTTGAAGCCTTAAATTGTGCCAAAGTCTTTATGGTGTCGTCCACTCACAGTTAACAGTTTTTGTATTGAGTTGTACTTGAAATGTACTGTAATTCTGCAAACTGTTAATAAATCCCTCAACCAATCAGCTTGTAAAAGTCAAGGTGTGGGCAGTGGGCACCTTCAGCGTATGCATCATCCTTATTTGATGAAGGACAGCTGCAATCAAACAATGTAATAACCTGTACCTATATCATTTATAAATCACACCCAGTGTGAAGTAAGCTACAGTACGTGCATGTGCTTGCATGTCTTAAACCCGCTTAGAAATACAATAGTATTATAACATACAGTACATAGTAGTATTCCCTGACTTCAGATATTCAGAACTATATATATACACAGTACACCAAAGTCCAATCTCCAGTAGGGATGTGTAAATGTGTCCAAAATGAAAATCGATTTGTATAATTCAATATTAACGATTAATCGATTAATCGTTTTTTTTTGGGGGGGGGGGGGGCTTTTAAAAAAAATATAATTTCCTTTTTCTTTTCTTTTTTATGAACCCTACAAAAAAAAACAAATCTTCCCCCCAAGGGGTACCTAAGTCAAAAAAGTTTGGGAACCCCTGATGTAGTTGATTAACAATTGTAACAATTGTAACTCTTGAGAGTTAATAAGGGTCCATTTGGTTACTAACTCCATCTTTTAAATGAGGACCATTGGTGGTCCCTGGACCACTGTCGATCCAATTGATCACCATAGCAACCCCAGCCTAGGCCTGATTAGGTAAATTCCCAACACCTGCTAAATCCTCCAAACCTGTATCGTGATTGGAATCAATTTCCACTCAGTCATGCAGCTAAACCATAGAGTTATATACTCTAAGAGCTACACACACATCCCAGGCACACTTTGGTAGGCCTATAGCCCTGTCCTGTTTGGATGACAATATTGCCTTTCCAACAGATTTTCTTTTTTTTTAAACAGAAAGAAAAAAAATAATAATCGATTATTAATTTTCATAATCGATTTCGGGTCCTATCAACGATAATCGATTAATCGATTAATCGGACCCATCCCTAATCTCCAGTAGACTACACAAAGGCATACCCTGTCACTGTCATACAAATCATGAAAGGTAAGGAATGTTTTGTGTTTATAGTCTAGTAATCATTACTAGACGACACTGTGTTTGTTCCCAGTTTCTCAAGCACTTTGGTAAACAGAACATGTCGTGTTACCAATCAGGATAACGAGCCCGTACAGCATATAGGCCTACGCCCTGAAACCAGGAACGCTACAACGTTGAAGCTGACGATATAGTCTCATCTGATTGGTTGAAATTGGCAACACTCCTGAAAATACATTTTCTATTTATCAAAGAGAGACCCAAAGACCCCTGCTGTTGAACAAACACTCTACAGCAATTATTACTATCAGACAATATAAGAGCTATAACCTTTTCACCAAAACCCAAAATAATATCACTTACGCTACCTTTAAACATGAACAGGTTTTGCCATAAAGTATTCCTGTTATAATAAGAGGTTGACCAAGGTGAAGGACATAATAGACCGAGAACACGTTGGTTTTCTAGACTGTTTCCGTGCACCCTGCTAGCGGGCGAACTTGTGCCAGTTATAATGTGCCTCAAATCTTTCAGAGAATTGTCATGATTTAGAAGACATTTTTTTTAATTTCGATGTCAGGCCTGAATGGGTTGAACCCACGAAGCGCTTCTTATTTTCTTTTTTCTTAACATTCAAACTTAACATTCAAACTTAATTTGGTCCGTACTGAGCAGATGGTCTCTGTGCATGTGCACCAACTGGCCGAGCCACCAGTCAACAACAGATGCATATATTATAAATGAGCAGGCACTCCCTCCTGTACTAGTGCGCCACTCGGCGCGCCACTTGGTGGCGCGCTATGAGCTTGTAGATCTGCTATTTTTCAATAGCTAAAGCATGACATAATGCTAACACCAAAAGGGGTTCCCGCCCCAAAATGGGTTGAAAACAAAAATTGCACTGGAGGAATCGCCTGGTTTGCAGGCGACGTTAGTCAAAGGTGATGCCTTTGGGTGAGAATGTGTTTGTCGCATATCATTCTCTCTCTCAGCACTCCTCTTCCTGTCTCTCTTTTCACTGTACATTCTATGGCAGAAACGGGCACAAATATTCTTAAAAAAAGAAGGAAAAAAAAGTGACCAGATAAATGACCAAGTCTGGTTTGACCCTGTATAAAGTGTCCACGGTGTTGAGGAGGAGGCAATCCTTTTTTTTCATGTCGTCACCCTGATTCTCTGGATCACGACCCAGTCGTTCTGATCGGCCGTGACTCGTATCCTCAGACAGGAGGAGGAGCCGTGCTGCTTCTCCACGTCCGTCACGACAAAGCGCCCTTTCTCCACGGAGCCCAGCGGGTGGAACTTCTTACAGCTCTTCGCTCCGCCCTCCGCCGTGACGTAAGGCTCGCGGCCCAGCTCCACCACCGCCGACTGCAGCAGGTCCTTCCCCGAGGACCCCGTTTCCACTGAGACTCCCTTCACCACCACCGCGACGGGGTCTCTGAAGACCACCGTCAGGTGGTTCCCTTTGACCGGCGAGCGGCCCCAGAAGAACCCGCTGCCGGGGTCCCAGGCGCCGCGGGGGACGTGCTTGGCGTAGACGGACATGTCGGTGAAGAGCTCCGCCGGGGGGTTGGGCGAGTCGGGCGACTCGTCGAAGTCCTTGTCCTTCAGCTTGTTCTGGGTGCCCCGGAAGGACGAGAACAGCCCCATGTGCTGGAACAGCGAGGGCTTCACGCGGATGGGCTCGCTCTGCGTCATCAGCCGGTGGAAGTGGGTGAGCAGCCAGTCGCAGGGCATCTCCTGGTAGAAGACGAAGAGCAGGCGCGCCAGCAGGGGGACGTCGGCCGAGCGGTACAGCTTCCCGATGTAGCCCAGCGCCGAGAACTCCAGCGTGGCCCACTTCTTGTTGGGGCCCTGCTCGGCGTCCTGCTGCTCGACGTGCCTGCCGATGGCGGACAGGAAGTTGCGCGCGGCGGCCACGTCGTCCTCCAGCTGGAGGTAGTAGCGGCTGAGGCCGGCGCTGTAGTGGAGCAGGAAGGAGTAGTCCACGTTCTGCTTGGAGCGGAAAGAGACGCGGTCCGGAGGGTCGTTGTAGTTCCTCTTCAGTCCTGGGCACGCACGCACGCACACACACACACACGCACACGCACACAATGAATTGCATTTTTATAATGAATTGCATTTTTATAGCGCTTTTCCAAGTGCTCAAAGCAACTTTACAAGGTTCAAGGTTCAAGTTTATTTAGTGTCCCCGAAGGGCAAATTGGGCTGCAGCATAGACAGTACATTAAACAATGAATGAAACAGTACAGACAACAAACAGTTCACATAGCGGATACCAGAGTAAAAGGTGCACACAACCATTAAAGTGCAGGCGTTTAAAGTGCTATGCGATAGGTCATAAAAGTTCGTGTGCATAGACATAGGCACAAGATAATACAGTAAAAAGTAAAAGTGCTCATCATAAGGTTATATCCTCGATCTACGCACGGCAGCATTCAGTGTGTGAATAGAGACCGGGACAAAGGAATGTTTGTGCCTGTTTTTTGTGGCACAATAAGGGGCTCGCAAGCGAAGGCCGGATGGGAGAGGGATGTACTCTCCGTATAGTGGGTGAGCAGCATCAGATCGGATACACAGGGCTTTGTTAAGTACCTGTTTCTTAAAGATCTGGTCTAGGCCGTTCATTTGTGAGCCAATGATTTTTGAGGCCACTTTTACAATTCTCCCTAGGGAATTTTTGTCTCTGATGCAGAGATTACCATACCAACAGATAATGGAGAAAGAAATGACGGACTCGATGTAGGCACTGTAAAACAGTTTCATCAGAGTCTTGTCGACATTGAACTTTCCTTAGGCAATGGTTCATTCATTCATACATTAGGAGGTGAAGCGGCGAACAGTCGACGCCAGCGCCCTCACTTCCCACATTCCCACACCAACGGTGGCGAGCTCACACACCGACCGACTCATTGGAGGCAACGTGGGGTTCAGTCGTGTCTTGCCCAAGGACACTTCGACATGTGGACAGGAGGAGGAGCGCACACACACACACACACACACACACACACACACACACACACACACACACACACACACACACACACACACACACACACACACCTTTTGGTGTTTTAACTAAGCATTATGTTATTCTTTAGCTATTGAAAAATAGCAGATCTACAAGCTCATGGATCTGCGCTACGAGCTTGTAGGTCTGCTATTTTCGAAAAATCGTAAAAATGCGGCACAGATCTTTCAAAATATACATTCTTTCAGAACGAACGTTTTTCTTATTTTGACGTCGGGCCTATAACCCATTCTGGGCTGGAACCCATTTCGGTGTTAGCATTATGTTATGCTTTAGCTAATAGCAGATCTACAAGCTCATAGCGCGCCACCGAGTGGCGCGCTACGAGCTTGTAGGTCTGCTATTTTTGAAAAACCGAAGAGCGACTGACATAGAAGACATTTTTAGAATCTGATCTCAGGTCAGAATGAAAACTGTCAGGATGTAGAAGACATTCTTAGAATCTGATCTCAGGTCAGAGTTCTGTTCAACAAACTCACATTGACAAAAACAAAACCAGTACCTGTGAGAGGGGGGTAATACCTGTGAGAGGGGGGTAATACCTGTGAGAGGGGGGTAGTACCTGTGAGAGGGGGGTAGTACCTGTGAGAGGGGGGTAGTACCTGTGAGAGGGGGGTAGTACCTGTGAGAGGGGGGTAATACCTGTGAGAGGGGGGTAATACCTGTGAGAGGGGGGTAGTACCTGTGAGAGGGGGGTAATACCTGTGAGAGGGGGGTAGTACCTGTGAGAGGGGGGTAGTACCTGTGAGAGGGGGGTAGTACCTGTGAGAGGGGGGTAGTACCTGTGAGAGGGGGGTAATACCTGTGAGAGGGGGGTAATACCTGTGAGAGGGGGGTAATACCTGTGAGAGGGGGGTAATACCTGTGAGAGGGGGGTAATACCTGTGAGAGGGGGGTAGTACTGCTGAGGAACGTGTATCACCAGCAGCGTCCCCTGCTCCAGCTCCGAGGGGAACGCGGCTCTGATCCCCCGCACCGTGCCGTCCCTCCAGAGGGGGTCGAAGTCCGGCAGCAGCAGCACCACCACCATGTCGGAGCGTTCCTCCTGGGACGAGTGGTTGAATACGGAGTGCAGCGTGGCGAGGAGATAGCTGCCCTTCAGCCTCTTCACCGACGCCAGACCGATAGCTAGGAACCCTGAGAAAGGATACAGAAAGTATATACAGGTGAGTCACTATTGTATTAGGTATGTGTGCGTGTTCTGTTCACACACAAATACAGTATGTACATTCGATCTATTCGATCTATTCTGATCTGTCATCTCTGCGTGTGTTGACAGACTATACACACACGCAGAAGAACTGGGAGGCGGAGGAGGCGTGTGGGCGCGCTGCCCGGACCCCGGGGCAGCGTGCTTTGGGAGTCTTCGCCTAAAGGATGGTGTGGAGGGGGGCACGGTGGCACAGTTGGTAGTGCTGTCGCCGCACAGCTAGAAGGTCCTGGGTTCGATTCCCGCTCGGGACGCTGTGGGTGCTGGCGGTGTGTTTCCTCCTCCTCCGCGTCATCAGTGCCCATACCCGAGGCGGGGGTTGGCGAAAGGGCCTTTCTGTGTGGAGTTTGCATGTTCTCCCCTTGTTCCCTAGGGTAGGTACCCTCACAAAAAACATGCAGTAATCCTGGTCACTAAACTGCCTCCCCCTGGCCAGCTGGGGTGCCTGATGGAGGGGAAAGGAACTGGTTGGAATAACGTGTTCCTTCCAGGCGCTACGTCTAACCAGGGAAACTCCCCCCTGTCAGGTGTAAAGGAGCAACTTGGACACTCAGGCATGAAGGAAGCATGAGTTCAAGTCCGTTGCTCTCCCCTTGTCCCCCATATATGGGGACTAGGTTGGAGGAGGGTGTGTAGAGCCCAGGATCACATTAGATGATTGACACAGGGGTGAACTAGACAAAGTGCCAATCGGCACAGGTCTCCACCAGGGCAGGTCAGGTTGTGGCCTCATGGTGGCGCTATAACAGGCTGTTGAGGAAGATTTGGGCCGGAGGTTCGTGTTGGAGGGATGCACGTACAATGTTTTTCCATGTGTGCATACATAAGTTGTATACAGATCGATGCAGTTATAGCTAAAAGCAGGAATTGGCCTGTTATAGCGCCACCGTGAGGCTGATTTTGAGGAATAAATTGTGGCATGTCGTCCTCGGCCTAGTGAAAATGTGCGTGTATAATGTAAGGGAAATTGCACACTGTGTTTGTGATTTGTGGGCTTTTTTCGAAATGGACGAATCGTGTGAGCTTTGGAAGCCAATCTTAGCCAATCAGGATGGAAGATGGGAAATGGTGCCACTCCGTGTTGATCACATGACTATGGAGATAGTGTATACCGATTTGCGTGAAATTTGGATAAAATCTGAAGGAGTAATAATAGAAAATGTGTTTTACATATGTGGGCCTCCTGGTGGCGCTATAAAGAGCAGATGTGAAAAATTCCAGGCAAAGGTTTTTCCTTGGCCTCTAGGGAGTTGGCATACAAAGTTATCCACAGATCCGTGCAGTTAGAGGTAAAAACACTTTCCGGCCAGTTATAGCGCCACCTTGAGGCCGAGTTGAAATTGTTCATGTGGCATTTCGTCCTCGGCCTAGTGGGAATGTGGGTGCACAATTTCACGGAAATCACGCGATGTGTTCATGATTTGCAGCATTTTGTTTGAAACTGAGCACTCCTGTGAAATTTGGAAGCCAATCTTAACCAATCAGGATGGAGTCTGAGAAATGTGAAAGACCGGTTTCGTTGAATGGCTCTAGAGAGACTGTGTACCAATTTGCGTTATGTTTGGACAAAATCTGTAGGTGTACTGTGCAAAAACTTGTTTTGCACAAAGTGGCCTCCTGGTGGCGCTATAACAGGCCGTTCTGGAAAGTTTGGGGCAGAGGTTCATCGTTGGCATCCAGGGAGTGTGTGTGCAAAATTTGGCATGGACCGGGTTAACGGTGGCCGAGATTAGCTGCTCACGGACGGACGGACACACACACACACACACACACACACACACACGGACGGACACACGGACGGACGGAGTGCAAAACATACTCTCCCCACATGCCTTCGGCCTGGTGGAGACAAAAATGGGTTACAAAATCGTGGGATAAAAATATATATATATATAAAAATAAAAATAAAGGATGGTGTGGAGGTGATGGCGGAGGTGAGAACAATTCAAGGACTGTCTAAAGGCTCATACATACTCCAGTTTTTGGTGATAGGTTATCACCGTGGTGTAGTTTTTAAAGGGTTGGAAAACTACACCATTACGTCAGTCACGGTGATGATCAGCTATCACCGCGGACACAGACCCACCTCTCTGTTTTTACTATCAGACGAGTCTTTTCACTCTAGGAGCTATCACCCCGTTCACTGATTGGTCTAGAAGTTGGGTAAACCACAGGGAGGCGGGGTCAATCCTTAAGGACATCACCGCGTTGCCCAGGCCGTGGCGTAACGGTCTGGGCACCTGACTGGTAATCCAGTCGCAGTGTGCCGCGGGTTCGACTCCCGAGCCCGACACGGCCTTTACTGCATGTCATCCCCCATCTCTCTCCCGTTTCCTGTCAGCCTACTGTCTGTCCCTTCAAAAATCAATAAAAGGCGTAAGCCGCAAAAAAAAAATCTTAAAAAAAAAAAAAAAAGGACATCACCGCGAGTATGATGGCCTCGACTCTTATCACCGTTTTAGGTGATAAGCTATCACCTAAAACGGTGATAACCTATCACCAAAAATGGGAGTATGTATGAGCCTTTAAGGCGAGACACTGCAGGTAAAATCATGATTTTTTTTGCTTCCTAAACATGTTTTCTTTCAAACTAAAGCAAAATACACATTAAAAATACTGATTTAGATGTTTATTTTGATAGTTTATTTTAGCCAATGACAGCTCGTTTTTCTGGGTGAAAATCCACCATCTCTATTTTCATGATTGGTTGTTGGTACAAAGGAAGTGACCATATTTGGATCAGACCACAGTCAGCTCGAGGTCCAGACCTTTCCAATGATATATGCCATTATATGTTGTTGCCAAGGTTTGGATGAGATATTTTGTCTCAAAATAGTGGCTTCAAATAAAACGTTTTGGAATTTTACAATACAAATCTTTAAAGGCCGTTTTCTCAAAATGAGTTTTCCTCATACCTGGGACAAAGAATCTCCACTTCAGTTGAACTCACATACACCAAACGTTCCAGTCTTATTCATAACTATATTCCGCAGACATTTACAGATGGATTTGTTGATATATCATTCACAGCCTGATCACATTTTATACCTAAAAACATGCCGAAAATTGGGTTTTTTATGCCTGGTGACACTATTTTCTGATTTGTGGAGTGATAATTAGAGAGAGGTCGCGTCGCCCGTACGGTCTTCGCTATCGCGTCCTCTTTAGACAGTCCTTGGAACAATTAAGGAAGAAGCTGCAAGCCATCGTGGCTAACCTCTCCCACACCCTCCAGAAAGAGACAGTAGGGCTGCCCGAATATGATATGAGTGGCATATGCAGATTCACGCCTTCCACCGCGGGGGACCAGTGGACTCGGTTAGTTCTTCTCTTGAGACTCTTGCTTATCCCAATCACTCTTTTTGTTCTTACGCACTTTATTGTCTCCACCAGGCCGAAGGCATGGGGGGAGAGTATGTTTTGCACTCCGTCCGTCCGTCCGTGTGTCCGTGTGTCCGTCCGTGTGTCCGTGAGCAGCTAATCTCCGGCACCGTTAACCCGGTCGATGCCAATTTTTGCACACACTCCCTGGATGCCAACGATGAACCTCTGCCCCAACATTTCCAGAACGGCCTGTTATAGCGCCACCAGGAGGCCGCTTTGTGCAAAACAAGTTTTTGCACAGTACACCTACAGATTTTGTCCAAACATCGCGCAAATTGGTACACAGTCTCTCTAGTTCACATCTGGCTTTTAGAGCGCCACCAGGAGGCCGACTTTTGTAAAACACATTTTTGGATATTACTCCTCCGGATTTTGTCCAAAAATCCTGCAAATCGTTACACAGTATCTCCATTGTCATGTGCTCAAGACGGATGTGTCTGATATTTCATATTCCATCCTAATTGGCTAACATTGGCTTTCAAATTTTGCAGGATTGGCCAGTTTTGAACAAAAAGCCTCAAATCATGAACGCAGCGTGCAATTTGACGTGAAATCTTTCACGCACTTTCCTACTAGGCTGAGGAATATAGCCCACCCATTTCACATTGGCCTGTTATAGCGCCACCAACAGGTGGATTGTGCATGCGTGCGATCAACACGGATCTGCACCATTTCCCATATTCCATCCTGATTGGCAAAGATTGGAACAAACAAACAAAAAACATGTTTATATTACTCCTAAACATTCCTATCCTCCTGGTGGAGACCTGTGCCCAGAAGGGCACTTTTTCTAGTTTATTTTTATTTTTATATCTCTCCTGTAATTTTTTATGACAGCTGAGCTGTATGTCACCTATAACTGTAGACGTGTGTAAAGGAAATTACTGTGTGCATGCATGTGTTCATATGTACTCATTAAAGCGCTAATACCGAGGGAAGTATAGGGGTGCTGAGGGGGTGGCAGCCTGTCCCGGGCCAGGTTCCGCCCCATCCACATCAACGGAGAGACTGATGTTGGTCTCTGATGTTGGTCTCTGATGTTGCTTGAAAAAAGCCTCCGATAGAGATTGACTATACATCGTTTTCCCGTGGGAATGCTCCCATTATTGTTCTCTTACGCAATCGCCGCTGAAAGACGTGATAATGTACTCCACTCAAATTAATCGTTTCAACGTGTTCTCATATTCTCTGGGTGTGAAACTCCCAGTGGCATAGTCTGGTGTTCTGTGTCTGGGTATAATTCTGTTCCCCATACATAACATACGACACCTCTATTTGCACTCCCTCTCTTCATTGCACACTCAACGGAACAATTGGATTTGTTTCATGAAACTTTATCTAATAGTTGCTGGGAATGAATTAACAATAGAGCACCGAAGTCTGACGTCACTTTCAGTGGAGGGCGTCAATACACAGGTTCATGTATTTCTTTATTTCCATTGTAATCCCAATCCCCATAGGGTTTTTTTTAGATCGCCTCATATAAGAACTGTGTTTGAAAGATAAACACGTCACCCCGGCCGCTTCACTCATATGGATATGAAGAATCAACTGACTGAGAGAAAACGCTAATGCTACTGCTGCTGAATTAGTTCCATTTTCGCTAGAAGCAGACTGTATCATTATATGAGTGACTGACTGTTGCAAACGATACAGAGACACCTCCCCGACAATAACGCCGAGACAGCTTGTTTATTTTTGGACCACAACGCTCATATGAGACGATATTAAAATGAGCCCATGTTATTCTCCATAGAGAAATTACTTCCGCGAACCGGGGGAATCGAAGGGATGAGCGAGTTACGTCAGGACTTCGGTGCTCTATAGGAATCTCACTCACAGGCTACAGTTGGACTGATGGGAGATTTTTTAGAAACCAATGTGTGTGTCTTTACTCACTGTGCCTGCTAGCTGGCACTCCGGCCAGGAGCTGATAAGAGACGTTGAACGGCAAGTAACCTCCCTGTTCGATCCAAGAGTCCTTGCTGCTCATCCTCATAGTGGACGTCCATGTCAGGTCTGTGGATGCATCTGGCAATGCATTTGCCAAGTCCTGTCTCACACGTCTCACACTGTCTGCTGTCTCCTGACAGACAGACAGACAGACAGACAGACAATTTAGTATCTCAATTGCGCTCATTTATTTTGTAAATGCTGTACTGGGAGAGCAATCAATGTATCCACAAAACTCTTCTTAAAAAGACCAATATAATGTAAATCACAGATAAAACTATACAAAAGTCAACTACTACAATTTCTGAAGTAATTACAATATGTAAGTAAAGCAAGTAAAATACAAATTCTAAACTTATTCGACTACTTCTCGACCTGGGGTCCATGACCCACCTTTTTGCAACCCATTCCGATAGCCTACTGTAGGTTGGCTCCGAGTAGAAGACAGAGTTTTAAAGCAATTGAAAATGGGATTCTGTAATTGTCATGTATCTGTTGTCTGTCCTGTCTTATGTACAAACTTCAATAAAAATACTTGAATATATGCCCTCAGTACCTGCATACTAATATTACCTGACCAAAAAGAAGTGAGCGATGTGAACAATACTAGAACAACAATCTGGTACCACTGCTTCTACCGCACTGCCACCCAAGTGTGGAATGCCCCAACTCCTTCCTTCAAAAAATGAAAACACTGGTTTCCTTTAAAACAGGCCTGAAAATCCACTCTTCAGCAGGCCAAAGGGAGAGTAACCTCTTCATCTGTGCCGTTATCATTTCTGTCTAAAAGATATTCAATCAAGCATACCTCCCATGCCTTCCGCATTGGTGGTTTGCAGCCTTCATTTAACCTATTCTGACCGGGCACCCATTTTGGTGTTGGCATCATGTTATGCTTTAGCTATTGAAAAATAGCAGATCTACAAGCTCATATCGCGCCACCGAGTGGCGCGATACGAGCTTGTAGGTCTGCTATTTTTGAAAAATCGAAGAACGACTGACATTTTTAGAATCTGATCTCAGGTCAGAATGGGTTCATCAGACCAGTGTGTGTGTCCAGTGGAAAACCTCGTATGAATCTGATCTCAGGTCAGAATGGGTTGGAATGCAGTGTCACAGTAGTTTGATGAGGGTGTCTATAACCTTGATCAAAGGTGAGGAGGAGGTCTGTGTATTAAGGGTTGGGTTTCCATGAATTAATTATGTTTGTTGAGTGTTATTATACTGTAATTTAGTTGACGGAGATTAGATTTACTTGTCCAGTTCTGCTCTCTTTTGTCTTAATGCTCCATCTCAACAGATGTCATGCCATGTTTTCTCTTTTCTACTGTGGTCATACACCATACGTGGTACCTACCGATATCACGTACAATACCACAAATCTCCAGCGACATGTTAATGAGCATGTCATCCTGGCACTATTTATAATCATTCAAACACATTTAAGATTAGTTTGTGTTTGTGAATATTAAAAGAATATACGGACATGTTGCACATACGAAAAAACGGTCACTGGAGCAGTGGAATACCCCCTGTTTTGTTGTTGGTGCTTGTGTTGTCGTGGAGCGTTTTCTATAACAAAGTACAGATAGCCTAGACGCCAGTAGTGACATTGCTGTAACTTTATCTGGAATGTGAGTGATGCTGTAGGGGTGAACTTTGGGTAGAATTATAGTATAATGGATGCCTTATATAGGCTCAGTGACCTTGTGGTTAGAGTGTCCGCCCTGAGACTATAAGGTCGGGGTTCAATTTCCGGCCGGGCCGGGTCATATCAAAGACTCTAAAAATGGGACCCAGTGCATTCCTGCGACATACTAGCGTCATGTCCAGGGGGTGTACGCGTTTGTCTGTCTGGTATGACTGCTGCTGCGGAGCACTATCATTATTAAACAAAGACTCTTACTCGACTGAGAGTGCGGATTTCATTCATTTTCATTTGCCTTATAGCCCCCCCCAGGCCCCCACCCAAAATCACCACCAGCCCCCACTGCCTATTTTCAATTAATGTTAGGCTATAGGTTTATGCAAGATTGTCTACATCCAGATTTTGGGTCACAATGTGTGTGTGTGTGTGTGTGTGTGTGAGTGCTTACAAGTCTAGAAGGGACCTTGTTGAAAATAGCCAATGCCACTAGAAACAAAACTCCCACAGCAACTGTCTGCTTCAAATGACACCGCATTTCCTTTACAAGCACCTATACGAGAGAGAGAGAGAGAGAGGGGGGGGGGGGGGGGGGGGGGGGGGCGGGGGCGGGGTGGAGGGTCACAAAGAGAGAATAGGTCTTTCATTTCGTCAAGGTGTAACTCAGTCAGCACGGTAGTAAATAATTCAACAAAACAGCCATGTTTCAGGGTAACAATCTACTCTTAACTAGTTTTAGTAGATTGGAGTAGACAAACACACAAACACACACGCATGTGCGTGCGTGTGTGTGCATGCATGCGTGCGTGTCCAGGACTGAAGAGGAACTAACAGTCCTTCAGCGTCACACCGGTTGTCTTTCCACTCAAAGCAGAACGTATAGACCAGGGGTAGGCAACCTTTGGCACCGGTTGCCAACATTGGCACAAAGGAGGGTGATCACTGACACACTGGCAGAGGTGAAATATGCAAAACAAATTTGTTGGACTTTTTAATGTGGTGTAAAATGACGGCACAGTCACTGACTACGGTATATAGAAACATGGCATTTCATTTCTGAAAGGTTGCAGTCCCCTGACAGACTATATATATATATGTGTGTGTGTGTGTGTGTGTGTGTGTGTGTGTGTGTGTGTGTGTGTGTGTGTGTGTGTGTGTGTGTGTGTGTGTATTTGGTCTGCCTTTCAACAATAATGGTTTGATTGGGAAAAGAGAATTCCTCGAGTCTGACTGAGTTTATCGACTTTTTGGAATCTTTGGTCCTTTGAATCCCCTCTGAGATTTTTGTGTGCTGACTGACTGCAATTGTTTGCTATCGCGTAATGCTGGTTTTGGGGAGCTCAGCTGCTTAACCTTGAAGCTAGTAAAATATCACTTGCCCTCAACAATGGAAAATGAACGGCTGACATACAGCTATGCTCAGCATTGAGAGCCAGCCAGCATGCAAAATCTGTTTACTAAAGAGTTTGGTACAGTAGATGTGAGGAGACGACACATTTATACATGAGCAAACACCTTTATATTAGTGTTAGGCAACAGCTGGTCCGTGGGCCAGCGATAATATCTGGCGCTTTATTTTGCAAATAGTTTAATATCTAAATAAATAAAGTGAACAATATCTGACTGATGAAACTGGGTATAGGATGAATGAAGGTAACACTTGCAGATAAGGTTCTGAAATAATGATTAACTAATGATTAACAAAGAAATGACCCATGGGGACAACCAGGAAGGACCTCCAGAGAGACCGAGTCTGCTCACTAACCCTACCCGCCTATGAGCACTCATCGTGGGCATAGATTTGGACGAAAAAATCTGATCTATAAATGAAATCATGAATGCCATGAATCATGATGAACTAACTACAGTTAATTCATGATGAATTCATCATGAATTAATCATGAATTGTGATTAAATAATGCTTAACTAATGTATTAGTTAATCATTAGTTAATCATTATTTCATGAACCTTATCTGCAAGTGTTACCTGAATGAATGCATAGTTCTCTTTCCATCTTTCTTTGATTGTTCCGTTTTCACTGTCAACTTTCCTCTTTAGACTTTTGTATGAAAAAAAACAAACCAAAACTCTGATTCATTTGAAGTTCTCTCCATTCTAAGAAGAGACCTTGAACCATGAAAGAGCTCTTGTTTGAAAAGCTACAGTATTTGCATACTACTGTACATGTAGGCTATATAACTGTTCCAGACAGGTCACAATTAGCTTTTTTATGTTCTGGCTTACATTTAGAAATACGTTGGCCCAAGGCCCTCGCATGCTCTATAGCAATGACAATAAAATAATATAAAAAATAAATAATCACTTACCTTTAAAATACAACTTATTTATTCAGTAGAAAAAAGTAAAATGATAACAAAAACTACTAGCCTAATTCAGGAGTAGGTAGTAGTAGGCCTACAGGGCAGGTTAGAAATGCTGAATATCAGATTTGCTGGTCTATAGGGTGTGGAGTGGACTATTTCTAGCTGTTGCTCTGATCTAATTCTGCACTAAACTTGGCAAAAACATGAAACATATTTCATTACAAATTCGGAAATATTAGGCAGGAAATATTGGATAATCTCTATTTCATAGAAGTTCAGAGTAGAATAATTTGGTCAGAAGAATATTGCAGCCATGATTAAATACAAACAAAGAGATTAATTGAAAGGAAAATGTATCCTGTATCATGGCATCATAAAACAGTGCTGTGTGTGGCAGCAGGTGAACCTACCTACCTCCCTCCCTCAGCAAGGCGTCATCTGTATTCATTTTAAAGTGCACTGTGGCACTCTGTATTTGTATTTGTTTTTATTCTGTAAAGCACTTTGAATTGCCTTGTGTATGAAAGGTGCTATATAAATAAATAAAAGTGCCTTGCCTTGCCTCGTCGATATACGCTGTGCAGAAAGGTGTTGAGACAGACAGAGCTCCTCCAGACACTGACAGTACATCAACAATAATAATGGGTTGGTCATGCTGGCCGCTGGTCTGGCACGTTACAGGACTGGAGTCAGGAGGGAGGTCCCGTTGAGATGACTTCCTCATTACGTGCTGTATAGTATACTGTGCTGTAACGGGTAGGCTACGCCGGTAGTTACAGCACATGTAGCCTAAATGGCTAAATATCGAATGTCAATTCATGTTAATTTAATTCAAGTTTTATTTCCATGGCTGCTGCCTGCTGCTGCTGCTGAGGCAGCTGCACTGCTGAGCTCAATTAGAGTCATTTCTGGCGTGGCTACTACTCCATCGACTTTATTTCCGACATTTAAGCTTTATTGTATGTAATGTATATAGGCCTACGGCCTATAAATCATGTTAAGTTTGTAAAAACCGTGTCGCGTTAATGTTCTTTATTTAATAAACTATAAAGTATGCAGCTACAGTACACAATACTTAAGTACACTGTGTCTCAAGTTCAAGTACACAGACTTATAGATGCATGGACAACTCATAACAGCCTACTCGCTGACTGTATTTTGAGAAGGCAGCGGGTGAGATGTGCGTGCAGTAGCCTAATGATAATGACACCAGCCGTATCATTATGAGTGACGGAGAAGTCAAAGTAGACATGTGCATCATGACACCTGTGAGGCGGTTTTACAAGTGTTGTGTGTGTGTGATCACATTACAGCTTGCTTTAATTTCTTCTGTCTTAATCCATTTACGCCTGAAGCCCTAGCTGCCAGATTCAAAAAATGCCTTTTTCTGAACATTTTCAAATTTTTAAAGTTTACAAAAATAATATAATGTTGCTTCAAACTGTAGGCTACAACAACTACCCCAAAAGCAGTTCCTGTCTTGAAAGTAAAAAGAAACCCCCAAAAGGAGTTTGGCCTAAATAAAACAAAAGACGAGAGAGGAGACAATATAAATACTGTAGGTTACTGGAATGGAATATTAAAATTGCAAGGTGTGGACTATTGTGTTTGGTTCTACCTCCGGTAGGGGTATCTCCAATTTTTGGGTCCATCGTCTCTATATGGGAGTTACACCCAGAATATGAGAACACATACCCACGGGGTTGAAATAAAGAATGGGAGCATAGACGTGTATTTCCTGTTATGTTTTTGCTTATTTCTGTTCCGTTTTTGTTTTTACCAAATACTTGGTGTAGCTTCTGTGTGAGAAGTGAACGTGATATTGTTTATTTGCGTTGTTGGTGTTTTATAATCCCGGAAGGGATGGGTCTTAACGACAAGACACGGAAATAAAGATTCATTCATACAAAATATATTGTTTAGTTTTATTTATAACTCAAGGCAGTATATATATATTTATTTATCAGTTGCAAAATGCCATTTAGTTAAAAGTGACTTCATTACTAAAATCAATATCAAAGTCAATATGAAAAGGGATTACGAATATGAAGTTAGGGGCCTATAGGCTATATGCTATACTATACCAGTAGCAGGGGTTTAAAACGTTCTGACACAGGAGAGAGGCAGGGAGTGAGGGGAGAGAAGGGAAATGTCTAACCGTCACCAAAGAGCCCTAGTAAGTTACATTAAAACAGTTACAGCTGGTGTGCAGAAACAAAATGAACAAAGCAAATGGATAGATAAAATGAGTCTTATCTGTGTTTACAAACGAATGTCCAGTGGTTCATGTCCCATATTCTCCTGAACTTTGACCCAGGCGGGATCATTCATATTGTCACCTTAGGCTCCAGATCATCAGGTTACTCTTAACCTACTGCCTGTTTACACAGCGTTGTTCCTTATCATCCTAAATGTCATGTCATTCATGTTTATTGGCTATAATATGTTTTCATCGGTCCCATTTTATATCTTGTTGACTCCTGATTCAGTCTCCATGGGGTCTGCCTTCAGCCACAAAACTTTCAATACTGTAGGCGCTGTTTATAATTTGATATGCAGCTGCTGTGTTATCAGTCTAGTTTGACCTTGGCCTAGTAACTTGGTGCAGGGAAAGAAGTTATCTACAGGTTGCCTGGCAACGCCTGCCTAGGCGCTGCCGCTCTCCAGGCCTCAATGGGCATCAATGACTGAACCAAGGAAGATGAACTCTGCGTCGCTACGCCATCCTCATCATCTAGGCGTTGGACTAATGAAAGACTGCCAACATTGGTTTTGTCATCTGACATTGCGGACATGAAACATCTCCAGCCAATGAACTTTATATCAACAAATCTGACGTGATCTGCAGTATTTAGCCTGGAACAATACTGTGAAGAGGAGTTCAGTTCAGTTCCGGAGTTCAGCTCAGCTTCGGTGATTCATTTGGAATCAACAATTGATTATTCTAAATTATATTTATGTAAATAATATTCTGAACCATTGTAGCACATTATCTATGTAAATTGACTTTATACAGACTAAAATAATTGTTAAACCTTAATCTCTCTCCGAACTTTATTTCATCCTGCCTCCAAATCATTTTTTAAGGTACGTTTCTATTTTTGGTACAGTGATTGTCATTTAAAGGGCTACTCACTCATTTTTAAGGTAAATACAGCACGGTATTTAGGTTTCTCCCTGCTGGGTTATTTGAAGTTATAGATTTACAGTATGTCTTTCCAAATTATACAGTCCTTTCAATCCTATCATTAAAAGATGGATCCTATTTTTTATATCCATCACAAATAACCAAAATAATAGGGACAAAAACAGCAGAGGCAAAGAGCTGCCTCCTCAAATTAAGAGGGCCACACTAGGCCATAACGTCAGTGCTCCAGTGGTCCATACACGCACACAGCATGACACCGAACCGGAGCTGAAGGGTGCCGCATGCAGTCGGCATACGAGGCCATGACTCGAGGCGCCGTGCCACTGAACCATCAGCAGCTAATGGCAGACAAGGCCTTAAGCCTACGACATGTGGGGGGAAGAAGCAGCCTACCCCAGGGAATCTGGGATTCCCACTGTCCCACTGTCAATGCCTGCCCTGTAAGATTTAAGGAACATTCAGATTTTGCTCAAAACACATGAAACCGTGCATACTGCATACCATCAATGAGTCTCTTGTTGCACCTAGACCCAACACACCACCAGGCAACCACAACAAGCCAGCCAGCTACTCTGATGGCCGGGTGTGGCTCTGTCACAGCTGTCCTGAATATGGGTGATTGGGGAGTCACATCACATCATCAAGCTTGACTCACCACATAATATGTAAAGCACTTTTATCCAAAGCAATAGATTGTGCATTACATTCACCCAGTCACACACCGATGGCGGAGGGGTTAACCATGCATGGCACCGACCTGCACATCGGGAGCAATTAGGGGTTCCGAGTCTTGCTCAAGGACACTTTGAAGTTTGACACCAACTCTGGGGGAGCCCGGAACCGTCTGCTGTACCGGCCACTCTAGGCCCAAACGCTGTTCAGAGCGTGAGAATAGTCACCATGAGCTAATCTAAGGATCTCAGATTAGTATTTTACAGTTAGGTTTCCAAACCAACTGGTGATACCATACCATAGAATTGACTCTATACTAGCTCTATAGAAGATCAGCATTATGTTTCTACTTACACCAAAAAGTCTGAGCCTACAGAAAATGAAGGCGTTGGTGTACCTTTGCACACATACTTGTCACATGGGAGTGCCAGCTTATATCACAATCAATGTGTACTCCTAGATATTTATAGTATGTGACATGTTTGATGTCATGACCATGTTTGATGTTATTGTAGCATATACTTAGTGATCTAGGAATATGTTTGGACCAGTACTGCTGTCAGAAGTAGGCATATGATAGAAAGGAGTTTGCATTGAAAACCATAAAGAACCAAGAGACTGAAAATTATGCTTAATATTATTATTGGAAAAACATAAAAGTAAAATAAACAATGAATTCAGATATCAAACAATATAAATCAACCCAAAAGTATAAAGTCAGTCATGGTTTGTCCAAGGTCCAATGTTCAATGTCATTCAAGTCAGGGGGGAATGTGAGGTAGTTTTTAGAGAGTATGCAGCAGTTATGGAGGGGAAGTGTGTGTGTGAGTGAAGCAGTGATATCCTACCGTCAAGGTAGGACAGAACCAGGGGATCGCTCTGGGACTAGCTCACCATTGTGTTCAGGATCATCATCATGGGGTTGCATGAACTAATGGGGGAAAAAACCTGGCCTGAACACAAGAGGCCAAATTAAATATATTATCAAAATAATAATTAAAGTAGCTGATCTACAACAGCAAACAGCATAAACCAGCATTTACAATTGTCAAATCATCTTTTCAATTCAAAATGAAAACAAAACAAAACAAAACAAAACACTTCAAACATTTCAAACAACATTTCAAACAAACTCACCAATTCAGTTCAAGTGCAAAAGCTCATGCAGCTCATCAGTTCAGTTCTTTCTCATCAGTTCAGTATTTGGAGTCTAAAATCAATCATCAGGGTCAGTGTTAATATCATGTATTGTAATGAAGAGTAAAATGGTAAAATGTTTGCAGAAGGATAGGGATACAGACCTGCCACAGCCAGTGATGTGCACCTCACTGACTGAGACAAAATATGGCTGTGCTTTATACTAGGGTGTGGTGATTACTAGGGTGTGGTGATGATTGCTGATTGAAACTGGTGTGAGTGAGTGATCGGTGTGATGAGCTGTGAACTGATGCAGATGGTACATGTGACCATACAAATGCATGCATACTGATGCATACAAACAGATACAAATACAGACATACAATTATAAACCTGGGTTACATTATTCTTTACATTTGTACACGCTCTGGATCTGAAGAAAAACTAACTAAACTTAAAGCGCAAATAACATGCATTTTAAAACTGCTTTTAATATTTAATAATCATATGGTCTATGTCCCTCAAAGTTCTTTCTAATGGTTTGAGCCTCAATCACCACTCTGACATAACCAGGCCTTGTCATTTCTTTCTGGACTTTGAAAGCAGTTTTAGCTGCAGTACCACAATGTCCTGCGGTGGTGGGGGTGCTGATATGCAGATTATTTAATATTTGAGTCATTATAATACTGATGCTAGATAAAACCAGGCTTGTTTCCATTCCATGCCAGCTTGGAAAATCAACAATGGTGGACATTGTAAACAAAGTGGACATGCAAATTTGCAACTGAAGACTGAAGAAATGGAGGAATTATACAAAGTGGGGTGACATTGATGACATCACGATGAGGCCAAAATCAGTCGAGCTGTTCCTGAGAGCAATTTCCATTAAAACACCCATATGACATGAAGGCCTGATTGTTAAAAAATGTTTATTTGTGGGGATAGAAAACACACATGGGAGCCCCAAAAAACACAAAAGAAATTGAAAAAGTTGAATTTTATGTTATAGGTCCTTTAAGAAATACTTTAAGAACTTGTCTTGTGTCAAAATCCCTTCAGGTCTTTTTCACTACTCTAAGTTTCACTAGAGTTCCCCTTTTGGGTTTTTGATACTTTGGGTTCTGTAATGGAATCTGTGGACATATGCTCAAAACCAAATCACAACAATGAAAAATGAGGCAACACAAGAATTCGGAGTTATAGAGTATAGAGATTTTACTCGAGCAAGGAGACAAGACTTACATGAACCAACCCCATGTATGGAAAACCCAGTCTGGCACACAGAGTGTCAACAACTGACAGCTTTTATAGCTCTTCTCTTCTCCCACACGACAACCCCCAACATAGCCACAAGGCATTCACCACATGGGACAGTGACGGACAGTGACGTCATAAAACACTTGGAGTATTCTTACAATGTTTATCTCTAAACTTCCACGACATTACCCCACTTTTAAACATTTAAAAACTCATAAACACCATTTATCAGTACATTGCAGATGCAAGCAAAACCTGGAACACAAAATAAACACTCACTCATATCGTACGGGCAGGCGAAAAACCCCTTTTCATACAACATTATCTCGTAACGTTCTGGGAAAATTCCTACACCGGCCTATCTCATAAGAGAAAACGACCACCACATGGCTTACGACATGATAAAAACATAAAATCAACAACATAGTATACACAACAAAACACATCAAAATACACAGGTATTCAGGCACAAACATAAATCAATATACAGTGACACAATGGTTTTATAACAACAAACAAATAAGGCAACGCCAAATTAAACATACAATAACCGTTGCCGACATTGGACCCAAGAAAACATCTCAGCACCATAGTGTGTCCATTCAGAATTGTCCATCAGCCCACTTTGAGGAGCAAGCCAAGTCTTTTTAGTTCTTTCACAATGTGCAGGGCCCAGACATGTTGCGAATTTGCAGATTGGCCATTTTCAACAGAACAGCACACGTCACGGCCTCCCAAAAGACCAGAAGTTGTCACCGACAGGTGACGTTCCCGGAGCACATGCCGCACATGATCGCCGGGTTCAGAGTCCAGAGTGCTAACAGCACTCTCATTTAGGAACATCAGTGTCATAGTAGCAGACATGATCGCACATCATCATCATCATCATCATTCATCATCGTCATCATTCATGTTGTCGTCTTCATAGGATCATATGGAGCTGGGAAAAACATACTACAAACCAATGTTTTAAAAAGCCCTACTCTATCTAGTCTATCTAGAGTGTTGACGGTGGACTCAATACTTTGTAATATGACGGGAATATGATAATACTTTTAACATGGACACATATATATATACCAGTCAGCTGTTACTTTATAGACTGTTGATACAGCTGTCTACCATCTGACATTCTGACCATCTCCTAAAATACATTATCCCGTCTCCTTAGTACACACAGCATTTGTTATGTCTATGTACTGCTTTAGTTTCTTTGTACAGGCCTATCATTTAATACACACATATTGTTCACCTTTCCGCTCCTAATTTTGTCATAACAAGAGCCAGCCATGACAATATAACTACAATATAACATACAGCAGTATCAAGGAAATCTCTTCAGAACATCAAAATGTTGCATTTAATACTCACAGATCTGATTTCCACAATCCAATGATACTTTTCCCTGTAATTACAGCGATATATACACTTTCGACGCGCATGCACAATTAGGTTAGTCATTCCATTAGTAACCATGCTACACACATGTGAGGGATCAATAAATCAATCTCATGACACAACACGCATCTGCTCGCCTCCTCCTTCTTGGACCTAATCATAAACTGAATCAAAACATAACATTTGTACAGGAAACACACATGTATTTCCATACTTTGTCTTTATTTCCGGGGCGTCCCCCGAACAATGACTTGCCACACATCAGAGCATCATGACCGTGATCCACTATTATTCCCTGTTTTTATTATTTTCCCGGATATTTCCCTATGATGACACAAAACAGCTTACAGAGCATCAACCAGATCAACAGAGGTCCATGCACTGCTAAAACCCTTCCCTAACTTAGTTCTATCTAATCTGTGGTATACAGCCCCTTATCGGACCTTTTGAATAATCGAACAATGTATAACTCATAAATATAAGCCTAGCCTATTTTTAATAAGCCTAGCTTATTCCGGCTTGATCATATTCTGACCATGTAAACAGGTTATCCTAGTACAGTATGTTTTACATTTAACTCACACAATAGTAGTCCTAATCACTATTATTTTCTTGTCCTGATGTCAGTGTCTTTCCCTTATTTATTTTACTTATTTAAATTGCATCGCTCTTACTAATGAGCATTTGCCTGTCATAGACATGCACAGAGCAAGTTCAGTCAGGGAACCTCAGTCAGCGCGCTGGCCGTTAATTGGACCACTGCAGCATCAGGCTCTCATCCACATGATTCACTCAGCCAATCACAGCTCACCCAATCTCTCATACCGGCTATTTTTAACCGAAGGTTTTGCATTCATCCTCCTTCTTGCTCGCTTACTGTTGTTGTATCAGCGTGCTGCTGTCACACAACCTGCACTCAATTCTGCTTTCGTTTTGGATCTACTGTTTAGGTACGGGGGTTTCAGAGTCCCTATGGTCGGGACTGATGCGCTTGACCTGAGTACCTAAAAAAACAGATCCAATACATCGCCAAACCATAACAGATATATTGCATTGATTATTACCTCAATAAATATATATATTACATCCTCCTTGAGTTGTCTGACTGAACTGTATTGAAGTTCCGCTTCTGTGACACACATTACACTAATACTATTCAAATCACTTGTTATTTAACAAAACTATGCCTCAATATACTGTACTTATCCTAATTAATTCTCTAACCGATCCAATACTATGTAGAGTTTGACTGATTTTATTCTGTTCCATTGTTGATGACATAACAGGGACGGATCACTATACAACCCCATTTTGTGATTATGTGACGGATTTTGATCCAACATTTCCGCAAAATGGTACACCGCCGCTTTCCCAGCGGAATCAAGAAACATCTGCAGCGCCCCTGTCTTAGACTCAGCTGCCTTTTTTCCATAGAGTCTGCAAACCAATTTCCCTCTGATACTGTATGGATAGTGACTGATTATTTTACCTCGACGTGACCTATATGACTGCAGTAGACTTCTAACTGTTCAACTTCTTATTTGAGTGCACACACATACTTATTTCTCATGTAATACTGTACTATTGAACTGCACTAATTTATATTAGTATTGTAATATCTAAACTCTGACCACCAGCTCAGTGGCCTTGTGGTTAGAGTGTCCGCCCTGAGACTGGGAGGTTGGGTTCAATCCCCGGCCGGGACATACCAAAGACTGTAAAAATGGGACCCAATGCCTCCCTGCTTGACACTCAGCATCAATAATTGGACTGGGCATTCCCGCGACACACTAGCGTCATGTCCAGGGGGTGTACTTGTACATCAGATGCCTCACGCTACAGAAACAGGAGTTAAGCTCCTGGGCCTTATGGCCTCATGGCTCAGCAAGCCTAGCTCTGAGCAGCTGATTATGCCTTGAACAAGTTGTAAAATCATTAACATTCAGGAGGGGGGGTTTTACTGTCTCCACTATTAACCATGTCGGAGGAACTCAGACAAGTGCCTTGCGACAGCTGGAACCCCCCAGTTCTCTTTTAAGATAAGTTTACGTCCTGTCACTCACAGCAACCACAACCTACTGTTTTCCATAGCAGCTACAACTACACAAACGCAACTCTACTCACTCACTATCATTTTGATCCCAATGTACACCTGTCGGCTTCACCTCATCCCTCCATCACTGCAGAGAAGCACAATCAGTCACAGAAATAGCTTCCTTTGCACTCAGCTGTCACAAGCAGGTTGGTTCAAGAATCGTACTCCCAGTTTTTCAGCGATTCCCAGTCCGCCAGTGTTTTCCATCTCACAATGTCAGTTCATCAATGTCATTTAGTGACCAATGTCCAATGTTCAGTACGTTGTATCAACCCTCCTCATACTGGAAAAAAACAAAACCAGTAGGTTGGATTTGATCGTGGTATCCTCTTCTTAACGGAACAGGATGAAGCTTTGTTGACAGTTGTACATTTATCTTTCCATAATATTGCAATCCTTTGCATACTAAATTTTGCAATTTTGTAGTTGTAGCTGTTATGACC
Source organism: Protomyctophum parallelum (assembly GCF_964188405.1). Lineage (NCBI taxonomy): Eukaryota > Metazoa > Chordata > Actinopteri > Myctophiformes > Myctophidae > Protomyctophum > Protomyctophum parallelum. The sequence goes on from NC_139705.1 coordinate 4,857,601, forward strand.
TCTCCCATATTTTAACTTTTTTCTTTTTCCCTGCCCTTCAAACTAATCTCATAATACTGTCACATGCTCATTAAATGTAGTTTTTCATGTCGGCATATCTGGTTTATTCATCTCTGCATTCACTAACTAGTGATTGTGACTCTGAGAGGGCACATGCGTTCTACAACAACAAGACCCTCCCAACTGGCAGTGTTGCCAGATTTTGGAAGAGAAACAAGCAGCCATGTCTATGGAAACAAGCCCAAAAGAAGCCTGACTAGGCTATTATAATACAAGCCCAAAAACGCTTATAATAAGCAGACATGGCAACACCCAACTGCTCCGTCTCTGTGACAGTGGGGTTGACAGTGAGAGAGACGCTGTGAGCACTGATTTTCTTCCTATATAGACCACCAGCTGTTTCTTCCTGTTGACTATTTCAACTAACCACTACTACCCCCCCTCTGGGGTCACTGGGACAATCACCAGCTGGGAGATATGGCCGAGGCCGACACCTGGGGGCACATACCGGTGCATGTCGATTTGAACCATAGTTACTTTTGGACGAGACTGCATGTGGAACCAAGACAGTTCTTGTCTATATGCCACCAAAGATGAAGAAACTTTGACCAGCTGTGGCAGCTGAAAGCTGCTTTGAGTAGTATGCAACTGGTCTCATCTGTCACCCTGTTGCTGTAACAATACAGCACTATAGCCTAACCTTATCCTTCCATCCGCACTTCTTTAACCTCCTATTTTTACCAAGGCAGGAGGTATTTATAATTCGGCCCACATGCTTTTATCTTAAACCTCAACCAGTTTGACATTAACAACATACTATTATCTGTCACTATTGCTTTTCCTTTTGGCATCAACACTAATTCTCACCGTTTCATTACTTTACTTTTTAACAACATGCTTTTAGAACTGCCATTTTTTAAACTCTTTCCTATCGGTATGCACAAATGTATCATCTTAAAAGTCGCTGTCCTAACAATTTCCTTAAATTTAGGCTATGTATTCTATTTTACTCAAACTGCTCCACACCTGTTTTGTCACAGAATCAAATTACCCATGCAGCTATATTGTTTTTGACTAAGATAAAAACCTGTAGGCCTAACAATCCACATTAACCTATACCTAATTTCACAAAAGATATGAAATGTCCTAAATGTGATCATTTACAATGAGAAATATATCTCATCTACCTCCTAAATTTAGCTTGAACCTTCTAATTTTATCCTGGACCCCAAATGAAAGCCAATTCAATTTTAACCCTCCCCTGAGGCTCTCGCACATACGCTCTCAAACCGGAGCGATTTACAAGACTACCCATAACATACTCATACAACACGTCACGTATTTTCTCTTAAACTAACTTACAATATTAATCAGGGCATGGCCTGCCTGGGGAATTTAGATTACATTTTGTTTTTCTACATAAAAACAATCCTAAACTTTATGACAACTCCCCTTGCAGGGAGCCATATAGGAGGAAGAAAAATAAACTAATTCAGACATTCAACTGCTCAAATGAGGTATTTCCGTCCATCAAAATTACTTTGCCCCCACATATAAAATGTAGTTCATAGATTTAACTACGATAGGCGCACTATTTCATTCCGATTTAGTTTAACTCCACAAATTACACAGTAACAATATCTAAAATAGAATATCTTATAATTCCAACACACCAAATATAATATGCCAAGAAAAAAATGAAACCATACCACTCACACACTCTCCTTCGTTTCACATCCTTACTTTCATCCATATTATGGAACTATTTCCGTTTTCTCGACTCGAGAATTATGTATCTCCATGTTAGATCATTAAAATCTCCCATTTCCACATATTCTCTCCCTGCCATCCTGACACCTTGCCTCACTCACAGTCACACACACACAGGCAGATAGGCAAACACACTCAAACACTCAAACACCGTAGGCCTACATTCACACACTGGCTAGCCAACTTTCGTTGTTTCTTAAAACAACAGGATACCCTGGCAGGATCTCTTGTCCCCCTATTAGACAGCAGGCAACTTAATGAATGATTTATTGAATAGACTACTTTTTCCTAGCCATTCAACCAACCAAACACTATTCCTCCGTCTCTCATATGCACATATGAAAGGCAAAACTTCACAGCTTCCCTCTTTAGTATAGGCCATCCAAAAAAAACAATTGTGATCACAACCAACTTCATCACTATACTTTAAACTCTGAATAAAAGCAATACCTCATTTTCTGAACATCCAAACAGACCCATATACTCACTTGCGCGACGTCGGCCCAGCCGAAAGACAGAACTTTACCCCACCGGGCCGACCCGCCAAGCACAGCACATCTCGATGGGACACCTCCAAATTGTAATGGAATCTGTGGACATATGCTCAAAACCAAATCACAACAATGAAAAATGAGGCAACACAAGAATTCGGAGTTATAGAGTATAGAGATTTTACTCGAGCAAGGAGACAAGACTTACATGAACCAACCCCATGTATGGAAAACCCAGTCTGGCACACCGAGTGTCAACAACTGACAGCTTTTATAGCTCTTCTCTTCTCCCACACGACAACCCCCAACATAGCCACAAGGCATTCACCACATGGGACAGTGACGGACAGTGACGTCATAAAACACTTGGAGTATTCTTACAATGTTTATCTCTAAACTTCCACGACAGTTCTCACTTTTCCAGTGAAGATCTATAAGGTTGAGGTATCTGGTCCTTTTGGCTATTTTAACCCATTTTGGGCGGGAACCCCTTTTGGTGTTAGTATTATGTTATGCTTTAGCTATTGAAAAATAGCAGATCTACAAGCTCATAGCGCGCCACCAAGTGGCGCGCTACGAGCTTGTAGGTCTGCTATTTTTGAAAAATCGAAGAACGACTGACATAGAAACATAGCTTTTTCAGAAAACTGTCAGGATGTAGAAGACATTTTTAGAATCTGATCTCAGGTCAGGATTTCTTATCCGTCACCAACAGATAAGGTGGAGGATACCTTTGTCTAACATCTTGAAAACAGAAGTAAAGCTTGTGTAATGTAGGCCTATAGCAATAGATAGAACGCAGATTGAAGCTACCGCCGTTGCAATATTATCACATTTCCTAGCCCTATAGGGGTATATACTATAGTTCCCAAAATAAATAACTGTGAGAATTATTCCCCCAGATGGTAAATTCTGGGTCCTAGCTTATGGACTACAATAACATGAACCTGCATGATATTAGATTTTTTACCACTTACCCCATTCTGACCGGGCACCCATTTTGGTGTCAGCATCATGTTATGCTTTAGCCATTTAAAAATAGCAGATCTACAAGCTCATATCGCGCCACCGAGTGGCGCGATACGAGCTTGTAGGTCTGCTATTTTTGAAAAATCGAAGAGCGACTGACATTTTTAGAATCTGATCTCAGGTCAGAATGGGTTCATCAGACCAGTGTGTGTCCGGCGGAAACCTCGTATGAATCTGATCTCAGGTCAGAATGGGTTAAGGTCCCTGCACACTGGAGGCGTTTTCCGATATTTAGCAGTGTTTTTCCGTCGGTTTTCCGAAAAACGTGTCCAGTGTGCAACCACCTTTACTCTGAGTGAAAAACATAATGAATGAATTAGCGATTCTGCAAGCCATAGAGGTGCTTAATTTGTGTATGTAAACAACTGTTGTGAAAAAAGCACTTGATATTCATGTACAGTATGTATTGGTAAAGTAAAAGTTATCCTATGCATTACACACACATTCTTGTTTATTGAATTCCATAATATATTTTGATAGAATCTGTGTATGTAAACATGATTTCTACAGTGGAAACCTTTGTGTAAAGGCCAGCCCCCTCCAACGCTTTGCAACGCAACTACCGGTAGTTGTAACTAGAATACGCAAATACTTGCAAACATTTCCCCAAACAAAGGCACCGGTCTGTGGTCAGTTCAGACTTCTGCAATGTCTTGCAAGTGGTTGCAAGTTGCGACTGGTTGCATTGTTGTGGACAGGTCTGACCTCAACATCTTTGTGAAAACAGAAGTACACCTTGTGTAATATGTATGTAATATGTATACAGTATGTTGCCACTGCCAGTAATACTGTAGATGACATTTCTATAGTTTCTAATTTGAACATTTCTGAAAAAACGCATTGTCTGAGCTCTGCCCAACATTTTCCAAAGAGAGAGGATCAATAATAAGAAAAAACATCAGTTTGAAGTGGAATGCCTCATTCAGTTCTATCAACAAGAAGTGTGTTTTTATATGAGGTATATGAATGGAGTGATACCACACAGAACGCTACCACCGCTGAAATGCTATCACATATTTTCTAGCACTAGGTGTATTCCTTCCCCAAAAATGCTATGAAAACTATTCCCCCCCCGTGGCCTGGCCAGAATTTGGGGTCCTGACTTGGTGGTACTATCATCAGTCTCCTGCCAAATGGCTTTAACAAATTCAATTGGCTTTTGTGAACTGACAAAAGAAAGAAAGAACATCCGCACACTAGTTTCTAGAGCTCCGAGACTTACTTTATTTAGAGGCCACAAATTGCAACGTTTCGACCTACAAGGTCTTCATCATCAGGCAGATATTCTCTGTGAACTATTACAGAAACACAGTTTCTCACATGTAGCGGCCAGTGTCCAGTGCTTTTGCACACTGGCTCTCAATGCTGAGCATAGAGCAAGCACATTTTCCGTTGCTACTAGCTTTATAGCAGCTGAGCTCAAACCCAGCATTACTCAATGGCGAACCAGTGCAGTCTTGCACGCACACACACAAAGCTCATTAAAAGGAGGAACCTGAGAAACTCAGTCAGACTAGAGGCATTCTCTTTTCCCAATCAAAATATTGTTGAATGGCAAACCAGGGAATTTCTCACAAATACATTATTACAAGTATTTACAGACTTTGGGTTATGCGCCGTGTAGTGTGTACATGCACTGCATGTCAACACATTTTAACCTATTAAGTGTTGATTAAATGCTATATGTCTTCATTGTCTAATAAATATTAAACAAGGCTATGTATGAGTAAGGTATCCCCCTCTTCCTAAATGTAGGAATTTGGACATGGAGTTAAACGTGTAGATGTAAACCAGTCACATGGAGTAAAGGTCTTTCTGTCCTGTGTAGGAGTGTATGGCAGACAGGATCATATCCACGATGTACTGTATAGACAACAAACAGCCAGAAGCAAGCAGAACCAATCTAAGTTAAAATGGATGAAAAAGGTTTTGCACACCTACGACAGGTGCCTCTCCAGCTCAGTGGCCTTGTGGTTAGAGTGTCCGCCCTGAGACTGGGAGGTCGGGGGTTCGATCCCCGGCCGGGTCATACCAAAGACTCTAAAAATGGGACCCAGTGCCTCCCTGCTTGACACAAGGGTTGTATTGGGGTGTAAGTCCCTGCGACATACTAGCGTCATGTCCAGGGGGTGTAGGCCTACTTGTACATCAAGCTGCCTCACACTACAGAAACAGGAGATAGACTCCTGCCCCTATGGGCCTCATGGCTACAGAAACATGAGATAGACTCCTGCCCCTATGGGCCTCATGGCTACAGAAACATGAGATAGACTCCTGCCCCTATGGGCCTCATGGCTACAGAAACATGAGATAGACTCCTGCCCCTATGGGCCTCATGGCTACAGAAACATGAGATAGACTCCTGCCCCCTATGGGCCTCATGGCTACAGAAACATGAGATAGACTCCTGCCCCTATGGGCCTCATGGCTCGGCAAGGCTACTTACGACAGGTGCCTCTGAGTAATGAACTTGAATAGTAGAAGAAAATGAGCCTGTTGAACGTCCGAGTGACAGATCTTTACCAATACATTTTTGCCGGACTCCCCCTTCCCCTTCCTTCATTTGTTCTACTGTTTAAGTTTAGGTATAATAATAGTAATAATACTCCAATTTCTTTTTTCTTGTGCTCAAAGTCGCTTTACCAAAACGGAAACAAATTAAAAATAACTTTATTAAGAGATAACTAAAAAACAAAAACATTGAATTAGAAGGCAAAAAGTGGTGAGTTTGGTCTGGTTAAGGTGAGGGTAAGGATCTGGGAGGGGCGGCAACCAAAGAAATCGCGTGATCTCAACATACCAGATTCGGATTTGTGCAGAAATTAGATTAACAGTTCAGGAGCCACGACAACCGATACAAATCTACGAGGACATTTCCCCCCCACTGTGGAGCATAGGACGTCATCGTATTTCATGCCGAGTGAAATACAACAAACGATACCATTAAAAGGTTACGGGTTGTTCGTCTTTATTTTGAGCTAGACAGCAGGGAAGCGCTTCACTTATAATGCCTGTGCTTTTGTGCGTTCACACGCTCTCCGAACACATTGCGAGCAGGACAGTGGTGAGCACAGAGAGAAATCCCATCAGAGCTTCGTCGTCTCTCGGCTGCTGCTTAAGAGTCACCTTCACTCCCTCCTTTCCCTCCTTTGAGCCGTTTGCTTCCTCTCCCGGGCCCTCCTCTTCCTCACTTTCTCCCATGTCTCCGTCGTCCACGTGTTTTCCTTCTCTTTCCCTCGCGTCGTCCTTGCCCGTGTACAGCAGCTCCCCGAGGATGAGCGTGTCGCGGCGGGGCCGCGGCTCGGAGGAGGCGGCGGCGGCGGCGGCGTGCACAGTGCGAGTGTACAGGTACACCTTCCAGGGCACCACGTGGGGCGGCGTGAAGGCCAGTGTCTGGATGTTGACGAGCTGCAGCGCCACCTGGAGGCTCCGCGGCGAAGCGCAAGGCGCGGCGGGACACGGGACAAACCTTTCCACGCATACGTGGGACTCCACTCCTCCGGCACCTACAGGGGGAAGCACGTACAAATTACAATTTAGGCATTTAGCAGACGCTCTTGATCCAGAGCGACTTTAAAGGTATATTCAGTGATTTCACTTAATTCAAATATCACTTCTTTTTTTGTTTTGTTGTGATAATCCTCTCTACTATAGAGTGTGCTGACCATATAAGGAGTTCCTCCCTGTCCCCAGTTAACCCCTGCGGGTCAAAAAACCTTAGGTTCCGTTTTTGGCTCTCTATCCTGATTGGATGAAAGGCTTTAGGTCCCACAGCCAAAAACGAAACCTAAGGTTTTTTGAGTGAAATCACTGAATATACCTTTAAGCAAAAACAAAAGCATGTCATACATCCCATTATATAAAAAGTAGTTATCATGAATCGTGTATAAACTAAGAACGTAACAGTGGAGTATCTATGTCAATTATACATACTATACTATATTATATATCATACAATATACATGTGTACTATAAAGTGCTATGACTACATAAGATGCAATTCTAGTGCCGTCTACGTAACGAGCTATGAGTCTGTCTAAAATACTATCCAAGTCGACATAAAGTGCTATCTAAGGGGCTAGGCTAGGGCAAGTGCTACGGGCCATGGTGGAGTCTGAAGAGGTGGGTTTTCAGACTACGGCGGAAGATTGGGAGTGAGGCTGCAGTTCTGACTGTGATGGGAAGTGCATTCCATAGTTTTGGAGCCAGAAGGGAGAAGAGTTTGGGACGCGTGGAGCGTTGTCCCGGCGTTTTTAGTGAAGGTACCTCCAGCTTCCCTGCGTTGGCTGATCTGAGTGCGCGGGAGGGTTTGTAGGGTACGTTCATACTTGTGAGATATGGGGGAGCCATGCCTTTGGTTGCTTTGAATGCCAGCATCAGAGTTTTGTATTCTGTGCGGGCGGCGACTGGGAGCCAGTGGAGGGAGCGGAGCAGGGGGGAGACGTGTGAGAATTTTGGCTGGTTGAAGACCAAGCGAGCTGCGGCATTTTGGATCAGTTGGAGGGACTTAACCCATTCTGACCGGGCACCCATTTTGGTGTTGGCATCATGTTATGCTTTAGCTATTGAAAAATAGCAGATCTACAAGCTCATATCGCGCCACCGAGTGGCGCGATACGAGCTTGTAGGTCTGCTATTTTTTGAAAAATCGAAGAGCGACTGACATTTTTTTTAGAATCTGATCTCAGGTCAGAATGGGTTTAATCAGACCCAGTGTGTGTCCGGCGGAAACCTGGTATGAATCTGATCTCAGGTCAGAATGGCTTAAGTGCACATGCCGGTAGGCCAGTAAGGAGGGAGTTACAATAGTCACGTTTTGACAAGGCTTGAGTTAGGTTGCAAAGGGTCAGTATTTACAGTATCTATTTCATTTCGATGATTCATTGTCTCCACCAGGCCGAAGGCATGGGGAGAGAGTATGTTTTGCACGTCCGTGTGTCTGTCTGTCCGTCCGTTCAGGTTTAGGTTGTCATATAGATACAGAGTATAAATACAATGGAAATTATTTTGCTCAGAGCACTCTCAGTCTTACATACACGAACATACGGGACATAAACAAACATCTATAGTGCAAAGAAAAAGACAAAAACACAAACAAAGTGAAGTGACAATACAGGTCAAGGTCAGCTGTCCATCAGCCTGACTGCCTGGGGGAAGAAACTGTTACTGAGACGGGTGGTGCGAGATTTGATGCTCTGGTAGCGTTCTTTTTGGAAGGGAGTGGCACTTTGAACAGGGTATTTGCGGGATGGCTGGTGTCTTTAATGATGTTGTGGGCCTTTTTCATACAACGAGTGGTGTAGATGTTGTGTCAACGGTCCTCTGCAACCTGTTGCAGTCCTGAGCGGTCGTGTTACCGTACCACACTGCGATACAGCCAGTTAAGACACTTTCAATTATACAGCGATAAAAGTTCACTAGTCCTTTTATACTTAAGCCACATTTTGTAAGGCGCCTCAGAGGGTACAGTCGCTGCTGCGCCTTCTTGAGGATGTACTCGGTGTTGAGTGACCATGTGAATGTGTCTGTGATGTGTATGGCCAGGAATTTAAAGTTATCAACTATGGGCCGATTCATACTCCTATTTTACCGCTGTTTCGGCGCTGTAGTGCCGAAATGATTTCGGCTCGTCAGAAATTTTCAGTAGCACCGAAGAGCCGACTTTAGGACGGTACCCGCCCCCCCCCCCGAACCTCAAATGACGACACATTGTAGGCTCTGCAGAGCCGAACCGACTTTTATTCGCCTCTAAAATAGGAGTATGAATCGGCCCTATGTCACCACGTCCGTCTGTTACTAGATAATCTCATGCCAAACTTTGCACACACACTCCCTAGATGCCAACGATGAACCTTGTAAAACACATTTTTTAAATATTACTACTCCATATTTTGTTCAAAAAAATCCCGCTAATCGTTACACGGTCTATATATCTATAGTCATGTGCTCAAGACAGATCTGTCCGATTGCGGTGTAAGTGGCATCCTCACACTCATTATTCAACTGGTGGCAGTGCCGACCACGATCTCCTTACCTTGTCCAACGTGTTGCAGCAGCCACAGGCACTCAAACTCCTCCGGGCTCAGAGCTGGAGAGAGGGACAGGCTGCAGAGAGGGGCCAACTCCTCCGGGCTCAGAGCTGGAGGGGCCAACTCCTCTGGGCTCAGAGCTGGAGGGAGGGACAGGCCGAGAGGGTCCAACTCCTCCGGGCTCAGAGCTGGAGGGAGGGACAGGCTGCAGAGAGGGGCCAACTCCTCCGGGCTCAGAGCTGGAGGGAGGGACAGGCTGCAGAGAGGGGCCAACTCCTCCGGGCTCAGAGCTGGAGGGAGGGACAGGCTGCAGAGAGGGGCCAAATCACCAGTGGCAGGAACCTCAGCCGACGATTCTGAGCAGAGAGTTGTTGCACTATCTGGGCCTATTGGGAGAGAAGAAAAAGGTTAGAGAGGACTGGAGTTTAGTCTCTTGTTTTTGAACGGTGCCACTGGCTACGTTTACATGAGCAGTTAAATCCCCTTTTCATTCCGAATATAAGTTCAATCCTATTAAACGTTGTTATGTAAACACATACAAAAACTTACATCCGAATGAAAACGCTCGATGCGATCTAAAAACCATTCCGATGTCACTGGCCGGATTACTCCGATGTTCAATGTGATTGAAAGAAAATTGGACTCATGTATACACTGCTTCGGATGTAAATTCATTCTGGTCTTTCTGAGCATGCTCATTTCCATTGCGCTCCAACTCCAAGGCGCTCATAAGCCTCATATCCAAGGCGCGCCGAGGAGTTTGCACATAGAGCGCGTTATTTTGTGCATTTTGTGTGTGTGTGTGTTCAACGGTCTCTCTCTCTCACACTCTCTCTCTCTCTCTCTCTCTCTCTCAAAAATAACGAGCGACCCGATACAATAATAATCAGTGTGTTGCGTGCCCTGGCCGTGCTGTAGATAATAAAGTAGGCTACACATAAAAACGAGATGATCACCTTCCCAGCAGAGAAGGGGAGCCGCAGCAGGTGGGGAAAAAAAGACGGTAAACATAATATGTATGTCCGTCCCTATCCAAGCAGCAGCCTCAAAACTACTGCGGAATGAAATGATGGGATTTCAAAGTGTCGTCTTTCGTCTGAAAGTCACAATGAATGAACTGCCTATATTTTATGTGTCCAACAGATGGCGTAGTTTCACGTGAATTAACATGTATCATGTCTTCTATCACTTCTCCATATAAACACTCATTCGGAATGACCATTTCCCATGTAAACTCACGGCAAAAAACATTACATCGGATGTATTTTATTCTGAAGTATTTATTCGGAATGATCACCCTTCATGTAAACGTAGCCAATGACTTCCCCCATGTGTATATGTCTGTCTGTCTGTTTAGAGTACGAACAGCTGCAATACCGCTGGGTGACCTAAAGTGGCACTGTTGAGCAGCTTAAAGGGCCCACTGAGCAATATCATCATCATCATCATCATCATACTATAATTAGTGTGGTTGCCCTTAGGGCTATTGTAAATGAGGATACTTTGCCGCACTACTCCTCCCACTGTTTTTGCCATATGTCAAATTGACCGGCTTCATCAGGAATCGTGTGCTTGTATTTTGCTAAGAGATCCGTTGTATAGTTTAATTGATATTAATTAATTAGTTCCTCATAGACTTATAATGGGGAAATCGAAGACTAAATGTATGTATTTCTTTCCATTGGAGACCGTAAGTGCCATATTTACAAGACTTGGGGGGAGGTTCATAGTAATTATGAAAATTAATTGAAAAGGAATTACATCAGTCGGCCTCATGGTGGCGCTATAACAGACCACTTTACGTTTTTCCCTATAACTCTTGAGTCGTAAAATCTAATTTTTCCTTGGGTCATGATGCATTTCCATGCCCATTTTCGTCAGGAAAAAAAATCCTGCAAATTTGAATTGTCTCCAAAACACACTTTTGGCTCCTCCTCCTACAGATTCTTTCCAAATCTCACAAAAATCGGCACACATGATCTCCGGACCTATCCGATTAAAACACCAAATGCTGAATTTTGGTAGTGCGTATCGTTCGGCCGTAATCGTCGTCCGAAGATAGTAGGAGGGGCGCATACCGTCTCTTCGGTGCTACTGAAAATTTCTGACGAGCCGAAATCATTTCGGCACTACAGCGCCGAAACAGCGGTAAAATAGGAGTATGAATCGGCCCTTAGATAGCATTTGATACAGACTTATAGCATGTTATGTAGACAGCACTACAATTGCATTGTATATATAGTCATAGCACGCCATAGTACAGATGTATAGCATGTTTCTTGATAAATGCTTTTATGTGATGTATTCCCATGCTTTTTGTTCTTGCTTAATGTAAGTTGCTCTGGATTAAGAGCGTCTGCTAAATGCCTAAATTGTAAATTGTAAACAGCAGGGCTGAATCATTCAGGCCGCGGTAGTCACACCCAGCCAGGCCACCCTATCCATATACCCACACGTGTGTACGTATATACGATATTACCGTTCAAATTTCATATTCTACATTTTAAGTGTTGCAACACTTATACATACACACACGCACATGTACGTGTGGGGATTGAAAAACCATAAAACCTGGGTGATCTACTGTATGCTATCAAATTGTATGTTTATTCACGCAGCATAGTAGGGTACTGTACAGTAATATGAATGATACATTCTCTGGCTGATTTTAGTTTCTACCCTTCTAAGGACCAGCTGAGACCCCAACTTTGAGAACCAATGGTGTAGTGACGGGCGGGAACCCCTTTTGGTGTTTTAAGAATTATGTTATACTTTAGCTATTGAAAAATAGCAGATCTACAAGCTCATAGCGCGCTACGAGCTTGTAGGTCTGCTTCATGGGGGGGTCCCTGGAACAATATATTTGATAGTGCGTATCGTTCGGCCGTAATCGGCTTCTGAAGTTAGTGGGAGGGGCCTATTTTACAAAAAACTCCACAAATCCCAAGCCAAATGTCCAACCCACCCCAAATTTGAATCAGATATCGCGGGTGGTTTAATCAACCAAAAGCAATTCCATTTTCATCCATAGGGGGCGCCGCAAATGCAAAAAGATTAACCGTTTGTTACAGATTACAGATACAGTTTTTGGGGGGCATAAATACCCTCCGAATTGCTTACACATGATCACAGGGGTGACGTGACATTGTAATTGGCTGGCAATATTAGTGGGAGGGGCCTAAGCGACTGTGGCAACCACACTTTGCCATTTTGAAAAATTGCGACCTTTCTAGTTCACTCAATGTCTGTCTGAATGTCTGAAACACTGTCTGAATGAATGTCTGAAACACGTCTGAATGTCTGAAACACTGCCTGAATGAATGTCTGAAACACTGTCTGTCTGAATGTCTGAAACACGTCTGAATGTCTGAAACACTGCCTGAATGAATGTCTGAAACACTGTCTGTCTGAATGTCTGAAACACGTCTGAATGTCTGAAACACTGTCTGAATGAATGTCTGAAACACTGTCTGAATGAATGTCTGAAACACGTCTGAATGTCTGAAACACTGCCTGAATGAATGTCTGAAACACTGACTGTCTGAATGTCTGAAACACTGTCTGAATGAATGTCTGAAACACGTCTGAATGTCTGAAACACTGTCTGAATGAATGTCTGAAACACGTCTGAATGTCTGAAACACTGTCTGAATGAATGTCTGAAACACTGTCTGTCTGAATGTCTGAAACACTGTCTGTCTGAATGTCTGAAACACTGTCTGTCTGAATGTCTGAAACACTGTCTGTCTGAATGTCTGAAACACTGTCTGAATGAATGTCTGAAACACTGTCTGTCTGAATGTCTGAAACACTGTCTGTCTGAATGTCTGAAACACTGTCTGTCTGAATGTCTGAAACACTGTCTGTCTGAATGTCTGAAACACTGTCTGTCTGAATGTCTGAAACACTGTCTGTCTGAATGTCTGAAACACTGTCTGAATGAATGTCTGAAACACTGTCTGTCTGAATGTCTGAAACACTGTCTGAATGTCTGAAACACTGTCTGTCTGAATGTCTGAAACACTGTCTGAATGAATGTCTGAAACACTGTCTGAATGAATGTCTGAAACACTGTCTGTCTGAACGTCTGAAACACTGTCTGAATGAATGTCTGAAACACTGTCTGAATGAATGTCTGAAACACTGTCTGTCTGAATGTCTGAAACACTGTCTGAATGAATGTCTGAAACACTGTCTGTCTGAATGTCTGAAACACTGTCTGTCTGAATGTCTGAAACACTGTCTGTCTGAATGTCTGAAACACTGTCTGAATGAATGTCTGAAACACTGTCTGAATGAATGTCTGAAACACTGTCTGAATGAATGTCTGAAACACTGTCTGTCTGAATGTCTGAAACACTGTCTGTCTGAATGTCTGAAACACTGTCTGAATGAATTGTCTGAAACACTGTCTGTCTGAAAGTCTGAAACACTGTCTGAATGAATTGTCTGAAACACTGTCTGAATGAATGTCTGAAACACTGTCTGAATGAATTGTCTGAAACACTGTCTGAATGAATTGTCTGAAACACTGTCTGTCTGAAACACTGTCTGAATGAATTGTCTGAAACACTGTCTGTCTGAATGTCTGAAACACTGTCTGTCTGAATGTCTGAAACACTGTCTGAATGAATTGTCTGAAACACTGTCTGAATGAATGTCTGAAACACTGTCTGAATGAATGTCTGAAACACTGTCTGAATGAATGTCTGAAACACTGTCTGTCTGAATGTCTGAAACACTGTCTGTCTGAATGTCTGAAACACTGTCTGTCTGAACGTCTGAAACACTGTCTGAATGAATTGTCTGAAACACTGTCTGTCTGAATGTCTGAAACACTGTCTGAATGAATTGTCTGAAACACTGTCGTAGCTCCTCACCGCCTGCACCAATCGCTCCCACTTTTCACGCAGGCATTGACCATAATGTTACGGAGGTCTTAACGAAGCCCTTTTTTCACAAATTATTGATGAATAATTAATTTATTAGTGCATTGAAATTCCCCATAGACTTACATGGGAACATGCGGAAACTCTCATCAAGTATTTCTCTCTCAGACGCCGTCAGAGCTACAGTTGGAGTGGAGGTTCATAATAATTATAAAAATGAATGTAATAAATAATTACAGCAGTCGGCCTCATGGTGGCGCTATAACAGCCCACTTTTCACTTTATAACTCTTGAAATATATTTTTTTGATTCCTTGGGTCGTGACGCATCTCCCCATATAGGCCACGCACATTTGCGTCAGGATATATTTGCAGCCATTTTGACTTTTCTTCAAAACGCACGTTTTGCTCTTCCACCTTCCAGCTTTTGTGCAAATCTCACAAAAAAATGGTACACACGATCTCTGGACCTATCCGATTAAAACACCACAGGTGTTTTATTAACGATACAGAATTTCCATAGTCTGTATCGTTCGGCTGTAATCAGAGTCCAAAGGTTAGTGGGAGGGGTTTCACAAAGAATGACACAAATCACCAACGGAATGTCCAATCCACCCCAAATTTGGTTTGAGAGCCCAATGCAATTCTATTTTCATCCATAGGGGGGCGCCGCAGGAATAGAGAAATACATCTCCTCTACTAAAGCTCATATTGTAAGGCTTGTAGATATAGCAAGATAATCAAGACGGGATTTATTTGTCACGTACTCATACAGCTACTGTTCATGTTCCACAGAGACTAAGATAATAAGAAAGAATACAGGGCTCAAGAAAAAAAAACTACTTCTGGACGGGAACCCCTTTTGGTGTTTTAACTAAGCATTATGTTATACTTTAGCTATTGAAAAATAGCAGATCTACAAGCTCGTAGCGAGCTTGTAGGTCTGCTATTTTTTTTGTAATCGTAAAAATGTGGCGCAAATCTTTGAATATATTATTTCACAGCGAACGTTTTTAACGCAAATCTTTGCTTCTGGGGGAGTCCCTGGAACAACATATTTTCAGATGGGGATCGGCGGCATATTACATATCATTTTTGGGGGTACTTGACATGAAAATGTTTGAGAACCACTGATATAAAAACATGAGTTTTTTTCAGAAAACTCGTGATTTGTAGAATCGACGTCAGGTCAAAAATGGGTTAACGAAACCAAGGAAGGGTTTAACCAATTCTGAACGGGGACCCATTTTGGTGTTAGCATCATGTTATGCTTTAGCTATTGAAAAATAGCAGATCTACAAGCTCATAGCGCGCCACCGAGTGGCGCGCTACGAGCTTGTAGGTCTGCTATTTTTGAAAAATCGATCATTTTTTAGAATCTGATCTCAGGTCAGAATGGGTTAATCAGACCAGTGTGTGTCCAGTGGAAACCTCGTATGAATCTGATCTCGGGTCAGAATGGGTTAATGTCTCACACTCACCACTGAGAGTTTGCTCGGCCCGTGGTCTCGGGTCCAGGGAGTCGGGGAGGTCCATCTTGGGCGTGGTGAGGTCAGAGCCGGTCACATGATGCTGTGGGCTCTCCCCATTCGCCGCAGCAGAGCCTGCCTCCTCCGCGGCAGCGCCGCCTGGCCTCAGGGGTTCCAACGTGTTAAAGCTCCGTGCCCACTGGCTGACCGGCTCCGCCGGGCGGCCAATCAGGACGCCCAGAGAGGGGTCAGCTGACCTCCGGCCGCGGAGGACGCGGCGCGTCTCCTCCACGCCGCGGCGCAGCAGGCGGTAGTAGAGCAGCGCCTGGTCGCGCACGCACATGTCCGTCTCCTCCTCTGAAGACACGGGAAGGAACGTTAATAGCCATTCTGACCTGAGATCAGATTCTAAAAAAAATGTCTTCTACATCCTGACAGTTTTCCATTCTGACCTGAGATCAGATTCTAAAAGTGTCTTCTACATCCTTACAGTTTTCCATTCTGACCTGAGATCAGATTCTAAAAGTGTCTTCTACATCCTGACAGTTTTCCATTCTGACCTGAGATCAGATTCTAAAAAAAATGTCGTCTACATCCTGACAGTTTTCCATTCTGACCTGAGATCAGATTCTAAAAAAAATGTCGTCTACATCCTGACAGTTTTCCATTCTGACCTGAGATCAGATTCTAAAAAGAATTCTTCGACATCCTGAAAGTTTTCCATTCTGACCTGAGATCAGATTCTATAAAAATATGTCTTCTACATCCTGACAGTTTTCCATTCTGACCTGAGATCAGATTCTAAAAAAAATGTCTTCTACATCCTGACAGTTTTCCATTCTGACCTGAGATCAGATTCTAAAAAAAAATTCTTCTACATCCTGACAGTTTCCAATCTGACCCGAGATCAGATTAAAAAAGAAATGTCTTCTACATCCTGACAGTTTTCCATTCTGACCTGAGATCAGATTCTATAAAAATGTCTTCTACATCCTGACAGTTTTCCATTCTGACCTGAGATCAGATTCTATAAAAATATGTCTTCTACATCCTGACAGTTTCCATTCTGACCTGAGATCAGATTCTAAAAAAAATGTCTTCTACATCCTGACAGTTTTCCATTCTGACCTGAGATCAGATTCTAAAAAAATGTCTTTTACATCCTGACAGTTACTTTCCATTCTGACCTGAGATCAGATTCTAAAATTTCAACGTCAGGTCGAAACTTCACTGTTCATCGCACACACGCACACGCACACGCACACACACACACACACACACACACACACACACGCACACACGCACACGCACACGCACACGCACACGCTCACACACACAAACACACACGCACACACACGCACACAAACACACACACACACACACACTTATAAAATACATTATCAAGGGCACAAATATTGCTTCTGATATCCCACGCACTCGAAACATCATGTGTCTCAGTGCTCGAGTCCAAACAAGCCCTAAGTGTACAGAATATAGGCAACACATGAACGCACACACGCACACACACGCACACACACACACACACACACACCTATGCAGTAGTGCAGCAGTCGTCCTAGCATGTCCTGCGTCTCGGCGGGCCGGCAGAGGAACAGGCGCGTGGCGGCGGTGAGCAGCTCCGCCTTGACGCCCAGGGAGACCTCGCTCCGCACGCCGTCTATGAACGCCTCCAGCACGTAGGGGGCGCCAGAGACACGCTCCCCGTAGACGCCCAGCAGCCAGAGCAGAGCCTGTCTGCCCTGCAGGGGTGGGGGGGGGGGGGGGTATAGAACCTTTTTAACCCATTCTGACCTGAGATCAGATTCTAATGCACGGAAGAATGGTGGTTCTTTAACGCATTTTGACCTGAGATCAGATTTAAAAAAAATGTCTTCTACATCCTGACAGTTTTCCATTCTGACCTGAGATCAGATTCTAGAAATGTCAGTCGTTCTTCGATTTTCAAAAATAGCAGACCTACAAGCTCGTAGCGCGCCACTCAGTGGCGCACTATGAGCTTGTAGATCTGCTATTTTTCAATAGCTAAAGCATAACATAGTGCTAACACCAAAATGGGTTAAAGTATACAGTAATGGCTCATTTATGCTCAGTCATAGCATGGTGTCCTGTTAAAAATAAAATAAAAGCAGATATAAAAGCGCACAATTGCGTCGTGGATGAGCTTGTAGATCAGCTATTTTTTGCCAGGTGAATTATAAGTCATTGCTGTTGGGGCATAAAACTTGTATCGACCATATATGTTTTCGGAAATCAATGCCCTACTTACCTACTACTTCAAGGGTCAAACAACAGCAGTGAAAATAGCCGATCTATAAGCTCACAACACTCCGTGGGTGTGACACGTTGTGAGATTGTAGATCGGCTATTTGCACTATTTTATATAACATTATTTTTTGTGGCTTTATTCGCCTTTATTTGATTTTTTCATAGAGGGATAGGTATACTGAATATATGTATGTATACTGGCTGACAGGAAATGGGGAGAGAGATGGGGGGGGGGGGGGGGTGACACGCGGGAAAAGCCGTCGGGATCGGGAGTCGATTGTAAGAAAGAATATATGGCCCTTATTATCCCCTATGAGAAAATGGTGTCCCTTATTTGAAAATCAAATAGAAAAATTGGGTCATTTCCGGTCAAACCCCCCCAATTTCAGGTCTAAATTACGTTAATCAATTACATTAAATGAAACAACACAGTACAATCTTTTGGCTTCCAGCGACCCCACATTGTTTCTTCAGGAACAATATTTCTAGTTGTAATATTGTAATTGTAATATAATATTATATAATTAATATCAAATACTACCTGACCTGTATTGACATGTAGGCCTATGAGCTGTTTGAGAGTGTAAAAGTGCTATATAGCCAGACTGGATTACCAGCCTATAGGTGCCCAGACGGCCACGCCAGCTGCCCGGGACTATTTCTTTTTTAATAGTAATAGAAAAAGGAACTGTTTTGGACATGCACTCCCGACAGTGATGAAATCAGACTTAACCCATTTAGGCCTGATGTCGAAATAAATAAAAAATGTCTTTTTTTCCGAAAAACCTCATCAGTGGTTCTCAATATTTCATGTCAAGGACCCCAAAAATTATATGTAATATGCCGCCGACCCCCATCTGAAAATATGTTGTTCCACGGACCCCCTCAGAAGCAAAGATTTGAGTTAAAAACTGGAAAAAAAATAATATTTGAGGCAAGTTTTCACGATTTTTCGAAAATAGCAGACCTAAAAGCTCGTAGCACGCCATGAGCTTGTATATCTGCTATTTTTCAATAGCTAAAGTATAACAATGCTTAGTTAACCCATTTTGGCGCGGGAACCCCTTTTGTTGTTAGCATTATGCTCAGGGCTGCACATAAGTGGTGCGCCAGTGCGCATGCGCCGTCAAAATTCATAATGCGCTGTCAATCAAGCGCTGGGAAGCGCTTCTGCGTACCAACAGCTGGGGCCGCACAGAATTATTATCATGGCCAGAATACTAGCACATTCTGTGGCGAGAGCATTTTCCACTGACTGCCACTCAAAGTAGCTACTACTGGCTAATCACAGCACGTCTTGCACAAGTACACTGGCCATTGTGGCTAATCACAGCGCGTCCTTAGTCAAACGAGGGAGGTTCCACTCTATGGGGAGGATTCCAAGCTGCTCACTGCTTGTTTTCCGGGTGCTGGAGCAAGTTGCTCGTGTGCGATGCAACTTGCTCGTGTGCGATGCCGTCTCTCACGGACTGGCACTGCTGCACAATATGAAGCTTATCAACATGACAACAGCGTATCCCGACATACTGTCCCTTATTATCGTAAAGTCGGGTAGTGTACACTGTTTATTTTGCACAGAGGAGCCATGTGTGTCTGACTGTCTTGACTCTGTGTTGACTGTGGACATCGCCTCTGCTAAAAACAAGAGGGAAGCCTGACGTATGCTTCGCCGTACGTGTCTTATGTTAAACAAATAGGCAATAGCTGATCTGCAAGCTCACAACGTGTCGACCTCCGCAACACGTTGTGAGCTAGTAGATCGGCTATTTAAATAAATAAAAGTATCTAAATATTGCTTTGATGCTCATATTATCCTCATAGTATTAAGAAGTTTGTATTAAAATATGCATATAGGGCTGGAATACACATGGACCTATAGCTGCAATTTGCAACTCTAGATTTATTTGTATAATGGGATGAATCTAGAGTTGCAATACTCTCCATTGACTCCCCAGTCCCCACTTATCCAATAAATATCGTTTTGCCATAAGTTATTCATGCATCCCTCTTTTATCCATTCCGGCGAGACGGGTCGCCGCATTTTAGGAGCACCAAGTAACTCCTCCAGGTGCTCCTCTGAGTACTAGACCAAAAAAGTTGTGTGCAGCCCTGATTATGCTATGCTTTAGCTATTGAAAAATAGCAGATCTACAAGCTCATAGCGCGCCACTCGGTGGCGCGCTATGAGCTTGTAGATCTGCTATTTTTGAAGAATCGTGAAAAGTGACATGAAAGCGTTTGAGAACGACTGACCTAGAAAAACACGGCTTTTTCAAGAAAACAGTCCGGATTTAGAAGACATTTGCAGAATCGTTCCCATCGTCAAAATGGGTTAACACCAAAAGGGGTTCCGGCCGCCCCCCAAAATGGTGTTAAGTTGGCTTTAGCCCTCACCTGGCTATCCTGCAGGATCTCCTCACAGCCCTCCAGAGCCTGACACACGGCGTCACTACACTGGGGACACACCCACACCAGGTCACGCATCGTCTGGACCACCGCTGGAGAGAATGAAAGTCCACACGAGTATTAGGCTATTGGCATAAATACACCAGTGGTTCTCAGACATGTTCATCTATACTCCATGCCTATGTTGACGAGAGCACAGAAACAGCTCTTCTCATAATGGTCTGATTACAGCGAAAAAACTAATTCTGACACACTGGAAGAAGGAGGCATTTAAGCACTGGTTAAATGAAATGACTAGTACACTTCATCTTGAGAGAATAAGGTATTTCCTGAGAAACAGGGAGAGACAGTTTGATAAGGTTTGGCTGGCCCTTGTCCATTACCTGAGTAGAAACGATTAATAGACAGGATACCACTGATATGGTTGACTGTACGCCATTTTCTTTTCAGATGTTTTCCATGAGCTTTCTATCATCTTATTATATAGTATGCAGTGTCACTGAGCAGTATGGGTGGGAGGGTTAAGGGATTTCTTTCTCTTTTTGTCTTTCATTTTGTTTCATAAAAAGAAAAGAAAAAAGGATTTCATATCATAATGTTTAACAATTTATAATCTGTTCAATAAAAACATATTTGACAAAACGTATTCATCTATGTCAAGGAGTCAGGACCTGATAACTGATACGTACAGTATGAAGTTGGCCACGTGGACCCACATTTTTCAAAAGATAGCTGATCTACAAGCTCCCAACACATGGGTAAGATGTGCTCAAAGTTACATAAGTAATAGACAACAATTTGTCCAAATGGGAAATTGAACGTCTCTGAACGTAAACATTACCTGCGGTGTCCCACAGGGGTCAGTATTAGGACCCGAATTGTTCATTCTATTATTATAAATGATATTTTTAAAAGGTATCAAACATTTTAAAACTAGTTGTTTTTGCCCGACGACACAAATATATTTTGTGTTCAGGAGATGATTTAAACCAGCTCATAACAGCAGTGAAGTCTGAGCTATCAAAATTTAAAAAGAAAGTTTGACAAAAATAAGTTATCACTAAACCTGAGTAAAACTAAACTATTTGGAAATCGAAAAAGAGATATAGAAATTAATTTAGAAATAGATGATGTAATGTCCTAGTGTACAGAGTCTCTGCTGGAAATCCCAAATGTGGCGCGAATCTTTGAATATATATTCTTTCAAAGTTTTTAACTAAAATCTTTGCTTCTTGGGTGTCCCTGGAACGACATATTTTCAGATGGGGGTCGGCGGCAAATTTACAGATAATTCTGGGGGTCCTTGACATGAAAAAGGTCGAGAACCACTGACATATAGAAACATGGGCTTTTCAGAAAACTGTCAGGATTTAGAAGACATTTTGAAGAATCGTTCCCAGGTCAAAATGGGTTAATACACGTTTGTAGGACCATGATAAACACTTATAATATTTTGTAAAACCAACATGTCATGAAAGCTTTAACCCATTCTGTACGGGAACCCGTTTTGGTGTTGGCATTATGTTATGCTTTAGCTATTTAAAAATAGCAGATCTACAAGCTCGTAGCGCGCCACTCAGTGGCGCGCTATGAGCTTGTAGGTCTGCTATTTTTGAAAAATCTAAGAGCGACTGACATTTTTAGAATCTGATCTCAGGTCAGAATGGGTTCATCAGACCAGTGTGTGTCCAGTGGAAACCTCGTATGAATCTGATCTCAGGTCAGAATGGGTTAATAAGTAAGTAAGTAGTATGGGGGGCGGGGATTCACAAGAACTGTACTGAAAGAGTCAGATGGAGAAGGGAAGAGATTAGAAAATATGACGACACATTGCTGCTGGGGACATTGCTGCTGGTATTGAAAATGGAATGTGTGTGTGTGTCTGTTTTCCTACCAGAGGTGATGTGTTCCTGTTTGAGTCCCAACAGCCCGGTGAGAATGTCCAGACATTTATCACTGTAGCTTCGCCCTATACGACCTACGCACGCACGCGCGCGCACACACACACACACACACACACACACACACACACACGCACGCACGCACACATACACACACAACACAGGGAACGCATTCATCAATGCTGCAAGTGACTAAGCAATGAAAAAGCGCGCCACTCGGTGGCGCGCTATGAGCTTGTAGGTCTGCTATTTTTCCAATAGCTAAATTATAACATAACGTTTCTGGCTATCCAGCCTTCATCGGTGTGATTGATGCTGATGAAGGCCGGATAGCGGAAACGTTTGTCTTTTGATTCATCGTGCAAGAATACAAACTAAAATGCAATCTTGGTGTGTGTGTGTGTGTGTGACCCATTACCTTTTATTGCCATAATATGATTTGAACGGGTATAAAGCACCATACAGTACAGTGGTCACAAGAAAAGTTATCTAGTGACTAAGCAATGCCCTCATTTAATTCACTCTGAAATACTGTTAAATGCAGCTTTCATAAGGCAGTATAGTGAAATTAGATACTATTCCAAGACAACGATAGCTCATCTATTGCATTCGTATCGAAAATATGAAGTGGCTTAATGAATGACATGTTGACTGTCACTCCGTGAACGTGCGGATGAAATGCAGACGACAAGCAGACGTCTTGTTTGCTAAATAAATGCGTTTGGCAAGTCGGCCGTGTGGTTGCTACTTTTGAAAAACCATTGAAAGTGTGTCTGTGTGGGGTTTTAAAAAATATTATACAACGCAAAGAGCTTGTAACTAAAATAATAACTACCGTACATTGAATCTATTGGAACATACAGTAGGTTATTTTGTCATTGTTCCCCGAATAATATAAATATAAATAACAGTTTTGGACGTGTAGTACAAGGTTTCCACCCGAGACAGTGAGGATATTCTTGGCCATTGGAAACATACTTGATGAGGCTCATTAGTCTCATTGGTAGCAGCCTAGCAGGAGACCAAGGTCACTCCTTCCTTACAGCCATGACTGAGTACACTCTCCCCAAGCCCATGGCCAAGGCAGGAAACAAACTAAGCCCTCCTCACCCAGGCCGTGGACATACACAACAGGCATCGTGAAAGGTCAACACCTGGCATATTTACTGACATTACTAGTCTAA
Organism: Protomyctophum parallelum; assembly: GCF_964188405.1. Taxonomy (NCBI): domain Eukaryota; kingdom Metazoa; phylum Chordata; class Actinopteri; order Myctophiformes; family Myctophidae; genus Protomyctophum; species Protomyctophum parallelum. The sequence goes on from NC_139705.1 coordinate 4,881,054, forward strand.
CGAGGTCTAGGCCAACCGAGCGTACAGCGGAAAAGACGTCCATTTGCTGTTCACAGCATCTCTTGGGTGTGTTTTGAAAACGACCGGCAGTCAATGAAAGCCCCTTTTTCACATTTATAATTCCTCACCCCAAACAGAGCAACCAAATGCCGTTATTATCACGTTGAAAGCAACGCGTGACGATATTATAGGGGTGCACCTTGAGACTTTTATTTAAGCCATTTTGGGGGCGGGGACCCCTTTTGGTGATTTAAACATTATGTTATAATTTAGCTATTGAAAAATAGCAGATCTGTTTTTTGCTCAAACAGGAATTATTGTATAGATATAACCTGGAATGAGTGGGGAGCTGAGCTATGTTATGCTATGTAGTGTTGGACTAAGGTATAACATTTTAGCTTTGTCTGTTTTTGTCTTTTTTTCTCCTTGTTTCTCGTTTTTTGTTTGTTTAATTTTTCTTTTCTTCTTCTATAAATGTAATTTGTTTGTTTTGTTGATTGTTATGCATATCTTCAATAACATTTTGGAATACATTGAGATAAGGATAGGCACTAATAAGCTTTAAGCTTCTGCCTATGCCTTTTCCATCACCTAAAAAGAAAAAGTAAACTGTTTTGTGTAATGTCTCCCCTCTGAAAGATCGAAATAAACTATTCATTCATTCACACAAGCTCATAGCGCACCACCGAGTGGCGCGCTATGAGCTTGTAGGTCTGCTATTTTAGAAAAATCGTTATAAAGTGGCGCAAATCATTGAATATATATTTCAGAGCGAACATTTTTAACTAAAATATTTGCTTCTGGGGGGTCCCTGGAACTACATATTTTCAGATGGGGGGTCCGTGGCCCAATAGAGATAATTCTGGGTTGTCCTTGACATGAAAAAGGTTGAGCACCAACTGACACAGAAACATGGGTTTTTCAGAAAACCGTTAGGATTTTAGAAGCCTTTTTTTTTATCGACCGCAGTCCAAAATGGGTTAATTTGGAGTGTTTGTGTTTTTTACCTATCGCCGAGATGGCAGCCTGTGCTGTTTCAGGGCTGACGTCAGTACAGTATCCCTTAAGCTCATCAAGCACCGACGCCACGTTCTCATCGTTCACCAGCTCCACCAGCACCTGGAAAACACCACACTCATTACGATGTGTACTTACTGTGTAGGCTTATGGTGCATTGTTGTCATATGAGCATATAATATAGCTACGAACACATCTAAGCCATTTTCATCAAGAATTCCTTTGAGGGTTTTCTGAGCACAATTCTAATCTAAAGCGTGAAGTAAAAATGTACCCCACCTGCATCTTCCTCTGCTTGATGTAAGCCGGCTCTGCGTAACTACAGAAGAAGCGTTTGTAGTGGGAACCCATCAGGCCAGGAAGGGAACGCAGGAGCAACTAGGGAACAACAAAACAAGAAGGTTCTTTAACCCCGTCCCGTTCTGACCCGAGATCAGATTCTAAAAAATGTCTTCTACACGCCGACAGTTTTCTGAATAAAGCTGTGTCTCTGACCTGAGATCAGATTCTAAAAAGCCGTTTCTGTGTCAGTGGCTCTTCGATTTCTCAAAAATAGCAGATCTACAAGCTCATAGCGCGCCACCGAGTGGCGCGCTATGAGCTTGTAGATCTGCTATTTTTCAATAGCTAAAGCCGCCCAAAATGGGTTAAAGACGGAGAAGAGAACTACAAGGAGAAGAGAACTACAATCTGGTACCACGCGCCCACTTTCAAAACAAATATGGGTGAATTCTCCTTCATTCTACAGCACTGCCACCCGAGCGTGGAATGCCCTTACCCTCAAAAAATGCAGTTCACTTGCATCTTTTAATGAACAGCTGCATTACTTAAGTTAATTTAAGTCTACACAATTAGAAAACTTAAGAAAACATGTTATTTTGATCAACATGGCCTGTTATCTCTCGTAATGGTACCATTGGCCAACATCAATACAGTTCTTTAGTTTGGGTCTGGAAGGCTAAATGTCATCAAATGGTGGTTCCGTGGCTCAAATGCAGAATAAATAATGGACCTTGATTAATTTGCGATTAATCACAGTTAACTATCGACAATCATGCGATTAATCAGATTAAATATTTTAATCGATTGACAGCCCTAATTTAAAATAATAATCTTTCTCCTGGTATATCATAGTAGTAGTACCTGTTGATCATATTTTAGGGGCGGGGTCACGGTACTCCCTCTTTTATGTCTCTCAAACGCGTCCCCCTTTTTTCCTACCCGATTTCTCCCCTTTGTTGTGCTTTAGCTATTGAAAAATAGCAGACCTACAAGCTCATAGCGCGCCACCGAGTGGCGCGCTATGAGCTTGTAGGTCTGCTATTTTTGAAAAATCGAAGAACGACTGACATTTTTAGAATCTGATCTCAGGTCAGAATGGGTCAATCAGACCAGTGTGTGTCCAGTGGAAACCTCGTATGAATCTGATACGTTTCAATTTTGTGACAGCCGATGGTCCACGCAGACCGACCCCCCCGCACCTAACGACACCCCATGAGACAATGGCATATATTTGCATTGCTATAGAGGGCTATGGACTGTGAATGGAATGAATCCGCTTGCCCAGTGTGTGTGCCCTTGCCTGCACACTAATAGCAGTACTTGGGTTTGGTGGTGTTGGGGCGTATTTATCTGAAATATCTGCGCGCACATGCACTCACCCATGCGCAGGCACAAGCAATGTCTAAAAATGTCTTCTACACGCCGACAGTTTTCTGAAAAAAAGCTGTGTTTCTGACCTGAGAGCAGATTCTAAAAAGCCGTTTCTAAAAAGCCGGTTTTTCGATTTTTCAAAAATAGCAGACCTACAAGCTCGTAGCGCGCCACTCGGTGGCGCACTACGAGCTTGTAGGTCTGCTATTTTTGCTTGTAGATCTGCTATTTTTCAATACACTCTCTCTCACTCTCGTCCCCCCGTCCCCCCTGTCTGTCACCTGTATGTGGCAGAGCGCGGTGAACCTCATCTCCCGGGACGCGCTCCCGCAGGCGGCCAGCAGAGGGCCCCGCACTCGCTCCAGCGCCGACAGGCTGACCGCGGGGAGGTCCCGCCCCCCCGAGGAGAAGGAGGAGGGGCACGTCAGGGCGAGGAAGAGGCCGAGCGTGGCGGCCATGACCGGAGGGTGGGGGCTGAGGAGCAGCGGGTCCAGCAGCGAGAGGACGTCGAAGAGCTCGTCGTCCGACTGGGGCCGGCAGCGCCGCAGGAAGCGGAGCACCTCGCACTGGCCCCACACGTCACACTCCTTCAGTCTGGAGGGGGGGGGGGGTTATTATGACCTTTTAACCCGTTCTGACCTGAGATCAGATTCATACGAGGTTTCCACTGGACACACACACTGGTCTGATTATAACCCATTCTGACCTGAGATCAGATTCTAGAAATGTCACAGTCGTTCTTTTTCAAAAATAGCAGACCTACAAGCTCGTAGCGCGCCACTCGGTGGCGCGCTATGAGCTTGTAGATCTGCTATTTTTCCAATAGCTAAAGCATGACATGATGCTAACACCAAAATGGGTTCCCGTTCAGAATGGGATAAACACCACAGCACATGGGCGAACAACTGCACATACAATGCACTTAATCCATTTCATCAATCTCAAAATTTAAAAAGAAAAAAAATCTTCTAAATCCTCCAGTTTTCTGAAATAAATATTTTCACGATTTTTCAAAAATAGCAGACCTACAAGCTTTTCAATAGCTAAATTATGACAATGTTTAAAACACCAAAAGGGGTTCCCGCTCCAAAATGGGTTAAACGCACTTAAGACACACAGACACACACACCTACGCTAAGGCTGTCCCCAAACATTCCTTTTTTTAACTCGAAAGTATATCTCGGCGAGAATGCGATATGCATAACAAAGAGTACTATGTTCATGTTGTGTTTACATTGTATCTTTTGCAACTGCCCGTGTGCGTGTGGGAAGCATAACAGTGTGGCAGAGTACACTGCCACAATGTGGCCACAATGTGGCAGTGTTGTACCGCCGAGGTTCGGAGCTCAAAGGTTACTTTTTAAATGAATTAAGACACAAATGGTTCGGATGTTCGCTCGAAAAGTCTTGCCGAAGTTCGAGTCCTAAAAACAGGGCTAGGGTACAGCCTTAACACACACACACACACATACACGTGCACACACACGCGCGCGCTATGGGCTCCATTTTCGTCACCGCTAAACCACTTATCCCTAAACTTCTTTACCTTTTTTTTTACTATTTTGAGAAACATTTTTGAATAGTTCACCTAGCCAATCTACATTGACACGTTTTGAGCTTGTAGACTGGCCATTTTAACCATTCAAAAATGTTTTGCAAAATAGTAAAAAAAATAAAAAGGCAAAGAAGTTTAGGGATAAGGGGTTTAGCGGTGACGAAAATGGAGCCCTAAAGGCCTATTCATAGTCTGGATTTTCGGTGGTGAGGTGACCACCCCTCCGGTGGTGAGCTGACCACCGGAGCTGAAATAACGTTGAGCGCTGGTGAGTAAAAACAGAGAGAAGGGCTGGAGCGGTGGCGGTGGTTTGCTCTTCGTAAATCCGTAAATCCAGACTATGTATGAGCCTTTAAGGCTCATACATAGTCTGGATTTACAGTGGTGGGGTGACCACCGAACTACAACATGACGTCACGAGCCGACTATGTATGAGGTGGTCACCTCACAACAGTAAATCCAGACTATGAATAGGCCTTAATAGGGGATTCACACTATGGTCCCGGGTGCGCACTCGGGACCACTTGGCAGATGTTGTGGTAGTGTGAATGACGCGTACCGTTCCAGGGAGCGGATCGCCCAACCGTCCCCGGGACCGCATGGGGGGAGGGTCTCTGGACCGTTGAAGTGTATTCAGATACGGATCGTTCCAATGTGAATGCATGCGTACCTAAAGAAGGAAGTGGACTGTTTTTTTTTAAAGAACGTGACTTAATCTCTAGTCGACGAGCCAAGCCTCAACAAAAAAAACACAGCCGCTGCACGACGCGTAACACCAGCGCATTTCTCAATGCCGCCCGTCTCCTGTTGAATCTGCGTATACGCGCAGCACCGCAGTACGCGCTGATCTTATTCTGCGGACTACACGTGGCTCTTGGGCTTTGCTTGGCACAGTTTCCAAAGTAAAACAAAATAATAATAATGCTGAAGTAGAATCCATAGCAAACTAATACACTGGAGCACAGAACTGACTGACACAGTGAATAGCAGGCAGGCTGACAGTGAAGTAGTATAACGGCAAAAAGCCAAAGAGGCAATGCAATGCAGTGTGTCTGGATTTATTTGAGACAATGTCGCAGAGTTGATGGTCAGTGTCCGTGCGCGCCAGCCATCAACCGCCGTCTGGAGGATTAAAGTGTGTTATGCAAGTGTACCCGGGTGCGCTGTTGAATCTCGGGCAATGTGAATCATGGCCATCGGGGACCAGGCAACCGTATTCGGAAACGGTTCCAATGAAACGGATTCAGTCCGTCTCAGTGTGAATCCCCTATGAGTCTCCATCACACCAAACCCACCTGTTGAGGAGGTGATGAGTGATGGGTTTGTTGATGACCACGCCTCCCTCCTCCCTCAGTATCTCTTCCAGGGCTCGGAGGCAGTTGACCGTCACCACGGGGTCAGGGTCCCTCAGCAGACTGTACAGCTCATTCACTACGGCAGCGTCTGGGGAGGGGACACAGTCTTTTGTAGTGTGGACTGTGGCGTGTTTTTCAGATGCGCTGACAATTTTGTGATACACACGCGCACACACGTGTTATCGCACAGACGCACGCATGCAAGTACATGAGCTTTTACACCCAAAAAGTAGTCTTAACCCATTTTGGCCTGACGTAGAATTTTTTTAAATGTTTTCTAAAGAGTTTTCTGAAAAACCTCATGTTTCTAGGTCAGTGGTGCTCAATATTTCATGTCAAGGACGCAAAGATTATTATGTCATTTGCTGCCGACCCCCATCTGAAAATATGTTGTTCCAGGGACCCCGCCAGAAGTTAAAAACCTTCCGAAAAAATATATATTCCAAATTTGCGACACATTTTCACGATTCGATCGAAAATAGCAGACCTGTAGATCTGCTATTTTTCAATAGCTAAATTATGACATCATGTTTAACCCATTCTGAACGGGAACCCATTTTGGTGTTAGCATCATGTTATGCTTTAGCTATTGAAAAATAGCAGATCTACAAGCTCATATCGCGCCACCGAGTGGCGCGATACGAGCTTGTAGGTCTGCTATTTTTGAAAAATCGAAGAACGACTGACATTTTTAGAATCTGATCTCGGGTCAGAATGGGTTAATCAGACCAGTGTGTGTCCAGTGGAAACCTCGTATGAATCTGATCTCAGGTCAGAATGGGTTAAAACACCAAAAGAGGTTCCCTTCCCGCCCCAGAATGGGTTTAAGTAACAAGAACAAGAGGGACAGCACAGAAAGACACGTTTGTCATATAGGTGAGACGTCGGTGAGACATAGGTGAGAGACGTTGGTGAGACATAGGTGAGACGTTGGTGAGACATTAGGTGAGACGTTTGTGTCTCACCTATGTCAGCGTTGGGCTGGAGGTTGTGCAGTTTGGCCCAGCCCAGTACGGCCACTCGTCTCACACACGCCGCCCGGTCCTTCAGTCCCGCCGTCAGCGGCTGCTCCACATACTCCGCCAGGCCAGGTAACCTGAGACAAGATATAGGATGTTTTGCAGCCAAATTACACTCGATATTATGCCAAAACAATGTCTGACGGTTTACACTTAAGATTCATATTCTTATCCCATTTTGACCTATTTATTCAAAGATCTGTGCCGCATTTTTTACGATTTTTAAAAAAATAGCAGACCTACAAGCTCGTTGCGTGCCACTCGTTGGCGCGCTACGAGCTTGTAGATCTGATATTTTTTTTAAATAGCTAAAGCATAACATGATGCTTAAAACACCAAAAAGGGTTCCCGCCCCAAAATGGGTTAAATACATTTTCATTCTTTAAAATGTCTCTGAAATTATATGACGACTGGAAACCAGGCAGTATACGATTGTAAATGGTGTATACATTTGTATACTTTATTCATATTAGTTTGAAACTCAACTTTTGTGTGGCTCCTGAATTTCCCACACGAATCAATAACGGTATGTAAACGTTTCAAATTAATTCACGCACTGCTTAGTATTTATTTTATTTATTTTTTGGAAGCATAGGACATAATATCAGTCTTCCTCACGAACGCTTACCTCAAGACTGTAGAGTGTTTATATACTCATTCTGTCTCAAAGGTGTCTCGGTGGCTAGCTTGAAAATATAGCCGCCATTTTGATTGATTGATTATCACCCACAGCTGTGGGTGATATTTCAGCATGATAACATTCCAGGAATGTTAAGGCTGAAACACAGAGCAACTTTTTTCAACGAAAAAGGTGAAATGTTCCTTGAACTACGTATACTGCATGACGCATGACAATTCTATAAAACGATATAAGAGAATGCGTGTTCCTCACAAGGTCACCTCATTCTTGATAAGTTAGTTTATAATAATAATAATAATAATAATAATAAAGCTTTATTTATATAGCACCTTTCAAGAACAAGGTCACAAAGTGCTTAACGACAAAGGAAACAATAAAAAACACGATACTAATAGCACAGCAGTGGATAACAGATAAGAAAGTGAAAAATACATCAGGAAAATATATCATGACATATACATAATACATAACGAATTAACGATAAAAGATTAACAGCAGCTTTATAGAAATGAGTCTTCAGGAGTGATTTAAACCCCATTTTGCGCGGGAACCCCTTTTGGTGTTAGCATTATGTTATGCTTTAGCAGTAGAAAATAGCAGATCTACAAGCTCATAGCGCGCCTACGAGCTTGTAGGTCTGCTATTTTTGAAAAATCGAAGAACCACTGACATAGAAACATAGCTTTTTCAGAAAACTGTCAGGATGTAGAAGACATTTTTAGAATCTGATCTCAGGACAGAATGGTTTAAAACGAGGAACCGAGTCGGGAAGCCTGACCTCCAGGGGCAGGGCGTTCCACAGTAAGGGTGCACGCCTGCACAGTCTGGTCGCCTATAGTTCTTTTGTGACCTGTTGTTATTGTGAGTAGAGCCTTGCCTGAGGACCTCAGCTCATAGGGGTCGAGGAGGTCCGAGATGTAGGACGGAGCAAGGCCGGTCGTGGCCTTGAATGTAAAAAGCAGTATTTTAACCCATTTCGACCCGATACCAGATTTTACAAATGTCTTCTAAATCATGATAGTTTTCAGAAAAACTTATGTTTCTATGTCAGTGGTTCTCAAACTATTTCATGTCAAGGAGCCCCAGAATTATAATGTATTTGGCCGCCGACCCCCATCTGAAAATATGTTGTTCCAGGGACCGCTCTGAAAGAATATATATTCAATGATTTGCGCCACATTTTCACGGTTTTTCAAAAATAGCAGACCTACAAGCTCGTAGCGCGCCACTCGGTGGCGCGCTATGAGCTTGTAGATCAATAGCTAAAATTATAACAACGTTTAAAACACCAAAAGGGGTCCCCGCCTAAAATGAGTTAAAGTCAATTCTAACGGAGATGGGCAGCCAGTGGAGGGTGGCCAGGATAGTTGTGGATATGCTCAAACTTTCTTGCCCCTGTTAAGAGGCGGGCTGCTGCGTTCTGGACCAATTGTAGCCGGTGAATGGATAATGTTTTTGGAAAAACAGTAAGTAGTAGGGAGTTGCAATAGTCTAGGCGTGAGCAGATGAAAGCATGGATAACTTTAGTTACGTCGGGGCGTGAAAGGAAGAGTTTGCTTTTGGCAATACTGCCGATGGAATTATTTTAGGATTCCATATTTAATAACGATAATTTAGAAAGGACTGTATAATTTAATAACTTCGATAGCAGAGCTCTAATAGAACTGTATAAATACTTTTTAAAGTAATCAAGAGTACAAATAACTACTCAGTACCAAAAATGGTTCTAAACCTTTTAGACTATAAAGTTACTACTTATCTTTAACAAGAATACTTTAGGAGAATGATCAATACAAATATAATACCTTAAGCATGAAATACTTTTAGAAAAATACCTTTAACCCATTCTGAACGGGAACCCATTTTGGTGTTGGCATCACGTTATGCTTTAGCTATTGAAAAATAGCAGATCTACAAGCTCATAGCGCGCCACTCGGTGGCGCGCTATGAGCTTGTAGGTCTGCTATTTTTGAAAAATCGAAGAACGACTGACATTTTTAGAATCTGATCTCAGGTCAGAATGGGTTAATCAGACCAGTGTGTGTCCAGTGGAAACCTCGTATGCAATCTGATCTCAGGTCAGAATGGGTTAAATACCCAAAGATGAATAAATGAGTCCGCAGAAAGAACGGCGATCCAGTCAGAGCTTATGATGTTTCAGCCAATTCATTTTGGTTCAGAGAGCACAGAATAGGTCCACATACAGCCAAAATAACAGATCTACAATATTATCCATCAACTGCGAAGGTGGTAGAATGAGGACTGGACTACTTTTTTGTTGACATGGCCCTCCAGGGAGAGGTCGGAATCTAGGGTGACGCCTAGGTTTCTATCTGCAGCAGGTGTTTACTATTATCATCAATACCTTAATTACCTTAGATTGGTCATGTTCCTGAGTGCCAGGCTGCGGACCATCGGGTTAGGATCCTGGCAGTCTTTCCTCAGAGTGTTGATGACCAGCAGAGACAGCTCTGGGTTCAGGCTGGCGTAGGAACACAGGAAGACATACACCAGTTTCTTCTGGACCACGTCTGCCGTCGCACACGCCTTCACCATCTCACTGAACAGACCCGAAACGTCCAAGCCCTGGGACATCACCCTGGAGGGAGAGAGAGAGAGAGAGAGAGAGAGAGAGTCCACATGACAAGATGGTCACATATTTCGTCAGGTCACCAATTTCACCACAACACCTGGAGTGAACGAGTGATCGAGTGTGAGTGAGCAAGTGGCTGAGATTCTGGGTATTGGAATCCATTTTGGACTGAGGTCAATTAAAAAAAGGCTTCTAAATCCTAACATTTTTCTGAAAAACCCATGTTTCTATGTCAGTGGTGCTCAACCTTTTTCATGTCAAGGACCCCCAGAATTATCTCTATTGGGCCACGGACCCCCATCTCAAAGTATGTAGTTCCAGGGACCCCCCAGAAGCCAATATTTTAGTTAAAAATGTTCGCTCTGAATGTATATATTCAAAGGTTTGCGTCGCATTTTCACCATTTAAAAAGAATAGCAGACCTACAAGCTCGTAGCGCGCCACCGAGTGGCGCGCTACGAGCTTGTAGGTCTGCTATTTTTCAATAGCTAAAGTATAACATAATGCTTAGTTAAAACACCAAAAGGGGTTCCCGCCCAGAATGGGTTAAGGGTATAATTAGGGTGTGGTTAGAAAAGGAATAAATAAATAAAAGGAGACATAAGAGATGTAATGTAATGTAAGAGGGTCACAGGAATGCAAGTTCATAAGGATGGCAGTGGCACATGATACTGTCTGTATCTACAGTATGTGTCCATATTACACCCTGCATACAATCTTTGTAATCTTAGAGATAGGGTGAGAAGTTCAGTCACACGACAGAGACTCGGAGTAGAGTCGCTGCTTCTTCGCCTGGAAAGGAGCCAGCTGAGGTGGTTCGGGCATCTGGTTAGGAAACCTCTAGGGAGGTCCTCGAGGCACGTCCAACATGGGAGGAGACCCCGGGGCAGACCAAGGCGCAGTTGGAGGAAACACATCGACTCACTGGCCTTTGGAACGTCTCGGGATCCCCCCCAGGAGGAAGTCACTAATGTTGCTCTGGAGAGGAACATGTGGAACACTCTGGTGGAGCTGTTGCCCCCGCGACCCCACTACGGATAAGCGGTTGAAGATGGATGGATGGATGGATGGATACAAGTCCTAGGCTTCAGAGTGAAAGAAACAGCTGCAATATACAGTAAACCCTGCACAACAATGAATCATACCTAATGACTTTGAGGATGGTGTTCCTGTAGCGCAGAGGGTCAGACTGGACATGGGGGTTGGACAGGGCTCTCTTAAGATCCTTGACCGTCTCCTCGCTTCCCAGGTAAGGCATGTTGGCTTTAGTGCTCTGACAGACAGACAGACACACAGGTACAATTACAAATAGGCTATTGCAATTTGTGATATATGAATACTACACAGGAAAATCCTCAGTGTGAATAGAACTCCAGAGTATAGAGTCATTTATTTGGTACATAACCAAATGGACAAATAATTATGATAAATGAATGGGAATTTTACTGTATTGCGTTACTGGTATGAACACACAGCATAACACTCATAATCCTCTTATATTTGAATTATACATCATGTTTTACAAAATGAACCTTTGCTCACAGAAATCGAGGTCCATTTGACAAAAGGGGAGACCTTAGAGTAGCCTAGCCCTCCAAGCAGAACCCAATGGTACTGAAGTTTCTGACTTTTTGACGACACAGACCATTGGGTCCTGTTCCAGCAGTATCCTGCCACCTGGTACGCAGCCATACATGAAACATAAACAACGTGTTTATGGCCTGTCTGCGCTCTTTGACGACCTTTTTTCGTGTGAGGTATATGTGAAGTATAAGTACCCATACATGCCGCTGCGAATATCTCCTGTGGCGCGGAAGCCGTTAAGTATTTTTAATCTTTGTTTGAGCGATTTGCTCGCTTTGATTCTTCTCTTCCTTCCTTGTTTATTGACACCTCATTGTACCGCCTATCTGGCTAGCTAGTGGCGCTATAGCTATGACAGAGCAGATCAGAGGCAGGGACGTAGCCGCACAAGACAACGGCACACCGGGAGGCGGTACAATAAACGGTAAACAAACAAGAAGAAATAAAACGACCAAATCGGTCAAACAAAGATTAAAAATACTTAACGGCTTCTGCGCCACAGGAGATATTCGCAGCGGAATGTATAGGTACTTAAAGTTCCCGAATTCAGAATAACGCAGATTCAGTCTTAGAGAGCATGTTTATCATCCGCGTTCCAGAATTCCCATACGAAAATATAGTCATGAACAGGGACCCTACATAAAACTCATCAACATTTCAGAAAAGCTTTATGTAGGGTTACGAGAGGGGCTAAGAGTAGCCTAGCCCAACATTTTAGACTCTCGTAGAGGTTTTTTTCGATTCAAAAACCTCTACGAGAATCTAAATTTTTGGGCTAAGATCAGCCTACAGATACAGATGTTTTTTCAATGATTAGCCAACAAAGAGGAAACTTTCACTCTTCCTTAAAGACAACATATGACAGGTCAACATAACAATGCAATGTTCTAAACAAATACGTTCATTTATAATATATATATATATATTCACCTTTAAATCCACTGGGAGGATTCTATTTAAGGCATTTTGTTGATTCGTTTGTTTACAATCTAGTCGCGGCACACACTTCCGCAATTCTTCTTCTGCAACTGATGAATTAATCTGGATCAATGTATGGAGCCATCTACTGGGCAAAAGGAGTATGAACACTTAAAATACATAATGGTGACGTTTATTTTTCCAGGGCAGACCATTGAGCAAGCTCTTTTTAAGGGACGCCTCCACCTCTTGGTACCACAGCACCTCAAAGGCCCTTAAAACAAGGCTCCAGACCTCCCAAAACAAACTGGTCGGGCTCCTACTTGGCCTCACCCCCCGAACCCACCTCACCCCTGCCCACTTTGACAGGCTGGGATGGCTTAGGGTCGACGACAGAGTACAGCATCTTGCAATGGGTCTGGTCCACAAGATTCGATACACCACCAAGATACCCATGTACCTGTCTAAATACTTCCTTAATGTAAACGAAGTCCACACCCACAACACCAGAGGGAGTGCAACAAACCATGTACAACCCAGATTCGGCACAAACAAGGGACTAAATTATTTTCGCTCCTATGCCACCAAAATGTGGAACGCCCTACCAACAGTCATTAAGACATGTGAATCCCTTGACTCCTTCAAAACCGCTCTCAAAGGGCACCTACGGATGGCTGCAATTCGAAACTGGCCTCTGTAAAATCTGAATCCCCCCCACCCCCCCACCCCATTTTCCCTCACTGTATATTGTATCTTTTCCCTTTTTTGCTTCCCATATGATGAATTCCTGTTCTGTTCTTTAGCTACATAGAAATGTCTATTTGTATGTCTCTAAATGTTTGTATGTCTTTAAATGTTTTGATGAATTGAACAATGTGGACCCTGTTGTAAACAAGTGTAATGCTTAATTGGGTCGTCCACTCACAGTTGACAGTCTTTGTATTGAGTTTGTGCTTAAAATGTACTGTAAATTCTACAAACTGTTAATAAATATTTCAATCCATTTCAAAAACGCCTGCATGCGATTCATAATGGTGTATGTATGTTACATTATGCAGCCTGTTGACGTCTAACTTGTCCAGCGACAGACAAATGTAAGTATATTGTATTCATTTAGTTGTAATTATACATGGCGTATATATCCACATGTAGAAGTTGACAAAACTGTGCTTCCCATCCCCCTAAAATAAACAGCAGAGAGACAGTTGATGAAGGATTTATTGATTGCAAAAGCAGGAATCTAGAACACGTACAGCTCCTGACTGTCGGCAACCCCAAGACCGACCACCACATCTTAATGGAAGCATCCACTCCACCTACCCCCAACGGACTGGGGTTTAAAAGGCAAAGCATCATGAATAGGTGGAGGACGGGACTTGGTCCTTAAGACAGCCAGAGAGCTTAAAAGAGACAAGGCATTTTGGCACCACCCGTTTGGCCCAGAGAAAGCTGCTCAACTCTTCCTCTGTGGCCACATCGGGTGGAACCAGGTGCCCGTTATTATAAATGGATTTTATTTTCTCCACAAACAAATTGCATTCACCAATAATATCATCGACCCCTTTAAAAACGTCCCTTATGACAAACACACATTCTTACATGGTAAAAAGTAATTCAAATTCCATTTGTACTGTGTACAGTCACATTTTTTCCCATTCACTGAATTTTGGTCAAGTACCTTTAGGGATGTTTCTTCTTTGCAAATTAAATACATGTTTGTTTTTATTTTCCAGGGAATACATTTATCCAGCTATAAATTCAAGGAATCTCTGCGTGTACAGTGGCAGGTGTACTGCTGAGGACACAGAAAGGTGTGCAGTGTAAAGTCGATCAGATGAGCGCTTCCATACAGCTAGCCAAGCAGTCAGACCAGTGCTGTAGTCCAGGCTTTTTTTCTTCAGACAGTATACCATAAGTATTCCCTGTGCAAGTATAGGCTATACGCTTGTGCGTGGTCACTGGATGAAATGACTAGCAGACGGTATACGCTTTTTTCCCCCCGTAAAACTTCGGCATGGCATACTACATAACGTATATAGAGCGTCGCAGTCCCGCCCCTTTCATGACAACGCCAGGCCCAGGAAATGGTTCCCAATGCATTTTTTCCCCCATAGACATTTCAAAACTTATTTATTTAAAGACCTTATAAGCGTAGTACTATATATATATATATATATATATATATATATATATATATATATATATATATATATATATATGTATGTATATATTTTGGACCAAACAAATAATTACAGAAGAAATTAAGAAGAAAAACAAAAAAGTGTTGTAACCTGCCGTTTTCTTCTTCTTTCTAATTATTTGTTCAGCCCGAAAAATTGTGTTTGTTGTCATGATTTGTCACGACAAGAGTTGGCTTTGTCCGCGGCGTAAACGTCTTTAAAACCCATTTTGGGCGGGAACCCCTTTTGGTGTTAGCATTATGTTATGCTTTAGCTATTGAAAAATAGCAGATCTACAAGCTCATAGCGGCGCGCTACGAGGTTGTAGGTCTGCTATTTCTTTTAAACCGTGAAAATGCCGCACAAATCTTTGAATATATATTCTTTCAGATGACTTTTTTCAGGCCTAAATGGGTTAAATAAATACTTTCTGAAAAGTCTATGGGGAAAATGAACAGGGGATTTATATCCCGGGGTCTCTCGAGGGGGGACGGGACTGCGACGCTCTATAGCGGTAGATTACTACACGACTGAATCAGACCAATTTCTAACCCCTTTTTGATGTTTTAAACATGTTATAATTTAGCTATTGAAAAATAGCAGATCTACAAGCTCATAGCGCGCCACCGAGTGGCGCGCTACGAGCTTGTAGGTCTGCTATTTTGTTTTTAATCGTGAAAGTTATTTTTATTCCGAAAACTGTCAGGATTTAGAATACATTTGTAGAATCGCTACCAGGTAAAAATAGGCTAAATGAGCATGTGCTCCGGATGGGGCACAGCACTAGAACAAGCACAGTTGTCTGTGTGTAGACTAGAGGGTAATAGATGGTACAACTGTGAGAAACAGTTGAGAAAAGTCTTCCAGTTTAGTCACAGAAAACAGTGAGAGGTGTGGGCACAGATGGAGGAGCATGTAGATGGGTCTAATGCTCCATTCCCCCCCTAGCCCCGCTCGGAACCCGACGTAAAGTTTCTGACATTTGGATGACTTTACACGTAGGGTCCCGTCCCATCTCTCCCACGCTAAATGTTACGCGGACGTACATACCTTCGGAAACGGCTTTGGAGTGATTGTGATACGTTTCAAAAGAAGCATATATAGGAGCCACCGACGGTGGCTAGCTCGTTCCTGCCCTCTGATCTGCTCTGTCGCAGCTATATAGCCACTGTCGGTGCGGGAGGCGGTACAATGGGATGTCAATAAGGAAGTCAAGGAAGGAAGGAAGAGAGAATTTCGGAGCTGCCAAAACGGTCAAACACAGAATTAAAAAAAATACTTAACGGCTTCTGCGCCAAAGGAAATTTCTCCGACGTTTCCGTCGTCTTCTATAGCTCCTATATGCTTCTTTTGAAACGTATCACAATCGCTCAAAAGCCGCAGCACTGACGTTTCCGAAGGCATGTACGTACGTGTAACATTTAGTGTGGGAGAGACGGGACCCTACGTGTAAAGTCATCCAGCGGGGGCTCCATTCCCCCAAACCACCAGGAAAAAGATCATTGTGGCTTTGGGTCTATTCGGGGTGAGATGGGACATCGAGAGCAACATGCACGCACGATTTGCACGTGCGTACACATACGCACACAAATGCACACACAGTCACACACACACACACCGGTGTGTCAGAATCTATGACAGGTTTGGGCTGGGGGCGGAGCTGGGGGCGGAGGTGCTGCTGTCCTGACTGGCTGCTTGGCTCCCTCGGGGCGGGACCTCGATGATGCGGGGCTTGTCTATGATGCGAGCGCGGCGGTCGCCTTTCTCCACGATGCCGATGATCCAGGCTCCGCCCACGGAGCCCTGGCCTCCGAACCCGGAGCCCTGGCTCTTCATCTCGGAGCAGAACTTGGCCGCCTGCTCTCTGGGCAGACACACCAAAAGACCACCTGGTGGCAGGAGGAGGAGGAAATGATCAAAACACTCACACAAAACACCACCGAAGACAGATGAATCGTTCAATGAGTCAATTTGGTTTGAGGGTTTTATTTTACCCCATTCTGACCTGAGATCAGATTCATACGAGGTTTCCACTGGACACACACTGGTCTGATTAACCCATTCTGACCTGAGATCAGATTCTAAAAAATGTCAGTCGTTCTTCGATTCTTCGAAAAATAGCAGACCTACAAGCTCGTAGCGCGCCACTCGGTGGCGCGCTATGAGCTTGTAGATCTGCTATTTTTCAATAGCTAAAGCATAACACCAAAATGGGTTCCCGTTCAGAATGGGTCAAGGAGATAAAAACAGACTAGCTCTAGTCCCACTAATAATCTATTGTCTCTTTGTTCATTCATACCAGACGTCTCAGCCGACGTCCCCTGAACCAGGTTGAACAGGTTTCCGCAGGCTTTGCTGATGGCGGCCATCTTGGCGATGATGGGCAGGTTGTGGATGACGAAAGCCACCTCGTTCTGCTGCTGCGCTGCCATGGTGTTGGCATGGCCCAACAACCCGAAGCCCGTCACGTCTGTCGCCGCATGGGCCTGGAATCTGTGCATGAGGCCCGCCGCTGCCAACACAAACATGCATTGGAGAATGATGGATTAAAACTCTTTCTGGAGCCGTTTACTGGTACGGTACCCAATTTCTACATGCTCAATGGCTAACCGCCCTCCCAGTACAGATCCTTACCCTGAACTGAACCCCAGCGAACCCAACCTAATGCACAAACAAACCCATTTTAAATAGTTAAACTTAATCTGTCTCGAACGTCACACGTAAACTATTTTTAAATTTTGGCTCTGGCTGATGCAATGTAGGACGGTAATAATATTGCAGTTTCAGGATCTGCTACCAAAATAGTTTTATGTGGAAGAGCTTTGATATTAAAAAAAAGAAAGAAAAAAAAGAGAGTAAAAGGCTAAAGGCCAAAAAACAAAATCATCCTTTTCAAATTATTCTCATCTCTGGGAAGACAGCACTGTCTTCATAAACACTTTAACCCCTTTTGGTGTTTTAAACATGATGTTATAATTTAGCTATTGAAAAATAGCAGATCTACAAGCTCATAGCGCGCCACCGAGTGGCGCGCTACGAGCTTGTAGGTCTGCTATTTTTGAAAAATCGTGAAAATGTGCCTTTTTTGAGAACCACTGATACAGAAACATAAGGTTTTTCAGAAAGCTGGATTTTTGAAAATTTCGACGTCAGGCCTAAATGGGTTAAATCCATGATTAATTTACCTGTGCGATTTAGTGTTGCCATGGAGAACATGGCCTCCTGGTAGGCTTCCTTAACGTCGTCCTTGGTGACCACCAGCTTTATCTTGTTCCACCTCTCCGTCTGGGAATGACGGCAATGAAAGAATAAGAAGATACAGTTTATTATAGTGTGTGAGGAGATAGAACAATCTTTCATGTAGCAATAAAATGTATATGTGGGCCCGACGGCCTTTACTGCATGTCTCTCTCCCCATGTCCTGTCAGCCTACTGTCTATCCCTCCATAAAGAAATATATAAAAACTAAAAACTCTATAACCCAACAGCAAAAGCATGATTATTGACTGACCTGGTCCAGCCACTGGTGAGCATTGACAGCCACCTGTGTCCCCAGAGGTTTGGTCAGAACCAAGACATCACCTGGTACTGCTCCATTTGGCCTAAAAAAACACAGACACATTTTAGAGGAGTTTCCTGGGAAACTATTATTTTGAATGCTTCAGTTGATGTCGCACTACCGTTTTTATAGTCAGCATAACTATAAAG
This sequence comes from Protomyctophum parallelum, assembly GCF_964188405.1. Taxonomy (NCBI): domain Eukaryota; kingdom Metazoa; phylum Chordata; class Actinopteri; order Myctophiformes; family Myctophidae; genus Protomyctophum; species Protomyctophum parallelum. The sequence continues at coordinate 4,899,276 of NC_139705.1, forward strand.
TACAATTTAAATTAATATTTTATTAACTTGTGGCTGCACTTTAACAATTATCAATGGAATTATTTATTCCTAGATTTTAATTACGCATGGGTATCGGATCGTTACTCTGTATCAAACGATACACAAGTTGTGGGTCGATCCGTGATGTCATTAGTATTATGGCCAAGGCCATATACTGATGACATCAGATTCAGATTCTTCATTATCCAACAGCGTGACAGCCCGTGTAGCCCTTCGCTAAGTCCCTCCCCAACCCGTCCTGGTCCAATAGCCATGTTAGCAGCGAGGAGACAGGGCAAGCTGTCCTTCTCCCCCATTGAGATGCATGTTAAATGACACGATTCATCCATATAAATAATCGATCATTTCGGTAGCAAAACCTTCAAAGTGTCTTCTAAATCTAGTCAACCAGACAAAATGTCCATGACATTATTTAAATAAACTAGAAATACAAGGAAATTCATGTTCAAAATGGTTCGAAATTCATTTCATGTCGCACGGTAAGACTACGGTCATTAGTGTTATTGCCATCACCTGGGTGGGTCAGTCGTGTAGCTTTCTCAACTTCAAGCTGTGTATGTGTTCAACAACACAGCCATGCGAAACCAACACTGACAGCCATGAGGTGGCCAAAGCTTGACCCGCATGGCAACAGTTGCTGAACTATTTGGATTGTGTCCGTGTCCAGTGAGTGCTTGGTAGTTTAAATCATCAGTAAAATCAGATTACTAAAAAGGGGAAGGGCCGGTGGAAGCGTTCATGAGGGGGAAAAGAAAAAGGATTTTCAAGCTAGCAACACGTTGAGCTTTGTTACCTTGTTGTAGATCTGTTCTGCAAAATTGTGACATATTGTGTAAGACCACTAGTCTGCAAAACTATTGCATAATAATAGAGTTTCATACAAACTGTACATTGTGTGCAAGTACATTAACCCATTCTGAACGGGAACCCATTTTGGTGTTAGCATCATGCTCATAGCGCGCCACCGAGTGGCGCGCTACGAGCTTGTAGGTCTGCTATTTTTGAAAAATCGAAGAACGACTGACATTTTTAGAATCTGATCTCAGGTCAGAATGGGTTAATCAGACCAGTGTGTGTCCAGTGGAAACCTCGTATGAATCTGATCTCAGGTCAGAATGGGTTAACGGTGCAGAGTTATTGGGAGCCAGCTGTGAGTGAGACCCTCCCCAACGCTAGGCTCCGAACTCCCATGGGTGTCCACCCCTTAATTCCGGCGGACAGATGAAAGGACAGATTTGTCCCGTCGAAGGTGCAACACACAGCTGTCTGAGACTCACATGATGAACTCGTTGGGCTGGCAGACAACTGAGGCCACGCCTCCAACAATGATCCATGGATTGACCACCGTCTGGCCGCCCGTCACCGAGGTCCCGCCCTCCTCCGCAGCGTCACGGAACCCTCGCATCATCAGTGGCATCACCTGCTCGCGCTCCTGTTTTACACGTGCAGCAGAAACGGGTTAACCCATTTAGAACCGAGTTAAAAACGTTCACTTTGAAAGAATGTATATATTCAAAGATTTTAGCGACACATTTTTTTTACGATTTTTCAAAAATAGCAGACCTACAAGCTATGAGCTTGTAGATCTGCTATTTTTCAATAGCTAAAGTATAACATGATGCTAGAAACACCAAAAGGGGTTCCCGTCCAGAAATGGGTTAAAACAAGGAATGATTGATTCCAACAGGAATTCAAATATACATGCTGGATGTTACTAATTGTGACATTTTTTTTAACCCATATAGGCCTGACGTCGAAAAAAGAAAAAGAAAACGATCGCTCTGAAAGAATATATATTCAAAGTTTCAAAATTTGCGCCACATTTTCACGATTAAAAAAAAATAGCAGACCCTACAAGCTATTAGATCGGAGCTTAGAGCTTGCAGATCTGCTATTTTTCAATAGCTAAAGTATAACATAATGTTAGTTATAACACCAAAATGGGTTAAAACAAGGAATGATTGATTCCAACAGGAATTCAAATATACATCTGTGAATGAACTAAAAGAATTGCATTATTAGTTCAAAAGTGTTCGAATTAATATTTTGGACTGGATCTATTCCCTGGTACTGAATAAATAAAGGAAAACATACAGCATATGGTCACCACCCAACCACTAACACACTGTCACTCACATGCAGATACCTTGCATCTCCATAATGATATCTTTATTGATGTTTTTAATAAATGAATGATCTCTTTTATACTTGGTACTATGACAGTGATGCCACGCAAAAGTATCACAATGTGCTATTTTTAAAACAATTTCTATTTAAAAAATATTTGAAAATATTTGCTTAACCCATTTTGGGCGGGAACCCCTTTTGGTGTTAGCAACATGTTATGCTTTAGCTATTGAAAAATAGCAGATCTACGAGCTTGTAGGTCTGCTATTTTTGAAAAAAAACGAAGAACGACTGACATAGCAACATGGCTTTTTCAGAAAACTGTCAGGATGTAGAAGACATTTTTAAAATTTGATCTCAGGTCAAAATAGGTTAAAAGTGGTCTGTGGGTTTTGTACATATTTAACCGATCAAAAATATGAAAGAGCTTGTGAGTTGTGAGTAAATAATAACTATGTTATGTGTAGTTTGGACATGGAAGATTTCAACCAGACAAATACCTTTTCATTCATCTTCTGACTGACACTGAGCAGCATTAGCATGTTGTCACATTCGGTGATGCCCATGGCGTAGAGATCACTGAGGACGTTCGCACACGCAATCCTCCCCTGTGAGAAAAATACAGAGGTATAAATTAAATAGAGAAAAGCAAGGAAACGACCGGTGAGGGGAAGGGGAGAAAGAGAATTTAATGTGTGGATCCACATGGTTTTAAAGTTAACCCATTTTGACCTGAGATCAGAATTAAAAAAATTCTTCTACATCCTGACAGTTTTCTGAAAAAGCTATGTTTCTGTCAGTCGTTCTTCGATTTTTCAAAAATAGCAGACCTACAAGCTCGTAGCGTGCCACTCGGTGGCGAGCTATGAGCTTGTAGATCTGCTATTTTTCAATAGCTAAAGCATAACATAGTGCTAACACCAAAAGGGGTTCCTGCCCAAAATGGGTTAAGACATGTAAACTGCTTGATTAATGTGTCACACTAAATTGCAGAATCCATTTAATTCAGTTTGATTGAAAACCGATATATTGGACTGGTTGTGTCAGAACAAAACCAATATATTGGAAATAAAATAGTAAGACTGGTAGAAAAATACAGACGCCAGATCTGAAATAGCAGCTGGTGCAACTCTTGAGGAGTCTTGCATTAGTTACACGTTTATAAAAGCTTATAGAGAAAGTTAGGTCAACATAAAATATTCATTGTTTTATTGTGTAAACGTGTGGACAGTGAATCATGGTCTAGTTATTTCCCAAGACCAATTGGAGGCCTATTTCATTGCCTTGTGATACATACTGATCACAGAGGACAAATGAGGTGAAACGTTGCACAAACAACCCATTGAGAAACATCATGGAAATTAAATGAACATACTAGTGTATGTATCTATCTTTCAAACTTAGTACACTAAAATAGATCTGAACGTCTTACAATGAAACAAACAAATGCAATTAACATTATTTGATATTTTGGAGATTAAATGTAACATTCAATGGATATCTTTCAGTTTAAACCCATTTTGGGTTTTTTAAACATTGTTATAATTTAGCTATTGAAAAATAGCAGATCTACAAGCTCATAGCGCACCACCGAGTGGCGCGCTACGAGCTTGTAGATCTGCTATTTTTGAAAAACCCGTGAAAATATTTATTTCAGAAAACTGGGAGGATTTAGAAGAAACTTTTTAAATTTCGAGGTCAGGCCTAAATGGGTTAATGCTGGCTAAAACATTGTATAGTAGTAGTAGCACTCACCATCATGTATGGATCCTCCACTAGAGGGTAGAAGAAGTCTGTGGTTTGGACCAGTGAGAGACCACCATGCCTTAGAGGTATCACACAGGAGTCCATTCCTATACCTGATGACAACATTCACAAGTTTACGAAACATTTACAGTTGGGACAATGGTCGGTCCATATATATATATATATATATATATACGCCAACTCTTTGTTCATTTACCACTATGTTAATAACATATGCATACCTTCCACAATTCACTGCCAGCATACTGCACAGCATATTGCACCAAAACACAAAAGGCATTGACACAATGCCCAGAAATAACTCCTAGTTAATTGTTAACACGTTATATACGTGTATAGATGTTTTCTATACGTTTCGCCATATGAAAAAGGTGCATGGTCCCATTGTTATTTTTGAATGAAACATTCAGAGTTAAGTAGAGACAAAGACGTTTTACAGAATTCCAGACGCATGTACACAATATTTGGGAAAAGGATCAAAAGGCTGAGATCCTGCTTAGTCATCCGTCCCATGACCTGACACTTCAGTTGAGTAAACTTGTTACTCATTAACTTCATATCACACAAGTTTGCTGACATGATGAAACTTTCTGTATTGTAATGTACAGTAGAGCTGTAAACAAACGGGAGTAACTTTAATTTAACAGTGCCTTCTGAGATTTTATTCCCCCACAACCGTCTGGGAACAACTGAGTGATGTAACATGATGTAAACGATCATCATGGTGCTCCTGTGAATGAATGATGTAAGGAGTGAGGTTCTTGCTATCCTAGTGTAGGATAGCATGTTTGCGTAGCTACAGCAGCTGGCTAACAGGCAGGCATAGTCCCACGAAAACATCATGACATATGTTTCAAAGCTAGCGATGCTAATCTCAGATAGCCTTCAATCTGACAACATGCGCTCGTTCAATATTCTCCCTTCACCTAGTCGAGGACCGCCGGGCAGTTGACCGAACTCTGAGGCTTGGTCTCCGGCCTTCCCTCCATCATCCCCGGCGGACCGGTCGGGCTCCAGTCCCTCCAGGAGTTTGAGCAGAGCCTCCTGAGGGACCTTGCAGCCTCATCCTTTCAGGTCGGAGAAGCCAGTGAGCCGGAATCCGCGCTCCAGGCCGTGGTCCTCCGGCTTGAACGGCTTGTATCCCGGGGGAAGGAGAAGACACCCCTCGGTCCCCACAGCCTCGGCTGGTGGGGTCGGGGCTGTTGAGCCAGACATCGCCTGTTTTAGAAGGAAGACCCCGAAGAAGGCGGACGACGCACGCCGGCCAGGAGGAGGAGGAGGAGGAGGAGGATGCGAGACGAGAGGAAAAGCTCCAGATGCAGATGAATGAAGTGGCAGTTGGCTTCACGCGCTACACTCACTGCTGGCAGGAAGACAAGAAGACACCGACTTGACCGTAGAGCCTGGAATGGATTGTATACTTCGTCGCACGGAGTTGCCGCGCACCACACACACACACAGCAGATCCACAAGCTCACACATTCACAACGTGTGGCGCGTGCGACGCGTCGTGAGCTTGTAGATTTGGCATTTGTGTGTGGCGCGCGTCTGCGCGACACCGTCATACGGCGGAGCATCATGACGAGGTGGAGCGGTCCACTATTGTCGTCACGATTGTGCCTTTAATTAGCACAAGTACAGTTACTTGCACACATATCACAAATTGTCCTCGCTGTATTTTTTATTTATTTATAACATTTTGATAGTACGCCCAGGCATTACATCAAGTAATAGGGGAACAATGGCTACACGCTCCCCTACGTCGTCGAGAATGGTCTCTTCCCTGTGACAGTACTTCCTTTTAGAGCGCCCCCCAACGCCTTGATCATGACATTAAAGCACAACAAATGCATCATATAGGCTTCAATCATATTGGTATTTAATAAATCTCGAATAATACAACAATTTTAAACAATATTCTCTGCACGAAATAATCTATAATTACAGACAATATTCACACACACACAGATGGAAACTCAATGTGCTATTAAACATTCTGCAAAAAACAGGTGCTGCCAAAGTTAAAGATAAGACAGAATATGGGTTTGTGTGGGGGATGTTTTTTGGGAATCGGGGATTAAAAGCAGTAATGTTTCCAGGGTGTACACACACTACTTTTCTCTCTACTTATATAGAGCATACCCATCTCTAAAAGGCCATTAAAATAACACACAATACTGAGGTAATGTAAAATGGCAATGATTACAACCAGCAGTATTTGTTCCATATACCGTACTTTTTTTTTTCACGAAGCCTTCCAAAAGATTATTCACATTTTCATTCATCAATCCCTAACCCTGTTTGCAGGCAATAGTGCAGTGCACCTCCGAGTGGACTCAAAAAGCATCATGTAATCAACTTAAAGCATAACATTTTCATATACTATGAATAGTGGGGTCACAGTATAGTATACCCACCCACTCTCCGTCCCCCCCCCCCCACATCAACTGCCTGCCGCTACATAACCGGAGGAAGGAGAGAAGGTGCTCAGGCAAGTGGTTGGCTAATGTGTACACTACATACACTAATAGTGAAGACGCGTTGATTCACACCGGCAGCTTGATAGTCTGCCATCTCAGAGGCAATGACGGGACAAGTCATGGAAACAAATACATCTGGGCAAAGAGGAAGAGAGGGTGATGGTGTGGTGGAGGGAAGAGACGATAGGAAGCATTTACAGACCAAAACGGAAGGAGAACACATGGATAAAGTAGCATGGACGAAGAATATATACTGTATATGGAGCAGTTCTATGATAACATTGTCATGTACGTGGATTGACGGATGGGATTCATTGATGGACTTTATTTCGTGTGTTCGTGTGTTCACCTCGGTTTTCCAATCTGATTGCCGTTTGTATTGATTCCGTCCTTTTGGGAGTTATTTAAGGGAGAACGTCTGAAGAACGTCTGTTTGTGCCATGAGCATTGAGGTCACACATTGGACAATGAATGTATATTTATGCGTGCGTGTGTGCATGTGTGTGTGTGTGCGTTTGAACATGGGCGGCCACCATGCTTGTGTGCTACTGTATGCAGTCCATGACGTGTATCTGAAGTGTGTCCATATCTGGAGCCTGGTATTGGCACTTGGGACAGCGATAGTCGGGCAGCTCCTCGGCCCCGGCCCCGCCTGGGGGAAGACCCTGACTGCGAAACGAAGAGGGAGGGGGCGCCGTGTTGAAAGCTGCTCCAGGGAACACATAGGTGTGTGTGTGTGTGGGGGAGACAGAGATACAGAGAAATTATTAATACATAAACTGTAATATATGCCAATACAACTTTGGTTAAATAACATCAGGACAAGGACAAGGGTCCATCGATTAACCCATTTTGACCTGAGATCAGATTCTAGAAATGTCTTCTACATCCTGACAGTTTTCTGAAAAAAGCTATGTTTCTATGTCAGTCGTTCTTCGACTGACATAGGGGTTCCCGCCCCAAAATGGGTTAAAAACAAAACACAAAAGGGGTTCCCCGCCCAAAATGGGCTAAAAACAAAAACACAAACAAACATTGAATGATTTATTTTATTTTATAGAATGGACCCTTTTCATAGTCGTGTGTCATAGCAGGGTAATGACAGCTACAGCTAATTAAATTAATATCAAAGCCGTTTGGTGTAGGTGTACGGAAGAGCAAGCAGCAGTGAATATTTGTGCCTTGCGTGGGGGATTATTTTGAGTCCTTACATAGTCCCTGCTTCGGTCTATAATGTGCTCTAACTGTAGCGTGAGTTTTAAACTATATGATCATAAATTCATAATTGAAGTATACAGTATACCACTGCCTCAGTGCCTGTGCTGGCCAATCTACAAGCTCACACCGCGACGCCTTGCTGTTCTCTGCTGTATAATTCCGTGGAGTTCTCGTCTGAAAACCAGGGCTGGACTGGGTCAAAAAATTCAGGGCTAACATTTGTAGCAAGGGGGGCGGCTCATTCATTGGGTGGCCCACTGCCCACTGGCCTGATAATCACAGACGAGTTTGCAAAGCAGTGCTTCGAACGATGACGTCATGTTGTCCCGTTTAACTTTCAATGTGATATATATCCATGCACAATCGTGTTTACGTTTACAACTCAAATGTTCTGGCGGAAGTATAATCCTCTTTCGAGAGGGGTCGAGCAGAGGAGGAAGAGCCTTCTTCAGGGGTCCGATCCCAACCGGACGGATCGCGACGGATCACGTATCCGACGTGACGCAAGGGGAGACATTTGTTGCGTATGTCTTCTTGTGTCGCTTACGTTCGACTCTGTAAAGCACTTGACAGTGAGAAGTTTCACCAGGAGGATGTAACGCATGTGGTGTGCAGAAACCTTCCGTGAGTGTCTCTTACTTTGGACCATACATTAAAAGGTTCAGGACACACACAGCATGCATATTCATCTCTGAATCTATACCACAGAAAGCTGTCCGCCTTTCTCTGTGCATGTAATATACTGTAGGTATTTCTATGTGTGCATTTTGGGTTTAGAATTGTACCTTGTGGAGGAGCATTGTGTGGGGGCCGTGGGGCTCTGAAGTCCTCCAGGTGTCTCTGCTGCATCTCCTCCATACGCGCACTGAAACACACACACACACACACACACACACACACACACACACACACACACACACCTTTCTTCAGCTTGTCCAACAACTTTGTGGAAGAAACGTCAATGTTGGCAGGAGCCTCCCTCCTCTGTTCCATTTAAACGCCTGATTTATACCGCATCTTACAAACGTGATGAATGGAATGCAAGCAATGAAGTACAAATCAAGCTAAAGTGTCTTAAGCTAATGAGTCAAATCGATTTGTTTCATAGTTATAATGAACCCTGGCTAATAAAGACAAATATGCCTTAAAACATCACACTTGCCCTCTATAAAAAATAAAAAATAATCTATCCACCCATCTATCTATCATCTATCCATCCATCCATGATCCATCTATTTATCTATCTATTAGATTTTAAATATTATAAATATTGTATTTCTTTCATAAATAAAGAATCTTTCACTCAATAGGAACTGCTCCCGTCGCAAGTTGATGATATCATATGTGTGGTCCAGCCCTATGGAATGTACATGCAAATAAAAAAGTATTTAAAATGTTGCTTTGATGCTCATATTATCCTTAGGGAGTATTAAAGATGGAGTGCCATGATTTCTTTCCACCCAAAAACCTGCACATTTTACATTCTGCAAATAATGACAAAATAAAAGTTTACAGGACAGTACAGATTCTGGATTTGACGTGCCATTCCTGACAACGGGAACACCTCGTGAAGCCTCATGAAGATCATGCTGACCTACAATCTGACTTGCTAACTGATACATAAAGTAAGGCAGAGATTTGGCAGCAGGACAAGGTAAACAATGGAGTGAGATGTAGAATTCTTTGTGTCATAACATCAGTAGTCATGATGATTTTAGTCATCATTATCCAATCTGTTTTAGTCATCATTATCCAATCTGCAGTGTAGTGCAATACTCCATAGCGTGTGAAAGATCTTTTTGTAAACACTAGTGTTGTATCTTACACTTTATTTAGAAACAAAACTAAGGGCAGACAGAGGGGAGACGTGATGACAGAAGTCAAATTCGGGTCCTCGCGACTGCAAAGAGCATATGGTCAGTTTTACGATTGGCCGAGCCACCAGCAGGCACCCTGTGAAAAACTCCCGACTCCTTCTACACTTAAAATCGTAAGTTTGAGCCGCATTTTCTTTAGTGTGAACGATGCCTGCAGGCTTCGCTCACTCACCGAGACGTTCCTTCCTGTTTGAGCCTCTCGTTCTCAGCCAGGGCCTGACTCAGCTGATCCTGAAGCTCCTCCTTCCGCTGGTGAAGCTTCTCCCTTGCCTCACGCTCCGCTAGGAAGTCTGCCTTGTAGATCTCAGCCTGAGTGAGTAAACCACACACACACACACACACACTTACTACTATACTTGTGAGGACGTCATCAAACATGTTAACCCATTTTGACCTGAGATCAGATTCTAAAAATGTCTTCTACTCTACATCCTGAGAGTTTTCTGAAAAAGCTATGTTTGCTATGTCGATTTTTCAAAGAATAGCAGACCTACAAGCTCGTATTGTAGATCTGCTATTTTTCAATAGCTAAAGCATAACATAATGCTAACACCAAAAGGGGTTCCCGTCCAGAATGGCCATTTTAACATTTTCTTTTGTCATTTTTAAGTCTAACTCTACAAGAAGCTAGTAGATTGGTATAAATCAGCATAAATCAGGCATAACCCTAAACAATCTCAAACTGTCTAATCCTAACCCCAACCTGAATCTTTTCCCAATTGTCAAATTGTCAAATTCTATTACACTTACCTTACCTCGCTTCTGGTTCCTAAATAACCTAAAAATCAGACCCGTCTGAACTGAGTGGTGCTGTACTGCACTCGTGCTGTACTGTACTGGCCCTCCTCCCTGGCCTGTGTGTGTGTGTGGCTGCGCAACAGTGACACTTGGTGGTAGGCATGTAACGATATATCGTATATCGATATTAATCCCGACGATTTTCTTTTTAGGGGGGCTAGTGTGATGTGAAATGTGAGCTTTAGTCATATTCCATCATATTCATATTTTTTTGGAGAGAAATGAGTCACTTTCAGTAGTAGAGCACTGTAGAGGGGAGCTGTGTGTGTCTGTGACTGTGCCCAGGTGATGATGGTCGTTGATGCTCATCAAGGAAGGCAATTATGTTTCTGCACTGTCAAAAGTAATGCTACTTCTTTTGCAATGTGGTTAAATGAGGGGGGCGGGGGGGGGGGAGATAAATTATATAAAACTTTAAAAAAACGTATTTAAAATATATATCTTTTTTATCGTGAAAAATCGTATCGTGATACGAATCGTATCGTGAGTCGAGTGAATCGTTACAGGCCAACAAACGCTAAAACGCTATTTCCGTGCTCGGGCGGACAGACCCAGCCAGCCAGCCAGCCAGGGACACACATTACTGTACCACTCAAAGATGTGACGATGTGTGTGTGTGTGTGTGTGTGTGTAGCTGTGTACCTGTGCAGTGAGTACAGGCACAGTCTCCAGGGAGCCTCTCTGCTGCTCCACCTCCTCCTTCAGTTTATCAATCAGATCCTGTTTCAGAGCCAGCGCCCTCTCTGCCTCCTCCAGTCTGCTGCACAGGTCTCCCCCCTGAATGACACCACAAACAGGGTTGGAACAGTTCATCAAACTGATACATCTAACCCATTATCAAAAAGTCATCGATAAAAAACGTGAAAATTAAAAAACAACGTTCGCTCTGAAAGAGTTCAAAGATTTGTACCGCATTTTGTGATTTTTCAAAAATATCAGACCTACAAGCTCGTAGCGCGCCACTCGGTGGCACGCTATGAGCTTGTAGATCTGCCATTTTAATAGCTAAAGTATAACATAACACCAAAAGGGGTTCCCGTCCAGAATGGGTTAAAGAAACTCGGTATACATTTTTCTCTTTCAACATAGCAAAACAAAACAGATCAACAAGCTCAACACGTTCCATTGCGATGCTTGTAGATCAACTAAATTAAGTTCGCTCCTATGCCACCAAAATGTGGAACGCCCTACCAACGGTCATTAAGACATGCGAATCCCTTGATTCCTTCAAAACCGCTCTCAAAGGGCACCTACGATGTAGGTGCCCTTTGTGTATATTTGTATGTCTCTAAATGTTATGATGAATTGAACAAGGTGGACCCTCTTGTAAACAAGTGTAGTGTTTTATCGGTCGTCCACTCACAGTTCAGTTAATAAATACTTCAATCAATCAAGCTATTTCTGCTATTTTTGTCTGACTCCAATAAAGGTATTAAGTGGTTAATCAGATTAATCAATTTAGTCAATTATAAAACAATGTGGGGGTCACGGTGGCACAGTCGGTAGTGCTGTCGCCTCACAGCTAGAAGGTCCTGGGGCACTGGGGGCGTGTTCCCTGGGGCCTTTCTGTGTGGAGTTTGCATGTTCTCCCCGTGTCCCCTAGGGTAGGTACCCTCACAAAAACATGCCGTAATCCTGGTCTCTATACTACCTCCCCCTGATGGAGGGGAAAGGAACTGGTCGGAATAATCCTTCCACGCGCTACGTCCGGCCGGGGAAACTCTCCCCTGTCAAGTGAAAAGAATCAGTTTGGACTCCTCATGAATGAGGCCAGACCGCTGTCCCCCCAGGTTGGCAGAGGAAGTGTAACGCCCAGGATTACATTAGATAATGGACACTGGGTGAAAGAATGGGTTACAAAATTGTGGGATAAAACATAAAAAAAGAATATATATATATATATATATATATATATAAAACAATGTATTTGCATTTTTTTCATGTCGATTCATTGAATAATTGCTCGGAAGATAATCAATAGTTGCAGCCCTGCACATAAACACAATTAATGCAACAATCCGAGACTTATTTGAAAGAATACAATGTTATCCCATTCTGAACGGGCACCCATTTTGGTGTCGGCATCATGTTATGCTTTAGCTATTGAAAAATAGCAGATCTACAAGCTCATATCGCGCCACCGAGTGGCGCGATACGAGCTTGTAGGTCTGCTATTTTTGTAAAAATCGAAGAACGACTGACATTTTTTAGAATCTGATCTCAGGTCAGAATGGATTAATCAGACCAGTGTGTGTCCGGCGGAAACCTCGTATGAATCTGATCTCAGGTCAGAATGGGTTAATGCAACAATCCGAGACTTATTTGAAAGAATACAATGTTATTGTATCTAATCTCCATGGTTGGAGGTTGTCTCCCCAGTAGGACACATACAGCACTAGTTGACGAGGTCAATAGAATTATTTGAAGCAGAGTAGTGCACCAAATTGGACACTCGATATGCAGCCCTCTTTATTGTAGTTTGGACATCACTTAAATTACTGTACCCATCTCATTCAGACGAGTGGGACACTGACACTGGCTGCGGTTACATGAGGGCTTTTTCATTCAGAATGAAAACTTCAGAATTAATTGATTCAGAAGTAAGTTTTTTGCTGCGTGTTTACATGGGAAATGGTCATTCCGAATGAGTGTTTACATGGACAATACTTTTAAATCCCATTATTTCATTCCACATCAGGTTTGGGGCTGGGAAGGCTTCTGATTGGACAGGGGGCGGGGCGGATATGTTTACGTCCAGTGGTGGAAAGTAAATAAGTACATTTACTTTTAGTAGTATTTCTACTTTACTTGAGTATTTCAAATTTCCAATGCTTTTACTTCTACTCCACTACATTTCAGGTAAAACAAAATAATAATAATAATAATAAAAACACTTTTATGCCATATTACTTTATATTTGATGTATCCTGTAGCCTATGAGAGGTTGCTCTCAGAGATGTGAAATTAAACATGTCTAGTTTCTTATAATTAATCGCAAAACAAGAGCATAATATAGCCAATAGCCATACCAATTACATGGAAACAAGCATGCACAGAAAGACCAGAATTAACTTAAATCCGAATGAGTGTTTACATGAGTCCACAATTGTTTCAATAGGATTTAAAAATGGAATAATCCGGTCAGTTACATCAGATCTAAGTTTAAATCAGATTGGCCATTTTCTTTCCGATTTAAGTTTTTGTAGGTGTTTACATGACAACTTTTTTTTTTTAAGATCTTTTTTTGCGGCTTACGCCTTTTATTGATCTTTGAAGGGACAGACAGTAGGCTGACAGGAAACGGGAGAGAGATGGGGGGATGACATGCAGTAAAGGCCGTGTCGGGTCCGGGAGTCGAACCCGCGGCACACTGCGACTGGATTACCAGTCCGGTGCCCAGACCGTTACGCTACGGCCTGGGCCTACATGACAACTTTTAATAGGATTTAACTTTTATTCTGAATGAAAAGGGGATTTAACTGTCCATGTAAACGTAGCCACTGTAACGTTAATTCTAACAAAATAGGGCAGGCAATTTGCTAATTGGTCATGCACTGTCTAGCTTCCCCCAGAACACACACACACACAGGACTCAAATATGCCTGCTATGCATGTATACAGGACTCGAATACTGTATGTCTGCGATGCATGTATACCTACAGCAATACGTCATGTCTGTGCAGTGTGTACATTGTGAATGCACAGATGAGAACATACACGCAAGTAGACCAATTAGGACAGGAAACATTTGAAAAATGGCAAAGGTACAGTAGTATTGTTGGTTTTACCTCATTCTTTAGTTTGGAGTCATAGTCCCTAAACAAACACGTGTAGGCATGCTGCAACTGTGTCAGCTTTTTCCTGGAAGAGAGAAAAGAAATAGGCACTTAGAAGACTTGCAAAACAGTATAGATTTAGATACATTCATTACATTCATACATGTTCTTACTTGAACGAATTCTAACTGCAAATAAATGTAGAACTGCCTGTAGGACCACTTTGTCAATAACGAAGGGCAGACTTACAAATCTGTAAATTAATCTTAGAAGATTAGTACAATTTGGTATATATCCAATATTAAAATGTGTAAATAATACTTATTATAATATATATATATAAATATGGCAGCAAGTAACAAGTAGTGTGCTCTTCTATATTGTATATAGGAGCTAGGTAGGAGAGAGAGAGTGTGTGTGTGTGTGGCATCAGACATAGTGGGCCATATTTTGCGTGCCTTAAGTACCAGGTCTTATTACTTAACTTAAGACCTGGAGGCATGATCAATTCCATTTGGCTATTCTGAGTGGCCAAAGAGCATTGACCACGCCTCCAGGTCTTAAGTTAAGTCATAAGACCTGGTACTTAAGACAAAAAATATGGCCCAGTGTGTCACATAAGAGTGTGTGAGCAGGTAGCTACAATGCAGAGTTTGGGCATTATTTGGACCCCGGACATATGAACACATCAGTCCCATTCTAGCCGCGCTCCCAGTACATATTAGGATCCATTTTGAAGATGTTATTGTTTGTTTTTAAATCTTTAAATGGATGCTTGTCGTCCCTAAAGCGAAGTGTAAGCAAAGAGGACAGCAAGCTCCAAAACTGTAGAACCAACTACTGTAGCTATCCTTGTCAAGCTAGCTCCAACACTACCCGTTTTTAAAAACACATCTTACAACTATCTTTTTATTCCTTGGCTTTTAAACCGTGATTAATTTTGTATTCCCGTTGAATTGTATTGTATTGGGTTTTTATTACTGTATTGCATTATGTTTTTATTATTGTTATGCCTAACTGTACAGCACTTTGGTCAACTCTGTTGTTTTTAAATGTGCTGTGCTGTATAAATAAAGTTGGATTGGATTGGAAATTGTACAAGGTTATAGAGATGCCAAATTATATTTCTACAGCTACACATAAAAGAAAATAGTGTAAAAAAAAACACAACGAAATGAATAGATGTAATGTTTTTCAATCAAACTGAACTGAACTAATAGTTCTGTGGAATAGGACACTGTGTATTTGTGCGGTGAGCTATCAGTGAGCTCACCGCTCCTCTGTGACAACGTGCCGTTCTGTTTTGAGTGCAGTCTCTAAGCTCTGAGTCTGCAGCAGAAGCTTGTCCACAGCCACGTTATGCTGCTTCCGCTGCTGTTCCAGCTCCCGTTCTGCTATCTGCAGGGCCTCCACCTTACTACACAGCCTGCATACAAAAGAAAACATATATTTCAATCATATGGTCACATTGTGCACAGGCAAATATAGGGTGCGTTCGGACATACGCTCTGAGAGCACTGGAGAAGGAGTGCTCAGTGCTCTCGGTTCGTTGGGAAATTCAGAACGGTCGGTGCGTTGCCATTGGAAGATTCAGAATACTATGCTATGCTCCCAGAGCACAAAGTACGTACACTGACTACTCTGTCAGTCCAGTTGAGAACCACTGCTCTAGAGTCTAGAGCAGTGGTTCTCAACTTTCTCAGGCCGTGACCCCCTCCAAAATAATCCTATTTGAACCGGGGACCCCCGTTTTTCAGTGAGACAGGCTGTTTTCACATGGCAATAGAGCGTCGCAGTCCCGCCCCCCTACCATGGCCCAGGAAATTATTCTCCGTTCATTTTCCTCATAGACATTTCAAAAAGTATTTATTTAAAGACGTTTACGCCGCGGACAAAGCCAACTCGAGTCGTGACAAATCATGACAACAAACACAATTTTTTGGGCCGGACAAATAATTAGAAAGAAGAAAGAAACGGCAGGTTACAACACTTTTTTGTTGTTTTTCTTCTTTGTAATTATTTGTTTGGTCCAAAATATTGTGTTTGTTGTCATGAGTTGTCACGACTCGAGTTGGCTTTGTCCGCGGCGTAACCGTCTTTAACCCATTCTGAACGGGCACCCATTTTGGTGTCAGCATCATGTTATGCTTTAGCTATTTAAAAATAGCAGATCTACAAGCTCATATCGCGCCACCGAGTGGCGCGATACGAGCTTGTAGGTCTGCTATTTTTGAAAAATCGAAGAGCGACTGACATTTTTAGAATCTGATCTCAGGTCAGAATGGGTTCATCAGACCAGTGTGTGTCCGGCGGAAACCTCGTATGAATCTGATCTCAGGTCAGAATGGGTTAAGTAAATACTTTTTTGGGCGGGAACCCCTTTTGGTGTTAGCATTACATTATGCTTTAGCTATTGAAAAATAATAAATATTTTTTTTTTAATCGAAGAACGACTGACATAGAAACATAGCTTTTTCAGAAAACTGTCAGGCTGTAGAAGACATTTTTAGAATCTGATCTCAGGTCAAAATGGGTTAAATCTGAGAGTGTACGGTTACATTTAATCAGTGTTACAATAGTATAGTACAATAGTATTAACAATAAGAAATGTACTGTGCACATTCCCAGAGCTGTACTTGCAAAGTTTCTCCATACTCACTTTTCTTCCATTATCTTGCGTTCATGCTCACTCTTCTCCAGGCAACTCTGTCTCTCTTTCAGCTCTCCTAATAAGGACGTCGCCTGGGCTTTCAGAGCCTCACAGTCCTTGGCCAGCTGCAGTACATAAAGGGGTGACGAGATAAATCACACACAGCTACCTGTATCCCGTATTCCCTTCTATTTGCATGTTTCTTCATGCCAATTAGACCTGAGTTAAAAATAAAGAATATACTGTATATTCAAAGATTTGCGCCACATTTTTACGATTTTTCAAAAATGGCAGACCTAGAAGCTCGTAGCGCGCCACTCGGTGGCACGCTATGAGCTTGTAGATCTGCTATTTTTCAATAGCTAAATTATAACATAATGATTAAAACACCAAAAGGGGTTCCAGCTCAAAATGGGTTAATGCCATCATGGATATTTTTCAAAAGGAGATTCAAATTATCCGCGTTGCCGATTAAGAACTGGTATCCTGTCCAAAATAATGTCATGCATTCTAAGAAAGAATTGTAGTTATTTGAAAAAAAGAAAGTAGAATCCTTTGCGATTGTAAGCTTTCGCCACGTCGGGTCTAAACACAGGTAGGGAATGTGTTTTATGTCGAATTGACCACTTACTTCTAATCAGTTAATCCTTCAGTCCAAGTGGATGTTTGTGCTAAATGTAATGACATTCCCTCAAGGTATTCCTAAGATATTGCGTTCACAAGGTTGGAACAGACATGCGGTAACAGGGAACCACGTGTATCTACTGTAAGTGGACGTTTGTGCCAAGTATTACTGTTCAAAATGTTGGGATTGATTGATACGTACATTACAAATCATATCACAAGAAACAAAGCCCAAACGTGCAGTGGGTGGTCATTGTCTTTATAGTATAACCGATACCCTGGCAGATCAGATTTTGGGCTGTGAGGGAAAACATTTTGAGTGTTGAAAAGATGCGTCCATCTGAAATGAGCTTTTAACGCTACAATCCGTAAATGTATGTTTGCGGTTTCCTCTCCTGATGGGAGACAATAGCAATGTCCAAATTACAATAAAGACAGCAGAGGATCTGTGATAGTAGTTTATGTTTTCATAATATTTTCTTTATGCCTCGCTTTTTTGCCATCTTTTGTATTAAACTGTTAATGTAAATCAGGTTCACCTCTCACAGACATATCATGACTTCTGGGACATGAAAAACCTGTTTACATACAGACTGCGACATATTGACCATGAAATTAATCACGAGGAAATTACAATCTAGCTATTTTATCACAGTCTGAATACACTGCCTTAATACGCCGTCTGAATACCCTGTAATTAATTAGTACTATTTATAACCTTCAGATTAGTGAGCCACTCTGACCTGGCCGATGTGGAACAATAAAATGTGGAACCATAGGTCGGTCCCAGGCAACGGAACAACTACAGTACACTGTGGGGAGGATGGAAGCGACGGCACTAGAAGTCCTCCCTTGACAACCCTTCAATAATCACAACAATGTATTTAATCATTCATTGATTCTGCGTTCGGTGCCAGATGTTGTTTCTGGATTGAAGCCAGTTTCTTCTCCATTTGGTTTTCGTATATTTCATATTTTGCTACCGATTGAACTGGTTAGTACGATTTTTATTTATTTAAAGCTATCAATCTGTGTGCACAGACTCGTAATAATGAAAGGCAACTGGATTCCAACCGCTGCAGATGTGCGATATTTTGTAACGCCAACATACAGATTGGTTCAAATAACCGTAAAATAAGTCCAGGAACCCATTTTGGTGTTAGCATCATGTTATGCTTTAGCTATTGAAAAATAGCAGATCTACAAGCTCGTATCGCGCCACCGAGTGGCGCGATACGAGCTTGTAGGTCTGCTATTTTTGAAAAATCGAAGAGCGACTGACATTTTTAGAATCTGATCTCAGGTCATAATGGGTTCATCAGACCAGTGTGTGTCCAGTGGAAAACCTCGTATGAATCTGATCTCAGGTCAGAATGGGTTGAGTACATGCCTGGGCACAGTCTTTGTCCTTCTGTTTGAGTAGAGCTTCAGTTCGGTCCCGCTGAGCTGAGCTCTTCTGGAGGTAATCCAGCTTCTCCTCCAGCTCCCGATACCTACACAGTACACACACACATGTCAGGAACATGAACATGCATTTCAAACTATACAAATGAAGCCAAGATCTGATCAGTTTTAAGTGGGCACTTTGAGAACAAATTGTTGGGTTATTCTCTGCTGCCGTGTATTTTATTTAGCAGCGTTATAAACCAGGGACGGAGTTGTTCAGTGCCGTTTCGTGGTGTACTGTACATGTACTGTACAGTCTATACTAGAGGGATGCGGGTACTGTTACGTTTCTGCTGACGATTGGTCTCCTTCTGTGAGGAGATACAGCAATACATAACAGAGAAACCCGGCTTAGATTGGCTTGACCTGGAGTTAAGATCACCGAAGTCCTGACGTAACTCGCTCATCCCTTCGATTCCCCTGGTCCGCGCCTTCGCGGAAGTAATTTCTCTATGGAGAATAACATGGGCTCATCTTAATATCGTCTCATATGAGCGTTGTGGTCCAAAAATAAACAAGCTGTCTCTGCGTTATTGTCAGGGAGGTGTCTCTGTATCGTTTGCAACAGTCAGTCACTCATATATGATACAGGCTGTTTCTAGCGAAAATGTAACTAATTCAGTAGCAGTAACATTTGCGTTTTCTCTCAGTCAGTTGATTCTTCATATCCATATGAGTGAAGCGGCCGGGATGACATGTTTATTTTTCAAACACAGTTCTTATATGAGGCGATCTGAAATCCCCCCTATGGGGATTATAATGCAAATAAAAAGTACATGAACCTGTGGATTTGTGCCCTCTACCGATATTGACGTCAGACTTCGGTGCTCTATTACCCTCAACTGTAGAATTCTGGGGCAAAATAGCATGGATAATCATCATCGGTGAACTTTTATCAATTAATTCAGCTTCATATTCAGGCAAAACGTACATCGTTAACAAACAGACCATGCACACGGGGGAAACGAGTCACAGTAGGCAAGCTTTCAGCTGGACCCTGGAGGTGTATTTAAGTCCTTTAACCCATTCTGGACGGGAACGCCTTTTGGTGTTTTAAAACCCATTCTGACCTGAGATCAGATTCATACGAGGTTTCCACTGGACACACACTGGTCTGATGAACCCATTCTGACCTGAGATCAGATTCTAAAAATGTCAGTCGTTCTTCGATTTTTCAAAAAATAGCAGACCTACAAGCTCGTATCGCGCCACTCGGTGGCGCGATATGAGCTTGTAGGTCTATCTGCTATCTGCTATTTTTAAATAGCTAAAGCACGACATGATGCTGACACCAAAATGGGTTCCCGTTCAGAATGGGTTAAAACCCATTTAGACCTGAGGACGATTCTACAAATGTCTTCTAAATCCTGACAGTTTTCTGGAAAAACCCTGTTTCTATGCCAGTGGTTCTCAAACATTTTCATGTCAAGGACCCCCAAAAATATATGAAATTGGCCACCGACCCAAATCTGAAAATGTGTAGTTCCAGGGACCCCCCCAGAAGCCAATATAATAGTTAAAAGAAATTAACGATTTTTCAAAAATAGCAGACCTACAAGCTTGTAGATCTGCTATTTTTCAATAGCTAAAGCATAACATAATGCCAACACCAAAAGGGGTTCCCGCCCAAAACTGGTTAAGATGCATGGGTATTGGGGTACTGTGCTGGAGCAATTAGCCCTTCGCTAAGTCCCTCCACAACCTATCGCTAAATCCCTCCACAACCCCGCGAGGAGACAGGTATTCAAATCAACAGTATTCAACAATCAACTTTAACGATCGTCCGACGGGAGTTTTCATGTTGCACGGTAAAGACTACGGTCATTAGTATTATTGCCATCACCAGGGTGGCTCACTCGTGTAACTTTCCCGACGTTAAGCTGTGTATGTGTTCAACAACACAGCCATGCAAAACAACATTGACAGCTACGTATGAGGTGGCAAAAGCTTGTACTGCATAGCAGCGGTTGCTAAACTATTTGGATTGGCATTGGACAATCGCTTTTTGGGGTGGGGTTTGTGGATGATATCCTGCATGTCAGCTGGTGAGTGAGTGGAATTTAAGCTTGGCAGCTTGCGGCAGGGAAACGTGATGTAGCACATACTCAAGTTTAAGCTATGGTGTTTCACCAATGCGGAGCAAGTACCGTACTCATTGAATATTATAGTCTAACACCCCCCCAGGGTCCGGCAAAACAAACACCCGGGAAGCAAAAAAGCTAGAAGCACAAAATAGAGAGAAAGCAGGCAGATACACTTAAAGACAGCGACAGAGAGAGACAGGCAGCAACAGAGAGCCACTGGCTCACCTGCCCTGCGTGGCCTGGAGCTGTTCTGTGAGTTTAGCCAGGTTAGAGCTATAGGGGGAGGAAAGAGGAAGACAGAAGAAGGGGGAGAAACATCTCAAATTTACTACGTGAAAGGAAACACACAGACGGTAAGAAAAAAAGCATGCAGTTGTACTTAGTTGACAGAGAGGATAAAGTCTGTAGATATCCACATAATTGAGATTTAAAAAGCAGTACTGTTTGCAGTGGCCGCTGGAGTAGTGAAAGAGGAGAGAGCAGATTAGTGGGGTTAGCATGACACAAAGAAGTTGGCAGCAATCAGCGATTTCGGAGTAGACCGGGTCATACCTATCGGAGGAGTGCTGCGCCTCTGAACGATGTTGAACTGCCTCTTCTGTAACACTGGATGCCTAATAAAACAGAATTATATAAAAGAAACCCTATGATCACAGACTATCAGCTGGACTTACAGCATTCAAACAATGTCACGATTCTGATTAACTGCTTAATTCACTATATCAGTCTAGCTGATATACGAGACTTTTTCAGTTTTATTTTATTTTATTATTAGTCTGGTTGAAAGTGATTAACCCCTTTTGGTGTTAGCATTATGTTACGCTTTGGCTATTGAAAAATAGCAGATCTACAAGCTCATAGCGCGCCACCGAGTGGCGCACTATGAACTTGTAGGTCTGCTATTTTTGAAAAATCGTAAAAATGCGGCACAAATCTTTGAATATATATTCTTTCAGAGCGAACGTTTTTCTTATTTCGACGTCAGGCCTAATAATATACACATTTCTTTCAAATTGATTTGAAAATGTTGATAAATATTAGTCAAAGCATTGGTAACCAGGGGGCTAGCCTAGGACTCGCGGTTGGCATTGGACTCAAACATCTGGCACCAGTTGGGATCTACTCTTAACAACCAAAACAATTATTATTATTTTTTTAATCCCCAATCAGCTTGTATGTAGACACATCTGTTGAGTTTGATGGACATAAGAGTGAGGGCTACCTGTGCCTGGGCCAGTTTGGCTCTGAGCTGGTCAATGCTACGACGCTGGTCAATGCTACGGCGCTCTCCCTCCTCCCTTTCTTTCTCCAGTTCCTCATTCTTCCTCCTCATTTCCCTCATGCCATCTTCCATCTTTTCTTTGTGGCTCTTCAGCAGCTGCAGGAATTCGTTTGCTCCCTCTGTGGGCTACGGGGGAAGGGGAAGCATAAAATAAATATTGGGATACACACTGAGGCAGCCATATTATGGCATTAAATCTCAAGACACTATTCTCAAGTGTTGAAAGCCTAAAACGTATGCAAGGAATCATCTCAGCGTGATCATTACACTGAGTTCAACCTATCAATAAAAGGCAGAAAAAGAAAAAGAAAAATCATTACACTGAGAAAGGCTCCGGCCAAAATGTGTATGTGCCAAACAATAAAGGAACCTTAAAAAGGACTTGTGAGTGAGTGCTGATGATCTTTTTGTTTTAGGGCGGATTCACACTGAGTCTGATTGATTCAAAGTGCTCCCGAATACGGTTCCCTCGTCCCTGCTGGCCATGATTCACATTGGCCTTGAATGAAGTGTACTAGGGTGTGGTGGAATCAACTGAAAGGGTACGAATGTGCCTCAGAGGGGCGCTGTGGATTATGGGGCTTTGGGAAGACTTCGATTTAGAGCACATAATAAAGTTTGGCTGTATTCCTGACGTTGTCTTGAATTATAATAATAACATAACAACAATACACAGCCAAAGCAGTGTGCGCTGATGGTCTTTGAAGTGACGTAACGTACGTATCCATGGTATGTTAACAGTGACGTCACTGACTTAACCCTTGGTATTTTTATCCTTGCAGAAGCGCATGTGTTTTTTTTGTTTGTGTTTCACGGCTGGCGCTACTCAAACACTAGCGGATTATCATTCCTTGTCAACATTCAAACTTCCCATGCCGTCCCGGGAATGGTTGAGTGTTTCCGAATGCCTACCCGGGACCATAGTGTGAATCCGCCCTTAGTGACACCCTCAGACATGGAGGCCAAACACCAAAGAACAGTGAAGAGGATACCAGTAGTATTTTAGAGGACGATGAGGACACAAAGCACGGTGAAGAAAAGTGAAAGCTGGGAAGTGAAATTAACAGGTAGGCTATGTGGACAGCAGTGTCTAAAATGCCAGCAAATCACCGGGGACAAGGTTCTGAAAGACTATTAACTCATTGACTGTCAATTGTCATTTCAAATCCAGCACTGCCATCATCTACTAGACGTCATTTTGTGTTTTCAGTGTTATAAATAATATATATATATATAATATAATCTTCTCTGCTTTTGGTTCCCAGACAGCGTTTTTGGTGAAAATAAGCTATATCATTGCTAGCCCTAGAACGGCTCTTGTTGTTTCATACAGTATGTACAGTATTTCACATACAGAGCCATAGAACACCCTGCTTAATTTCTGGTCGGACGAATTTATGCGCGGGCTAAATGTGATAAATGCTCCGTTTGTACTCGCCCATTAAAGGTATATTCAGTGATTTCACTTAATTCAAATATCACTTATTTTTTTGTTTTGTTGTGATAATCCTCCCTACTATAGAGTGTGCTGGCCATATAAGGAGTTCCTCCCTGTCCCCAGTTATCCCCTGGGGGTCAAAAAACCTTAGGTTTCGTTTTTGGCTCTCTATCCTGATTGGACGAAAGGCTGGGTCCCACAGCCAAAAACGAAACCTAAGGTTTTTTGAGTGAAATCACTGAATATACCTTTAAATAATTCCAAAGACGTGGAGTGAAATATGGTCCTCTAGTTTTATATCCATGTGAAAGATGATGATCTGGCACAAAACGTGTATTTAGTCAATTATCTCCACTTTTTCAAGAGATGCCCACGGACATCTTTCTCTCCGGGCGAGGGGGGGCCGGAATGATCGATGAACTGATTTTACAAATACGTCCTGTTTACCGCAGACGTGTTCCCAATTGACATGGGAAACACAAAGGTTTGGGTCACACAATTGGCAGGTGCCTTGCGATAGGTGCTGGGTAATCAATCACACCACCTGCCAATTGGAATTATTTAATGGGCGAGTACAAACGGAGCATTTATCACATTTAAGCCGCCGGTTTTAAGCCCGAACAGGATTTCAGTGAGACGTATCTATGCCTATGATACATGAAAATGTAGTATCATTAAATGATCACAGGCATTCTAGGTCTATATCATTGCGAGACCCTCGGCCTGGGCCATGGCTCAGCGGTCCAGGCACCTTGGCTGGTAATCCAGTCTGGCAGTGTGCCGCGGGTTCGACTCCCGATCCCGACGGCCTTTACTGCATGTCTCCCCCCCCCCCCCCCCCCCATATCTCTTCCCATTTCCTGTCAGCCTACTGTCTGTCCCTCCATTAACAGTTCTACAGTTTTACCCACTCTTTAATCAAATATTCTACGCTGCCGAGATTGTTTTATTACCTTTAGAGCATACGCTGAAGTATTTGCAGCTTTCAACGACAGAAATCCGGCGAACAATAGTCCGTCGGCATGTTATGATCCACCACACCAGCGGCCATTACAATGCGGTACAGGATCCGCCTCTATGAGGCATTGTAGTCCAAACAAACCCCCCCGTCCACTTACGTTGAGCTCAATTTCCCAGAAGCCCTAGCAGCCCAGATGATGACTTGATTTCCGGTTTCGTCATCACAACGCGACGGCCTCGTCATCAGGTCCCGGATAAATCCGCTGTTATTTTTAATTATTTTAAAACGGCAAATTAAAACGCATTAAACAAAAAGCGGGAATGTCGTATTACGCGCGGTGGAACCCTGGATTAAACAATTAGCGGCCGTCAAACTGTTAAAAAATAAATAAAATAAAGGCGAAAGCCACAAAAAAACTTTTTCTTTTTAAAGTCGAGACTCTCTTCTTTCTTTTGATATATTTGTTGTTTACATAGTCATAGAACAAAATATTCTGTGCGTCTTAAAAGATTAGCAAGAGTAGAATTAGTCTCTAGAG
This sequence comes from Protomyctophum parallelum, assembly GCF_964188405.1. NCBI lineage: Eukaryota > Metazoa > Chordata > Actinopteri > Myctophiformes > Myctophidae > Protomyctophum > Protomyctophum parallelum. Next base: position 4,924,363 of record NC_139705.1, read on the forward strand.
AAACTCCGGTCAGTTAATGAGTTAAGAGCTTGGGATGGTGATTGGTGTTAATTGGTATTGAGGGGGGCCTCACCTGGCTGCTTTCCCCGTCACTCCCCTCTCCCCAGAACTCTGTGAGTGAGGTGGGGGGAGTGGGGAGTGGGGAGTCACTACTCATGGAGCTATGCATGCTGGGCCTCACCTGGCTGCTTTCCCTGCCCCTCCCCTCTCCCCAGGCCTCTGTGAGCGAGGTGGGGGGAGTGGGGAGGTCACTACTCATGGAGCTATGCATGCTCGCGTCACCCTAGACACACAAACATGCCAGTTACATAATACACAAATAAACAACATCGCTGAATTATGAAATACAAACAAACACAAAGTACTCAAAATGTGCTCGGGTCCGGCATGATGGGAGCAAGAACCGTAAAAGATGGACAGGGCAACGCGTCTTACCAGGCTTCGTGGTGGAAGGGTCTGAGTGTGTTGATCCATCTCCTCCACGCGCTTCCTCTCCCGCTGATCTAGAGTCTGCAAGAAACAATAACAAAAGACAAAACTAAAACTATATGACGTGTTTATCGGGTGAAGGAATAAAGACAGGAACATGAGAAGTAAAGTCATGATTGTAAGCCGATATGAGGTCACTGTAACCTGTGGTGGCTCGACAGGGCCGTTCCGCCTCTGTTGCTCTTCAGTCTGGCTGGAGGAGCTGTGGCTTGAGGAGGAGGAGCTGGGCCCGTTCACCAGCCCCTGGAGGGAGTGGTTCTCCTGGGCGAGCCTCTCCACCAGCGCCCTGGCCTCCTGGAAGCGACAGCTGAGAAACTCCCGCTCTTCTCTTGTCCTTCGCTGCCATCCCTCCATCTCTTCACAGCGCTGACGCAGTGCAAGGTTGCTGCGCCGCAGAGCCTCTGGGAGGGAGGCAATGAGAAAGTGAGGGAAAAACATTAGACGGACACGTAGATGGGAAAGAGACATCATTTTAGATGGGAAAGAGACATAATTTTTTGAGTTAAAAAAGTGCATTTACTGTACACACAAATAATTCATATTAATAGCCACTTCTGACCAACGTAAATATTATGCGTTACCTCTAAGTTGCTGGTTATCATCCAGTAATCTAGTTACCACTTCATTGGCAGCCAGCTCTGGTGGTACCCTAAGGGCCCCTCCACCCTCCTCTCCAGCCATGTCCCATTGCATGGGGCCATCTGGTTGGGGCTGCACCATCCCTAGTAACACACACACACACACACACGCGACATCACCATTACTACAGTCTCTGACATCCAACAATCCATGTTACTTTCACTTTAGATAGACACTTGCATGCCAACTTTATCTTTGAGGAAAGCTACTGGACTTCTCATTAACCGGTTAAATGAGTTTTAAATGATTTCTGTAAGCTGCCTGCTGACAACAGCATGAATCCAAAGGAGCTGCTTATCAGTGGAAGGGGGGAAAAAACATGACGTCATCCTCTCCAGTACAGAATACCATGAGGCTCAGCACTCATAACACTTCGTCTTCTTCTCACACAAAGGCCTGTTCTGTCAGTATGACACATCGTCAGTATGATGTAATGTCAATTGTCAGCAGCTGTCAAAATAAAAAATGACGTTGCTGGAACTGTTAACGTTAATCATAACGAGGTAAAATAAGTGTGTGTGTGTGTGTGTGTGTGTGTGTGTGTGTGTGTGTGTGTGTGTGTGTGTGTGTGTGTGTGTGTGTGTGTGTGGGTATAAATATGAATCTGTCAACAAATAAACACTATAGACAATAGGCTGTGTATTGTACAACCAGCCCCTTACCCCTTTCTGCTTCTTTCAAACGACCAGGTTGAGTAGCAGTCAGTCCCCCACAATCCACTTAGTTAGCTTAGCTACCTAGCCAGCTAACGTCACCTATGCGCTTAGCTAGCAAGTTATAGCTATATGCTGCTATTTGAGACCCACGTCGAGTGTCACGAACAGCGGTCCAAGTGAACGAAACGTAGGTTCTCCCCGGCGGGCATTTCGCGTATCATGTCACAGAGACATTCCTCTGTGTGTCTGTGTTAGCCTCTGGAGACAAACAACCCTGTTGGTTTCAGTTTGTTGTGAGCTCAGGAATTCCCCTTCCTTCCTCCTTCCGCGGTGGGGAGATGACGTCACCAACGCGACCCTTCCTTCCTTCCTCTCCGCCGGTGTGAGTTGACTCAGACCGGGATCAGTTTCACCTTGCAGTTTGCGGTTCCGATCTAGAGAGGATGCGGAAACGGTCAGAGTTGCGTGCGTGAAATGTGGATGCGGACATTTGCGGATACAACAGTTGTGGACCGGATCTGAGCACCGAGCAGTGAAAATAGAAACCCGGCTTTCCAAACCGGGTCTGGTGGTGACGCGAGGTCAGAGCGGAGCGGACCAGAGAAGATTCAGAAGAACATGTCATCAGGCTACATGATGGTCATCTCTGCGGGGCTGATCTCCTTGATGTTCGCTTGGATCTGTCCAAGTCACGCGCTCTATTTCCACATAGGAGAGACGGAGAAGAAGTGCTTCATTGAGGAGATTCCAGATGAGACCATGGTCATTGGTAAGCTACTACGTGTGATTTACAATGGGGAAGCCAGGATAGCCTCCCGAGGCTAACGCCTGATTTATAGTTCACTGCGTGCCCGTGTCGTCTGTCGAAAATATTCGATCTCATAGAGCATACCGTATTGCCCGTGCGACGCGGTTTGAGCATGTAGATCTGCTATTTTTGAGAAAGCCAAGCGAGCTAGCTACTAGGCCAAGTATAAAGTCAGAGACAGGGCCTACGTAGTGGAACTGGTGTGTGGCTGTGTGCACCGCCCACACATCCTGCTCAGTAATAAGGGGACAGGTGCAACGACTTTTGTTCCATCCATAGTTCCATAAGCTTAATAGTTGAGCTCTGGTCCATAACGATGCGTTGGTTGAAAAGGCTTAATTAAATTGTTTCTCAAGCCGGTCGTTATTTTTTTCATTCCACGAGACTTTGCTTAGAAGTTGTTAGGCCTATGCTAAATTTGCTATTGAGGTCTTCCTGGCATTTAAAGCACAATATTTCTGTAGGATATTTATTTACCAATATCCATATTGTTTCTGTATTGCTTTGGATCATTATTGGCTCATATAATGGCATGCATTTGTGTGCTTCTAACTTCTGATAGGGAAGTACAGAACCCAGCTGTGGGACAAGCAGACTGGTTCCTTCCTCCCAGCCACACCTGGTCTTGGGATGCATGTCGAGATTAAGGACCCAGATGCGAAGGTGAGAAGATTACAAAACAGACAAACAGCAAAATGCTACTTTTTGAAGATGTTCGTTTTATTAATGGCTCCCTCTCTTACTCCCTTTACAGATCATTCTTTCTCGTCAGTATGGATCAGATGGGCGTTTCACCTTCACCTCCCACACCCCTGGAGAACATCAGATTTGTCTGCACTCAAACTCCACCAAGATGGCCCTGTTTGCAGGAGGAAAGCTGGTATGAGTGACATTTCTACTCTTAACCTTGACAGGAATATGTAACTGCAATGTTACTAATACTATTGGCTTGGAGACTTGTATGTCATTTTCCTTCTATCTGAACTCACTCATCTTATCACTCCAACAGTCTTATTGCTCTGTATCAATTTTTATATGTGACAAATAAGCTACATGTTCATGTTTTGTTGCAGAGAGTGCATCTAGATATTCAGGTTGGAGAACATACCAACAACTACCCTGAGATTGCGGCAAAGGACAAACTCACTGAGCTACAGCTGAGAGTGCGGCAGCTTCTGGACCAAGTTGAACAAATCCAGAAGGAGCAAAACTATCAGCGGGTGAGTGGTTGGAAGACAGAAGTGTATGGTGGTAGTTTCATTTTCAATGTCTTGTATACACAGTGGTGTGCTGTGGATTCAGCTCAGTGCGCGCTGAAATACTGTAGGCCTATTCAACCGGTCAGGGATAACCATGTGAGTTTCTGGTGCAGCTGTTGTCTTGGGTCTTATGCTATAAGGATCTATTCAAGAGATTACAGAACCTGTAGGGTCGCCTCAAGAGGCCCATGTAACTTGATGACCATCAAAGGAATACCCGTTTAACCTGTCTACGTTTTGTACGAATTGGTGTGATGATTCGATTCATCTAGCTGAAGCTCCGGTAGCCCGATGTTATGCAAAGCAGCGAGGTAGAGGGCTTTTGTTGTAGTTGTTGGGGTGCTGTCAACTCGCGTTGATGACTCTTGCACGTGGGGGGCGTGCAGTGTACAACTAGCAGAGCTGGGCTCTGCTAGGCTCCGCCTTCATTTCATTGGGTATGCAGTATATCTCTGCCGTTGGGCCCATGTCCAAAATATTAACCTTTGAGGAAATGAAAAAAACAAGGCATGTTTTCAGAACAACACAAAATCCTACTGCCTCATCAAAGTTAGTATGTTGACTTTATACATTGTCAGATACTTGAATGTGTCCTTATATTATTATTCGCCATTAATGTGAAGATGGAAAAAACAACTATCTCCAAAGCTGGAGATGGGTGGTTTGAACAACCGTTTGAGGATCCAATGGAGTTACAAGGTTTAGTCAGACTCGGAAGCGTGTTTTAATAATTTTCATTGGTTAAAACACACACACACACACACACACACACAAAGGGTGTTCAATAACACTGATTCATTAAAAAATAAGTAAAACTTGAGATAGCTGGCTTCTGCTTGACAGCAACGTTGCTCTGCAGTTAATTGATTAACTATGATTAGCTATGTATCAATATAATAAAATAAAAAAAAAAGTGATTTTTTTACTGGTTAAATAGAAGGTTAAAGTCTCAATGAGGCAGTACTGCCAATGAATGCAGTTTCTAGAGCCAGACTGAAATATTGGAATCTATCAAGTGTGAAGCCAAGATCCTGTTTTATAACCACTTTCACTCTGGTGTACCTATTTTGGACATACCTCTGTATAATGACAATTCATTCTGATTCTATTATAGGCAAGCATTTTCCAAAATAACAGAACTATAAGCTCACAATGCCTCGCAAAAAGTGTTTTGAGCTTGCATGTTGGCTATTTTTGAATGCTTTTGAATAGGTGGTGCAATAAAGTAACCATAACCAAGTTCAATTTGAATAATTACAGTTGAATTTACTTTTCATATATTGAAGTGTAATATGTCGCTCATTCTCACGCACACATGCGCATGCGTGCGCTCGCACACAGCCACACACACACACACACACACACACACACACACCCCGGGATCGGACCCAAGAATCTGGCATCAGTTGGCCTCTTAGCAGATTCACCACTTGTGACCATGTTGTGTTTGTGTCCTCTTGACTGTAGTATCGTGAGGAGCGCTTCCGTATGACGAGTGAGAGCACCAACCAGCGTGTGCTGTGGTGGTCCATCGCCCAGACGCTCATCCTCATCGTCACCGGCATCTGGCAGATGAAACACCTTAAGAGCTTCTTTGAGGCCAAGAAGTTGGTGTAATGTCCTTTTTCGAGTGACCCCGGCACCAGGGAAGTAGCAGTAACAGGGGAGGGACACACATGGAAATACTTTGTCAAATGAAATGGAAGAGACGTCACCCACCATGCCATATAGAACACCGGATGAGAGCTGTGGTGATGTGGCCAGCCATAACGTGAACGCGGCTAAAACCCCAACAGGACTAAATTGAATGAGACATTTATCAATTTTGTGTGAATTATTTTTTTCAAGATTCTAATTTTATTGAGTCAATAGAAACAACACAGCAACACATTCCAATTTGTTGTTTTTTTTCTCCCTTTTTGGGTGACTCAGAAAAAGCAGTATGTTACTTTTGAATTGTGATTTCCATTCCGTGGTCATGCAGGGATACATGACTTATTTGAATTATTGTATTAATGCTGAACACTGTTCACAGGCTACTGTGGTTATTAAATTATTTGGAGGGTGGGGTGGTTTCTGGGGATGGCCATATATACGAAAACTGGTGGTCACATGTGATTCCCATACTGGCCTTACTCCTTAGATATCAGTCATTTGGCCTGCTGTACTATATACTTCATAGTCAGAATCTCAATTGTGTATTATCTGTGTAGATACAGTATGTTTGTGTTATTAGTCTAATGAGTCATGACAGGGCTATTTGTTGTAAATAATGAGTAAAGATTGGCATACCTGTTCATTTTATAACAGCTTTTACAACCAGTCTTTAGCCATTCGCTTTGTAAGGATCTTAGTTTGGTGTTTCAGCACTGTCTGACAACTATTATTTATTGAACAGGCATGGTTTCTTTCATTGCAGAGCTCAAGCCAAATGAACTGTTCTGTTGCCATTAGATCATACAGTATTTTACACAAGCAGCAGTAGCTTGATCATCTTGTGATCAGAATAAAGGTAATTCTTTTCTCAATGTCAACACATAATTGAAGGCAATGCAAAGGTCAATCTGGTTTCTTAGGTCATTGTTTTTACATGAGACTACAGTATATTAATCTAAAGTGCTCAAACTCAAATTATAAGTTATAACTGATGTTCTTTATACAATGCTTTGGAATTCATGTATTATCTCCATGGGCTTAATAAAACATTGGTCAATCTGTGTCTTGTGAAACATTACACATTTCTCCTGAAATATGAAAACAAGACAGTGAATGGCAGCTATTTTCAATTAGTTTATTGCTTGGCATCAATCATTGGCAGAATTCCAGTTAATGCTAATATGCCTTGTAAAAACAGTGACTATTCAACTACAAGTTTGACACTTCCCATTGAAATGTATTATTTTGTGTTAGTGAAAGCACATTTCAATGATACAGAAAACCACACCTATTTGTGACATCTGTAACATAACATCCACATTGTTTTTTGAATTTCCCAGAACTGCAGTGTAAAAATGTACTGGAAAGTAGGCTATTAGGAAACAAAATGTCTTTGCATAGGTGTACTAAACTCCCCTCAGCTCCTTCATCGGCGTTTCAACACAGCTCACACTAAAAACGCTAAATGCCTTTTGTTAATATCAAGAATAAAAATTTGACCACACACACCATACAAAACCATTTCATTGACTCACAATACAATGTGTCGTCATAAAGGGAGAAATACATTTTATTCAATCAAGATTTCTTTTTTGAAATATTCCCTCCTGGAATATTTCCCTGCACGAAATCACCAGTGTCACGGACTCACGGCACACAATGGAGCACATTTCAGCAGTGTCACATCTTGGCTTGTAAATGAGGAGTTAGGTACAAAATATCACATCAGTAAAACAATCAAATTAATTCACTTCCTTACAGTTATTAGTTCAAGACACTAAGGTTTCATAAGTTCTAGTTCTGCCATGAAATTAACACATGAACTTTATTGACTGATGTACTGATACTGTACATGAGAATAGTGTGGTAGTCAATATCCCTGCTGTAAGTGCTGTCGACATGTTTACTATATAAAGATAGGTCCTCTGATCATGATAGAACACTGCAGGTTTAATCATACTGTATCTGCACAGCTAAGTCCTGAGTTTTAATTCAACTCGAGTCTAAAAGTTTACTTTTACAGACCCATTTTTATTCTCAGTTAAATTAAAACCCGTAGTTTGCTGTGCTGATACTTTTTTTAAAGGATTTAAAAAACAAGTACCGTACACAACAAACAAAAACAAATTATCCAAATATATTTAAAGGATTATTTTAACCCATTAAAACCGAGACGGAGTGTCATTTTAGAGTTATATTACAGCACATTGATTGGCTATTCAAAGATAGTAGATATACAAGGTCATAGCGTGCCGCGCTGTGAGCTTAGTTGTAGATCAGCTTTTTTAATCATGAAAATGTACATTTAAAGAGAACATTTACAACTAAAATCTTTGTTTCTGGGGTCCCTGGAACACAATGTTCTGGGTCCTTGACCTGAAAACAATTTGAGCAGCACTGATATAGCAACATGTGTTTTTCAGAAAACAGTTTTGGAAGAGATTTTTAAAGTCACCCTCAGGTCTAAATTGGATTAAAATATAATGCGCAATTTTGTCATCCTAACCCCACTTTACTTTGCAGAAACCCTCCTGCTCCTGCAATTTATCTGTGCATTGTGTGTATGTGGACTCGTGGAGTTGTTTTTTCTTTAAAGAAAAAGCTTTTCAGTGTTCAGACACGGTGAGGAGCTCCATTTTCTTAGCCGTCTCCTCTGAAACAACCGTTGACTTTTTCTCTGGGCTTGGGGTGGGTGTGTTCGCTGCACTATTGGGATAATCTCTGTTGCCAAAAATAACACTTCCCACTCGCACGCTGGTAGCACCCACCTCGATCTATGAGAGAAATGCCAAAGCACAATGTAAGTAAAAGGAAAATGTCTTGCTTAACATGCAAAACATATGGTTGACAGTAAGGTCGCATTCATACCAGAGAGCTTTGCTGCGATTAAAACGAATCCTGCTGCGCATTGTCAGAAAGTGCGCTTCGTTTGGCAGGTGTGAAGGCTCATTCGAATCCTAATGCGCAGCAAATAACCGCATTTTACTCCGTCCAAAAACGTGGGTTTCGCTTCGCTTCGAATCGCACTTGACTACGATTCGGTGCAGGTGTGAATGCAATCCGCAGTAAATAAAGGAAATGAAGCAAACATAATGTGGCGGGTGAGGAGCTGAACACAGTTGGAGACGGTTAAGGCATATTTTACGCAGCGCAAAGATGTCCCGTTACTGTGGATAGACGTGGTCGAATAAGGAGACTGAAGCCCTGATCGAAATGAGGACGTGTAGGCTACATTAATCAATTGCTTAAGAAAACACATAAAAACACTGCAGTGTATTATAGCCTACATAATATTCTGTCTGTCTGTCTGTGCGTGCCGTAAACATGGAGTGCTGTCACTGTGTGGGACTGGGGAGTTATATCAGTGCGCTCATGCAGCGCTGTGCCTCCATGCCCAAAAGAACAGTGTGTGGCGGCTGCGTGCGGAGAGAGAGAGAGAGAGAGGGGGGGGGGGGGGGTCCCAGGCGGCACGACATATGCACGTTATGAGTGTAATTTTATCACCATAGATTTCACTGTGTAGGCTATAGTTTATGAACGGAACACATTCATAAAGGTCCCCCCTGCTGCGTTTCCAATTGCTGCGAATGACAGTGTGAAGGCAAACCGCAGCCAATTAAATATGCAAGTATCCCCTTTCCCCGCCCATACGGATCTGAGTCTACCGAAGTATTAGGTGAGAATCTGACCTAACACTCTGCATTAAATGAGCTATGAGAATAGCAAGCACTTAATATTGACCTTTCACATCTTCTGTTGTAACTAGGTGTGTATTTTACAACTTTGCCATTAGTCAATCTCACTAATAGAGGGGGCAGAATAAGTGGTACTTACCGCATGCTCGAAATCATTAGACATCCCCATACTGAGTTCTATCTCCTCTAAAGGAAGCTTTAGAGTGTCGCAAACCTCCTGTCTCCTGCTCAGAAGCATCTATATAGGATTAATATTTACACATTCGTTAGATAAATACAATGATTACGCTGCATAATACAGCAATACGTACAGTTATAACATTTTATTTTCACTTGGGAGTCCTTTTAGAAAAGAAGTCCAATACCTGAAAGTCTGGATTAGGACCTTCGCTGGGGTCATAGCCAGAGCGGCCAATCGTCATTAGCCCAGCCAAGTGTAGGGCAGTACACTGCGACAGTATGTGCTTGACTGTGTTCGTCGTTTCATTCGGCGGTAGGCCATGCTTACCTGGAACACACAAATGTACGTAGGCTATAATTACTGTATGTGTGTGCCGATTATTCCACATCCACCTTATATCTGAGACAGATAAGACACTTGTGTGACCATGATCAAATGAAAAGACTAACTCTGTTCTCCACTGGTGTTGATCTGCACCATGATCTTTAACCTCTGTGTGTTTGCCGCTCTGATTCTCTGCCAGGAGCTGTTGACCCTGTCAGCTAGCTTCGCCGAGTCCACCGTCTCCACCATGAAAAGGTTTGGTACACCTGATGGAGGAGGCCATAAACGAGAAGATTATTTTTCTTTGCCATTTACAATTCTGACTAATAATAAAGTATTCAATCAATAAAAAAACAGTACATCTACAAACATTCATGTTAACTAAACACATTTTAACCCATTCTGACCTGAGATCAGATTCATACGAGGTTTCCGCCGGGCACACACTGGTCTGATGAACCCATTCTGACCTGAGATCAGATTCTAAAAATGTCAGTCGCTCTTCGATTTTTCAAAAAATAGCAGACCTACAAGCTCGTATCGCGCCACTCGGTGGCGCGATATGAGCTTGTAGATCTGCTATTTTTAAATAGCTAAAGCATAACATGATGCTGACACCAAAATGGGTGCCCGGTCAGAATGGGTTAAGAGAACAGGTCAGATTATCCTGGAATCAAATGGAGATGAGCAAACACTCACCCAGTAGTTTGTTGACATTATTCTTCTGTAAATTTCCGATAAAATGCCACTTAATATCTGGGCAAGATTGTAGAATCTGCAATGGGAAGAAATTAATTATCTTAAAAGGGCCTATATAATAATACATGTATTTCTTCTTCTTTTTTAATATATTTTTTATGCCACGATTTTGTAACCCATTTTTCACCCCTGTGTCAATTATCTAATGTGATCCTGGGCTCTACACACCCTCCGCCAACCTCCGCCAATATATGGGGGACATGGGGAAAGCAACGGACTTGAACTCATGCTTCCTTCATGCCCGAGTGTCCAAGTTGCTCCTTTACACCTGACAGGGGGGTGTTTCCCCGGTTGGACGTAGCGCGTGGAAGGAACACGTTATTCCAACCAGTTCCTTTCACCTCCATCGGCTGACCAGGGGGAGGCAGTTTAGAGACCAGGATTACTGCATGTTCTTTGTGAGACACGGGGAGAACATGCAAACTCCACACAGAAGGGCCCTTTCGCCAACCCCGCCTCGGGTATGGGGACTGATGACGCGGAGGAGGAAACACGCCGCCAGCACCCACAGCGTCCCGAGCGGGAAACGAACCAAGGATATTTTAGCTGTGATGCGACAGCACTACCGACTGTGCCACCGTGCCCCCTAATACATGTATTTTAAACCTTTCTGGGTTTAACACTTCAACCAACCTCAGGATTTGATGCTTTGTCCACAAGTTCATTTACCTAGTGGGCGGAAACAGGGAAGTATTTATTAGGCAAATCAAACATATCAGGGTTATTTCTGTATTACATATCACACAGTAGGAAAGTGTTGTTTTTTTTGCCCTTTCTCCCACTTACATAGTTTTCACCAAAGTTACGCTGTCCTTGTCTGTAGGCCTCTATAACCATCTCTGGGGGTTTTGTCTTGCTGACTGCTACCAGGCGGGGCGCCAAGGCTGGTAACACCTGGTAAGAGGGAGGGAGAACAAATATGATGTAGGCCTAATGTTAAATAAAACGTATTCATCTCTGTGCAAGTATGACATGGTCAGTAGTTGTGTCAGAAGGTCATGCAAACCATCAATCACAGAATGGCAATGTGTCTAGCACAACAATGGTTGTGGAAGTTGCCCGAGTGGGGTTCAAAATCAAGCCGTTATAATAAGGTCTGTAACTCTGAGAGGGTACACATTCATTTAGTTCCATCTTGTAAACTTGAGTTTTAGCCAGGGTCCTTGAAATTAAATCGTTTGAAAAGCACTAGAAAAATATTATGAAGATAATTAATTAAGTTAATTAATGGTGAGGTGTATTATCCTTTGTAATTTAGTGGTCCAAATTACACCTCAATGGTCAACACTGTCAGCTTGTAAAACACTTTCCTGTAGACTAAGGCATTAAAAAAAGATACTGTGCAAAGAATTGACAGTATGACACAGATATTATAGCAATCATGTTTATAGCCATGGTTGACGCCGGTAAGTCATGTTTCAGGGCTAGTTTATTTATGTGTGTATTATTAGCTCTGTTCCATAGTCATAGCTCTAATGCTTTGAAGTCCACTCACAGTTAAGTTTATTGTATTGAGTTGTGCTTGAAATGTACTGTAATTCTGCAAACTTAATAAATACTTCAATCAATTCCATAGACATAGCTCTAATGCTTTGAAGGCATTAAAGCTATGGACCAGAACTAGTGTATTATGTACATCGTACAGACCAGTGTTGAGTCAGAGGTGGGAGATTGTGCAAAAACCGTGATCAAGACAAGCAAGCGTGCATATGGTGATTGATGATGAGCCTGAAATGTCAGTGCTGTCACTGTGCATTGCACGAATACGAGACTTGGACACTGTGCGTGTGCAAATGAACTAATTAATTGCACACGCATGTTCTACTAGTGTCAAGCATGCTAGCACCAGCAGCCAGTCCATCCAAAGGTTGATGTTTGGAAACCTTACATAACGAGACGTGCTTCTCTTGACACGACTTCACAAAACCTCCAATTCTCAAGTTTATACACAGCTACAGGGCCTCGTAAAGAAGTCAGGTGGGCAACTTTTACCTTGGATCGACGTGCCGCCGCCTGGTTCACCCTGTCCACCACGGACTGCAGAGCCTTTCCAACCTCATCCGACATTGCTACTTTCCACATACCGTCAAAGGAGCACGACTCTACGTAAGCAATTAACTGATGATGTCAGTGCGATGTCAGAATAAAAGCTTCCTCTAGTCTAAATAAAAGCGTTGTCAGCTGGCGCCCTCTAAAGGGCTTCTTTTATACCGGATATACACCTCGTTAAATTATAGTTTGAACATTTCAATGCTGACATTTACAAATACGTATTAAACGTTTATGCTATTCAAATGGCCATGAACTGTGGCGTACAGGATCTCCGTGGGAGGTCTGTATAGGCAGATTCTCTGAGCCTTAAGTGAGGTGTCTTAAATTAAGATCCTCAGAGAGCCTATGGGTTTGGAATGTATGATTTTAGGTAGATTAACTAGATTTGGGTAGCTCAGCTGGCTATTATGGGTCGAATCCTCCCTTTAGTCCCAGGTCAGTCAAATAACGTCCTTGAATATAGCGCTTCCTAAATGTTCTGCACCAGTTTATATGCGGTATGTGACATCATGCTGTCGTCATCCGTTGGCGTGACAACAATGATTGATATTTTTCCACATGCAAATAGTCCTGGATGGAAACTAATGTTGCCATTATGTTTTAAAGCCGATTATTGCCTTTCCATTCATCTTCAACAAATGTCAGTGTCAGACAGCTCACCGAATTCAATATTGGAGGTCTAAATGGACAACATGATACAGAAAAACATCAGTTTATTCACAAGATTTCACAAAATGTGTCAACATATCCAAACAAAACATGCCTGCCTCATTAAAATCACATACAGGCCCATGACCCAAAAGAAATTAATTAATCCATCACATTCAAACTAAAATGAAAATGAAAATAGCAGATGGGCAAAAGTTGTCAAATTATTGTATCCTCCGGTAGCATCATCTCTCATACTCTCTCCAAGGCCTCCAACATGATGATGCTATTTCCTCTGATGACCTGCAGGAAACACACACAATTAGCAATTAGAAAAATAATCATCTGCAAGGAATTTCTTGACAGGAATTAGCTCATAACGTTGGATTTTTATGACAAAAAACACATAATTTAAGCTTTTCATACAGCTGCATGGTTGGTGAGTTTGACATTATTTAATATACAATTAAATAGGACTTTTCTGTTAGGATGAATGGGCCGCCTATGGGAAGTTGCACCTAGGTAGCACCTTGCTGGCAATATGGCAGCCGTGTGCATATCATCAATGGCTATGATAGTATATACATAGATCACACCCATGCCCTCTCATGTCGGAAATCAGCGTGGCGTAATTACAAGCTGTAGTGTTGAGACTAATGAATTGCTGTGATTTGGGGTCAGCTACTGAAATCCATTTTCATATTAATTTGAAATTATGGCAGAAAACATTTACTAAAAATCTCCATTTTCTCACAAGCTTCACTTTCCGTCCTCCTCCAAACAAATATTACACTAGACTGTATTTTATCCACGACTGTCAGGTTATGAGAAACATTCTCTCAATAAACTATGCCGTCTTGATTCTTCTGTGTTCGAGTTTGGAAGCACTCAACGACCCGTTTCAAAATTGCACATAATGCAGGATGTGGAGTGAATTACGAATCTTTCCTAACTTGAACACAGACGAAATAATGACTGCAAAGCTTGGCAGAAAGTTTCAAACAAAGTTTCGACAGAGACAAAGAGGAAAATCCAAGCTGTGTGTACAGATGCAATATTAGTGAGTTTATCGACTTTTGTGAATGGGCTGTCAATGGGAGGGTATTGCAACATAAATTCAGATAGCATCTAAAGTTATTGCGGCTATGTCCATGTAATACCTGAAAAGTAGGTGATATCACACAGCTGGGGTATAAGTAACGAACATGATTATTATTTGATATAATCAGCACTGTACCACCCAAATACAGTAATCCTGGGGTGACTGTAAATAACTCTAAATCTGGAATGAGTGTGAATTAAACACCAACTAGACATGGCAATGTTGACAACAGTGGATATTAAGAGATACTGACCACCATGCCAATGGTGTTCTGGTTTCCTCCTGGTCCCATCTCCAGACAGTCATCCATCACCAGGTTCATAAATGGGTCAAACCCTCTTAGAATGCCCTGCACATGCCTGCCTCCATTCAGCTTCACTAAGGGATATCAGAGACAAAACAATGTGTAGTTGCTTGGTTCGAACTGCTTATTTTTTTTTTTATAAGCAATGGTTTTGAGACCAAAAAATGCATGATTCAATCCCTACATAGACTCAGGGCTTAAAGCCCCAAATGCTTTTCATTATTGGCCAACATAGAATAGTTTATAAATAAACGGCTCAATGGACAGGTGGCGCCATCTTGTGAGGTTTTCGCTATTACTTTCAATGAGGACCTCACGTAATGTTCTGTTTCTACATTGTACACAACACTATTCTATTCCTGCAAACTATAGCCCTTAATATGTTCGCTCAGCGTAGGGACTGAGGGAACATATTGGGGCTATAGTCAAACTAATGCCAGGACAACACATTTAGAGACGTCACATCCCACATGTATTATGGTTTACGTGTATTGCTTAACTAAAACACCAGAATAACGGTTACTATATAGCTATATCCAACGTGCATTTGGAAATTAAAATTGCAACTTCCGACCAGCAAAACTGACGCTGACGACTTTATTCAACATCCACAAAGGAGTAAAAGCCGTCAAGCGTGTTGATCCAGCCAGAAATGTTTCACTTAATTATTTGTACTTACACGAAAGCTTCTTGTCCATGAACCTGAAACAATAAACACAAGAGTTGCAGCGTGTAGTTGTAACATCAAGAGATCCATGTCTTCCTCGTAGGCTAGCTAGCTATATCGATGAGCTAGCTAACAATGTTATTTCAATCACATAATACAGGCAATACAGGTTATGTATGGGGAAAATAAGCAAATGAAGGAAATGTATAACACGGTTAATAACTTACTTCTTCAGCTCTGGTGGGTGTGCTTTGCTCATTTTTACTTAATCTGTGATTTAAACACAGGACAATTCGTAATGTATTCGTTTCACAAAACCGCGTAAAGCATGCGTCGTAGTACCGGACACGGAACAGGCCTAATCATTCCTTTGTAGCCAATAGCGATGTAACTCTGTGCACAGCGTCACCTTCTGACCAGGAGGAGAAAGAATATTCGCAGTTTATAAAACATTTTGGGACCCTATGTTTGGGACCAGTTATCTGCTTTTTAATTATACATGATTATTAATATAAACCGTTTTGGAACAGTAATGTGTATGTTAATCAACTTTATGAAAATTAAGAATTATTAAAATGGCAATACAGAAGAATGAAAATTGCCTTTCAATGCAAAACAATTAATTGCATAGCTGTAGGGTCAGTGAAATGAACAAACGCCTAATACGAGATAACAATTTTAATGAGGCACTCTAAAAACTAATTTACAAAAAAGAGAATTTCAAAAGTGAAAGCTTCAAAAAAATAAATGTTTCACGGGGTCATTTTTAACACAGTAGCAGATAATACATGAACAATCATGCCAATCCTTTGAAATGAAAAGATACTAAACAATTGTAAACTTAGGCTATGGAACAGCAATAATGGTGTGGGGCTCTATTTATGTACAGGATCTCAGTCAAGCACATAGCAAGAGGCTGTGCATACTGTACAAGTAGTCGAGTACTGTCTATGTCCATGTGATCCTGCCCCCTGGGTCATTCACCATAGCTCAAGTAATAGTATGATCACACATACTGGAGGGTTGCCATTACTGCATCTATTTGCATAGTTAGAAAATATTTCCGAATCACGGCCAACGAAAAAAGTATCTTTACCCAATCTCATCCATTACAGCAGTTTGTTATTATGCAAGAATCTTAGTAAGGTGAAGAAAACACGTCAATGTATGAATTCTAGACCAAAGTTGCAAATGCACTTTTAATGCATTTCTCATTTCTCTCATTCTCTCATTTCTAATGAACAACTATACCAAGATATGCCGATCTAAGTTAACAATTACAATTACAAAACTCTGGAAAATCTACCGAAAATATCATGGATGGAGGAATGGATGGAACTCAACAACTGCGCATGTTTAAACAAAGCATTAGATATATCCTTTTGTAAAATAGGCATGTCACTGCACTGGCTTCATCAGTCAGTAATCACTAGGGTTGTGCCAAACACACTTTTCCCTAGAGAGGGAGGGAAGGTAATAAGGTATGTGCAAAGTCATTGTTGAACTACGTTGGCTAGCCCAAAATGTTGTAAAAGCATTGTGGCCCTTAAAAGTTGTAAATTGGTACTGTAAATTAACCACTTAAATCCTATACTTAGCTAACCAGTTGATTTAGTTGGGCTGACTGAATTTGCCATGTATACTATTACTTATTGAAGTAACCTTTGTTTGCTACTTGATGTGATCCTACAGAATTACATTCAACCAACAGTGAAACTAAAGCTATACCAGAGGCCATTAGGGCAACTATTGATTATCTTCTTAGTCATTATTCTATTGATTACTTTTTAGAATAATTGAGAAGCAAGTTTACTTAGATCAACAAATAAACAAAAACATTTTCACAGTCATTTGTCAAACAGTATAACTCATACATAGCAAAAACATCTGATCTACAAACTCGGCTATTTAACCATTTTTGAATCAATTAAACCAATTAGTTGTATTAACTGTTGCACCCGTAGAGGCCATTCAAAATAGATTAATCAGTTTTGCCCAGATTCCTTCATATATTTCCTTTCTGTTCCCTCAGTAAGGCAAGATACATTATGATGATGAAGTTATACGGGAACTGGGAAGAGTCAAATAATCCTATGCAGACCAGGAGTACAGAACTGTCTTTGAAGACTTGAAAAAGCAAATAATGCGTTTCTCTCCCCATTTCACCATGTTTGTAAAATGGCTGAAAATGCATTATTCACTTTTTCAAAATAAAGCCAGGGTCTATAATCCTGGTGCTGGGTTATTTGATCTATTTACAGACTACAGGGTTGATGATTCTTGCTACAACCAGCAGACGGCACAGCACAGCACTGCCCAGGGTTATTTACATATTTGCTGTTAAATATGGGGATCTTAGTTTTTGTTGCCATAATAGGCTTCAGTGATGCTGTCTTCCTCCACCTTTAGTCGGAGATGGTCCTGGCAGTGTTCTAGGAAAGTGTCCAGTGCTGTAAAAGCCTGCTGACAGGGCAAACAATGGTACAGCCTCCGCCTCCTAGATCCAGGCCCTTTAGAGAAGGCCATGTCCTGGGTACACACACTGCACTGCCTTCTCCGGACAGACTGGTGGAGCTCCACGTGGTCCTTCAGCCCTGACTGGCAAGAGAACACCTCAGCACAGGATGGACATGGGAACTCCCCATCCACCTCCTCCTCCTCAACTTCAGGCACTTTCCTGGGTCTCCCTGAATGATTGGACTGCTCTTCTAGCCTGGCTCTTTTCATGCCAGGACTCCCTGAGCCAGTCCCAACAGTGTTGCTACTTCTTAGGCCATTTTGGAGTTTTTTTGGTTTCTTTTCTGGCAGCTTTGATTCTTTGGTGGCATTCTGTCCCGGGGTGACAGTGACGACAGAGGGGGCGTGCTTTTTGCAATGTGTCATGAATGACAGATGATGGAGGAAGACTCTTCCACAGACCCGACATGGGTAGGTCTCCCCCTTCCTACGTTTGGGGACGATTGGTCTTGCGTCTTTGCAAACAGTCTTCTCCCTGCTGTGTTGCTCTTTCCTGTGCAAGTACAGCTTGGCGGTGTTATTGAACACCATGTCACAGGAACGACAGCTCAGTAGCTTCCGTTTGGATGGCCTGCCAATTGACCTACCAGGCGGGCTGCCAACCGGCCTAAGACGCGGTCTGCCAACTGGCCTGCGAGGCGGACTGCCATCAACCAGCCTAAAAGGTTTCCTACCAAACCGATCGATTTTCTTTGGCACTTGAGCCTCTCGAGCTGCCTCCCGAGCCGCCTCTCGTGCCTCTCGAGCCTCTCGAAACTCCTCCCGATGCATGGACGCCTGATGGACACCAAGTCCAGCCGCTCTGCTGAATGTCCTAGAGCAGATTTGACAAGGAAAAGCTGCCTCTGTGCTTGGCCCCGGACGGGCATCCGAGGAGTCAGAGGGAGGCGACCCAGGCTCAGACAACGATGGGGGAGAGTCCGCTGGAGGGCAGCTGATGTCCAATACAGGGGACGACGGTTCACTACAACCAGCCTGCTGATGGTACAGCAGAGCCTGCTTCTGACTGAAGCCTCTCCCACACGGGGCGCAGGCATAGGGGCTGCTGTCATGGAGGAGAGGCTGGCGGTGAGGTGACTTGTCCTGGTGACTGGCGGTTTCGGAGGTCCCAGCCATACAGGCAGGGCACGGAACACCAAGTCGGGGTTGTCCTAGACACAGCTTACAGGCGAAGGATTCGTGTGGACATTTGTGCAGTTGTAAGGAAGACAGGAGCAAGAACTCTTTCCCACAGGACAGACATTGGTGAGGTTTGGGTAAAGCATGTTTTATCTCTTGATGGAGCAAGAGCTCCCTGGTGTCAGGGAATCCCTTGTCACACTCTGGGCAAACACACGAGGGGACCAGGAGTGGCTGGGGTCTATGCAGTTCACTCTGGTTCAGTGTGTGCTGTCGATGGGGTTCAGCCCGTGCTACCAGTTTGGCCAGTTTGGACAAGGTGTCTGCTTTGTCTGGCCTGGAGCGACTGAACGACTCTGGTGTGCCTGCAGTGCTCCAATTGCAAGGGACTCCATCCATCCTCTTTACCCAGGGTTCCCCACCTGTTTCAGTTGAAATAATTAACATTACATGAATTGCACAGTCTATATCCCACATGCTATGCTTGCATTGTCATAATACAAGTAAACAACATTAGTATGATTTATCTAATATCCCCTACGTCGTTTTATATCTGCAACATTGCGAATATGCTCAGTTACACTACATAAGTAATATGGAATGTGGAAATAACAAGCTAATCGACGTTAGCTAGCTCCTCCATCTTGTTAACGAATATTATCTCATATGTAGCTAAATTCGATATCTGGAACAGAACCCAACATTGCCATAAGATAGGTAAATAACTAACCACTGCCCCACTACCTGTTTCGATAACATACCCTCCCAGTGCTAACGCTACACAACGATCACCGAGGCTGGGGTTGTTAATAGTTTGGTAGGCACGCTAAAATTTGAAAGTGCACTATATTCATATTCCTATATCAACGTACCTTTCCAATCCAACAATGCGACACGTCACGTCAGATATACACTGCTTGCAGACTAAACCCGAAATGTTTAAATTGCTAGATAAGCCGTCACAACCCCCAGCAGCATGGCTGGCTGCGAAAGTGGAACCAAAGTTTGTGTACTCCGTCAATCTCATCCATGGTTTAAAAAAACAGAAGAAAACCAGGACATCCGCTCGGAAACTTCAAAATAAAAACAAATAAACATATATTTTATGGGTATATACAAATTCTATGGATATTTCACTTTAAAACACTCCTGAGGTCATTTTAACGTTAGTCTCGTTTAACGTCTACTCTGGAGGTTTAGGCTTATTTGATATTTATTTTATCTTTCACGACGCATCAACTTCAAACTCAATTTGAAGTGCGTGTGTGTGTGTGTGTGTGTGTGTGTGTGTGTGTGTGTGTGTGTGTGTGCGTGTGTGTGCGTGTTTGCGCGTGCGTGCGTTAGCATCGGGTATTTAAATAATAATAATAATAATTTTGACATGGTCCAAATGGAAATTGAAGTTCAATGGGATTAAAATTAATATCAAAGATCTAAATATTAAATCAAGACAATTGTCTGGGGTAGGCGTAGGCCTACACACAAAAGTAGGCCTACAAGAATATGTGAAAATGACACCAAGAAGTTTTAAAATTGACTGCTGAATTGTACGTGGTGGGGGGCGTGTGCACTGTGCACATGGGGTGATCACTGCCTGCCTCCTGTGAATCATTTTATTTTTGTTTCATTTCATTTAATTTTGTTCTTGTTTAAATTCACATATTTGGGAAGTTGTAAAATGTAAGATAAAGTGAAAATAAAATGTCATCTATGGAAAATGCAACGCTTAAAAGTTTACAAATTGAGAAAGTGAGGATGAATTCAGTGGTCAAAAATCGCACCTGCTACTACTTTGATTATTATTTTACCTTCAAAATCCTGAGCACCACAGTAGGCCTACTTCTGCCAACCCGTTTCCTTCCATGTATGAGGAATCCAAGCCGCTTCTTTTCACAGGGAGGAGTTTCCCCGACGGAACGTAGCGTGGAAGGAACACGTTATTCTAACCAGTTCCTTTCCTCTCCATAAGGCACCCTGGCTGACCAGGGCGAGGCAGTTTAGACCGACCAGTATTACAAGTTTTTTTGTGAGGATATTATCTACCCTATCTACTTGTGACTGCAACTTGTTCCTGTTCGCAGATGACTCAGCACTGCTGGTCTCGGACAGGAACAAACTGCAGGTTGAAAAGACCCTCAGCTCTGAACTCGGTAGAATCTGCACCTGGCTTGCTGATAACAAACTATCCTTACACCTGGGAAAAACTGAATCCATCCTCTTCGGATCAAATAGTAATCTCAGCAAGGCAGATGGCTTCTTGGTTAGAGTGGGTGACAATATTATCACACGAAAAGATCAAATTACCTACCTAGGTTCCATCCTGGAGGCCAATCTTTCCGGTGATAAGATGGCCACCAACGTAATCAAAAAAGTCAATCAAAGAACAAGATTCCTTTACAGGATCTCCTCACTGGTCAGCAAAAACACCTTGAAGACCTTAACAGGAGCCCTCGTACAAGGTTTCTTTGACTATGCATCCACCTCTTGGTACCACAGCACCTCAAAGGCCCTTAAAACAAGGCTCCAGACCTCCCAAAACAAACTGGTCAGGCTCCTACTTGGCCTCACCCCCCGAACCCACCTCACCCCTGCCCACTTTGACAGGCTGGGATGGCTTAGGGTTGTCGACAGAGTACAGCATCTTGCAATGGGTCTGGTCCACAAGATTCGATACACCACCAAGATACCCATGTACCTGTCTAAATACTTCCTTAATGTAAACGAAGTCCACACCCACAACACCAGAGGGAGTGCAACAAACCATGTACAACCCAGATTCGGCACAAACAAGGGACTAAATTCTTTTCGCTCCTATGCCACCAAAATGTGGAACGCCCTACCAACAGTCATTAAGACATGTGAATCCCTTGACTCCTTCAAAACCGCTCTCAAAGGGCACCTACGGATGGCTGCAATTCGAAACTGGCCTCTGTAAAATCTGAATCCCCCCCACCCCCCCACCCCATTTTCCCTCACTGTATATTGTATCTTTTCCCTTTTTTGCTTCCCATATGATGAATTTAGCTACATAGAAATGTCTATTTGTATGTCTCTAAATGTTTGTATGTCTTTAAATGTTTTGATGAATTGAACAATGTGGACCCTGTTGTAAACAAGTGTAATGCTTAATTGGGTCGTCCACTCAGTTGACAGTCTTTGTATTGAGTTTGTGCTTAAAATGTACTGTAAATTCTACAAACTGTTAATAAATATTTCAATCAATCAATCAAAACCCTAGGGGCCATGATGAGAACATGCAAACTCCACACAGAAAAGGCCCTTTTGCCACCACCACCTAGAGTATGGGCACTGATGATGTGGAGAGAATGCCCCCAGCGGGAATCCAGAGATGGGCAGTATTTGAAATACATGTATTTGAAATACGTATTTGAAATACTTTTTTGTATTTTGTAATTTGTATTTCGCTGGGATGGAAGAAATTAGATGTATTTTGAAGATTTGTAGATTGGTCATTTTCTCAATGTTTATCTGTCAAAGAGAGTCAACTCCACACTTGTCGGGGTGGGGTCCCCAGTTCAAATATGATTTTTGGGAGTCCCAAATGAGCTTTTTTGGGGGGCTTAAATGATAAGATCCCCTCACATCAACCAACTAGAAAATTCGCAATTAAAAAAATTTGCAGAGTGTGGTTGCCGCAGTGGCTTACATATGCCCCTCCCACTAGTATTGCCAGCCAATTACAATTTCAAGTCACGCCTTAGATCATGCGTAAGTAATTCGGAGGGGATTTAACCCCCGAAATTCATGTTTTTGCTTTTAGAACTTGGTTGATTGAACCACCCCGGACATGTGATTCAAATTTGGGATGGATTGGACATTCCGTTCGTGATTTATGGCATTTTTTGTGATATAGGCCCCTCCTACTAACTTCGGAAGACGATTACGGCCGAACGATACGCACTTTCAAAATTCTGCAGTTCAGTTTTAATTGGATGGGTCCAGAGATCACGTGTGCCGAATTCTGTGAGATTTGGACAAAATCTGTAGGAGGAAAAGCAAAAAGTGTGTTTTGGACAAAATTCAAAATGGCGGAAAATCTATCATGGCGGAATGTTTTTTGTTTTACGACCTACGGTTCAAGAGTTATAAGCCAAAAGGTAAAGTGGGCTGTTATAGCGCCACCATGAGGCCGACCGATAAAATTTTAGGGTTAAATAATTTTAGGTATAATGTTGAATTATCCCTAAAAGTTTTGTAACTATAGTGATTACAGTCTCCGAGGAACAAATACTTGAATGTGAATTTTTGCCTTTTCCCATTCATGTCAATGGGGAAATTTAAAAATCACTTTCACCTAGAAACTACATTCACACTTTGTTATTCAGCTTACTGTGGAGACACATGCTGGAACTTTTTAGTATTGAGTTTGTGCTTGAAATGTACTGTAATTCGACAATCAATCAATCAATCACTGACCTTGAGCAGTATAAATGACCTTCATAAGATTAGTAAATGACCTTCACCAGTATATATGACCTTCACCAGTATATATGACCTTGACCAGTATAAATGACCTTGACCAGTATAAATGACCTTGACCAGTATGCGGTCCGTGACCATGGACTATAGCCTTTCTCTTTTCCGCGATTTTCACCTTTTTTTTTTCAAATCCTCCGAAATCGAAAAAAAACGACATACTATTGTATGACCTCCGAGACCATGGATTAATGACCTTGACATGTATAAATGACCTTCACCAGTATAAATGACCTTGATCAGTATAAATGACCTTCACCAGTATAAATGACCTTGATCAGTATAAATGACCTTGACCAGTATAAATGACCTTGATCAGTGTAAATTACCTTGACCAGTATAAATTACCTTGACCAGTATGCAGTCCGACACCATAGACTATAGCCCTTCACTTTTCCGCGATTTTCACCTTTTTTAAAATCCTCAACAATGATGAAGAATCGCGCACTATAGCGCACCGCTCTAATGACCTCTGAGACCATGGACCAATGAACCATGTAAATACAACACATTGAGCAGGGCACTGCAGGGAGTTGAACCCCGTTCAATGAACCATGTAAATACAACACATTGAGCAGGGCACTGCAGGGAGTTGAACCCCGTTCAATGAACCATGTAAATACAACACATTGAGCAGGGCACTGCAGGGAGTTGAACCCCGTTCAATGAACCATGTAAATACAACACATTGAGCAGGGCACTGCAGGGAGTTGAACCCCGTTCCGGTAAACCAGAAGTACGACACCAGTGCCTTAGGTTTTGTGTTGTCCTTTACAGGTCCTTTCGTTGAAATGTAAATTTTACATTTCAAACAGTAAAGTAATGTATAAAGAAGAGAAACACAAAAGCACAGAAATAACATTTTCGAATTACCTTTGCTTTGATTTTTTAAACTTTCTCTTTTGCCGACCTCCCACATTTCATTCGATGATTAACAAAAAACAGTGTTGGATCTGTAAGGATCCATTTGGTTACACGTGCGTGCGTGTGTACATGCTTCGATAACCAGTGTTGGACCTGTAAGGGTCAATTTGGTTACATGTGTTACACTCTCAGAGTTAAAGACCTGTAAGGGTCTATTTGGTTACATGTGTTACACTCTCAGAATGACAGACCTGTAAGGGTCCATTTGGTTACATGTGTTACACTCTCAGACTTACAGACATGGACCAAATGGTCCATTTGGTTACACTAGACCTGTACGTGCCCGTCGGCCACCATATATACTCTCAGAGTTAGAGCTGTAAGGGTCCATTTGGTTACATGTGTTACACTCTCAGAGTTACATTTGGTTAGCGTGTGCATGCACATGTGCGCCCGTGCGTGTGTAGGTGCATGTGTGTGTGCGTGCGTGTGTGCACGCTTCAATGACCACTGTTGGACCCCATGGGGATCAAGGACCTCAGGGAGCCACCCATAATTCACAACGATCACAGCGAACTCTGTTGCGTCACAACTGGTGGCCAACAGTCATAACCAACACCGCCGCCGACCCACAGGAGAATACCATCGCACAGTGGTATCAGACCAACCACAATCAGCCAGCCCTCAAACCAAACCCTTCGACCTAGAAGAACTCGAAACTGCAATGGGAAAGTTGAGCACCTGGGACCTAACGCAAAGACCTGGCTCGTGGGGATACTGAATAAATGCATGGCACAGAAAACCATCCCTTCTGTCTGGAGAAAGGCTAAAGTGGTTGCAATCCCCAAACCTGGCAAAGACCCATCATCCCCAAAGAGCTACCGACCCATTTCCCTCCTCTGCATCACCTACAAGAGAGGCTGCTACTCCAACGCCTCATGCCACTCATAGACACCAAGCTGACTAAAGACCAAGCTGGTTTCCGTCCCGGCCGCTCCTGTGCTGGACAGAGCTCAACCTCACCCAACCTCTGGCTTGCTCAGCTCGCATTCTGAGCTGGCTGGCTTGCCAGAAAGGCTGGTTCTGTTGCTGCAAGGCAGGGCGGAGCAGACTGGGCCAGGCAGACAGAGAGCCAGGCCTCGAGAGAGGCCTGGCTGAGCTGACTGAGCAAGGCTAGTATGGCTGCAGTGGCTGACTGCAAGGGCTGATATGCTCTGGCTTGGCAGCCTGACTTTCTACACTGGCTGACTGGCGGAGCTGACTGGCTGCATTCGCTGACTGGGCAGGCTTGCTGGCTAGCTGGCTTGCTGAGCTCCCTGAGGGAAGCTTTGGGATGGATCTCTAGGGGCATCGGCTTGTGTTGAGCCTTCCAACGGCGTCTACCTTGATCTCCGTCCTAAGAAAGAAAGACAGAAAAAGAAAGACACGGTTTTCACAAAGACACAAACCCAACTATGCAGCTTCCACCTGAGGAACCGAGACGCAAAAAAAGAACTGAGCGTCACTTGGGATGGTCACAAACTCTCCAACCATACCCACCCCATGTATCTTGGAGTTACACTGGACAGGACCCTCTTCTTCAAAAAACACCTGGAGAACACAAAAGCCACGGTCAACACCCACAATAACATCCTGTGAAAACTAGTGAACTCCAAGAGGGGCGCAGACCCACAAACAATCCGTGCAACTGCCATGGCCCTGTCTTTCTCTACAGCAGAGTATGCCTGCTCAAGCTGGAGCCGATCACGTCACACCAAATTGGTCGACACAGCCCTAAATGACACCTGTCACATCAACACGGGATGCGTCAAGACAACACCTGTCCCGTGCCTTTATGCACTAGCCGGCACCTCCCCCCGCACATCAGACAACTGTGTATCGCTCAAGATGAATGGAGAACACAGGAGATAGACAGTGAAGTTGGGAATGAACGAAGGAAAGTCTGGAATTAAATGATAGAGAACACCTCACACACACATAGTTTCCTTTCGTGGCTGTTTACATTCGAGGGTTGCCGGTCCTCTCGAACGGAACAGTTTAACGTCATGCCCAGGACGAAAAGATATAGAGAACACCAACATGACAAATAACAGCAGGAAGGCATGGGCCACAATCCACCGTCTTGGCAAAGACCACACCACCCATAATTCACAATGGTCACAGCAAACTCTATTGCATCACAACTGGTGTAGTTATTGGATGGAGCCCGCACACCACCAAAAATAGAAAAACAACATACTATAGTATGCCCTCCGTGACAATGGACTTTAGCCTTTCGCTTTTCTGCGATTTAACCTTTTTTCAAATCCTCAACAATGATGAAGAATCGTGCACTATAGCGTGCCACTTAATGACCTTGACCAATATCAATGACCTTGAGCAGTATAAATTACCTTCAATAAGACTAGTAAATGACCTTGACCAGTATAAATGACCTTGACAAGTACAAATGACCTTGACCAGTATAAATGACCTTCACCAGTAGAAATGACCGTGACCAGTATATGACTGTGACCAGTATACATGACCTTCATGAGACTAGTAAATGACCTTGACCAGTATAAATGACCTTTATAAGACTAGTAAATGATCTTCACCAGTATAAATGACCTTGACCAGTATGCGGTCCGTGACCATGGACTATAGCCTTTTGCTTTTCCTTGATTTTCACCTTTAAAAAATCCTCAACAATGATGAAGAATCGCGCACTATAGCGCGCCGCTCAATGACCTGAGACCATGGACCAATGAATGAAATACAACACATTGAGCAGGGCACTGCAGGGAGTTGAACCCCGTTCCGGTAAACCAGAAGTCCGACACCAGTGCCTTAGTTTTTGTGTTGTTGTTCATTTAAAGGTCCAGGTGTGCATACGCATGTGCGCCTGTGCGTGTGTAGGTGCATGTGTGCATGTGTGTGTGCACGCTTCAATGACCACTGTTGGACCCAATGGCGATCAAGGACCTCAGGGAGCCACCCATAATTCACAACGGTCACAGCAAACTCTGTTGCATCACAACTGGTGGCCAACAGTCGTAACCAACACCGCCGCCGACCCACAGGAGAATACCATCGCACAGTGGTATCAGACCAACCACAATCAGCCAGCCCTCAAACCAAACCATTCGACCTAGAAGAACTCGAAACCCGGAAAAGCAGCGGGGATTGATGACATACTGGCAGAAATTATACAGCACCTGGAACCTAACGCAAAGACCTGGCTCGTGGGGATGCTGAACACATGCATGGCACAGAAAACCATCCCTTCTGTCTGGAGAAAGGCCAAAGTGGTTGCAATCCCCAAACCTGGCAAAGACCCATCATCCTCAAAGAGCTACCGACCCATTTCCCTCCTCTGCATCACCTACAAGAGAGGCTGCTACTCCAACGCCTCATACCACTCAGACACCAAGCTGACTAAAGACCAAGCTGGTTTCCGTCCTGTCCTGTGCTGGACAGAGCTCAACCTCACCCAACACATTGAGGATGGGTTTGAGGGGAAACAAATAACTGGAGCAGCAACTGGAGGGCGAAGCAAGCACGCAGGCAGCTTGTGCCTGCCTGCGTGCCTGCCTGCCTTCCTCATGTGGAAACTGCATAGTTGACTTTGTGTGTGTCTTTCTTTTTCTGTCTGTCTTTCTTAGGATGAAGATCAAGGTAGACGCCGTTGGAAGGCTCAACACAAGCCGATGCCCCTAGAGATCCATCCCAAAGCTTCCCTCAGGGAGCCCAGCAAGCCAGCTAGCCAGCAAGCCCGCCCAGTCAGCCAACGCAGCCAGCCAGCTCCGCCAGTCAGCCAGTGTAGAAAGTCAGGCTGACAAGCCAGAGCATATCAGCCCTTGCAGTCCGCCATTGCAGCCATACCAGCCTTGCTCAGTCAGCTCAGCCAGGCCTCTCTCGAGGCCTGGCTCTCTGTCTGCCTGGCCCGGTCTGCCCTGCCCTGCCTTGCAGCAACAGAACCAGCCTTGCTAGCAAGCCAGCCAGCTCAGAATACGAGCTCAGCAAGCCAACGCAGCTGGCAAGCACGCAGTTAGTCTAAACCAGTTTCAGACAGGCAGGCCAAGGCAGACAGACAGGAAGACCGAGGCGCCTAGGCAGGCAGACAGGCCAGGAAGGCAACAAAGTGCAGGCAGGGGGACTATCCGGCCTAAGGCTGCGCTGCAAGGGTTGGAGCCTGGCCAGCTCCTGCTGGTCTTGGCTGAGTGGCTGTGGCTGCACAGTAAGGCTGCGGTAACCTAGTCTGGGCTTGCTGCTGCACTGGCTTGCTCAGCTCGCATTCTGAGCTGGCTGGCTTGCCAGAAAGGCTGGTTCTGTTGCTGCAAGGCAGGGCAGGGCAGACCGGGCCAGGCAGACAGAGAGCCAGGCCTCGAGAGAGGCCTGGCTGAGCTGACTGAGCAAGGCTGGTATGGCTGCAGTGGCTGACTGCAACGGCTGATATGCTCTGGCTTGGCAGCCTGACTTTCTACACTGGCTGACTGGCGGAGCCGACTGGCTGCGTTCGCTGACTGGGCAGGCTTGCTGGCTAGCTGGCTTGCTGAACTCCCTGAGGGAAGCTTTGGGATGGATCTCTAGGGGCATCGGCTTGTGTTGAGCTTCCAACGGCGTCTACCTTGATCTCCGTCCTAAGAAAGAAAGACAGAAAAAGAAAGACACACACAAACCCAACTATGCAGCTTGCACCTGAGGAACCGAGACGCGAAAAACCGCCACCGACCCACAGGAGAATACCATCGCACAGTGGTATCAGACCAACCTCAATCAGCCAGCCCTCAAACCAAACCCTTCGACCTAGAAGAACTCGAAACTGCAATGGGAAAGTTGAAACCCGGAAAAGCAGCAGGGATTGATGACATACTGGCAGAAATGATACAGCACCTGGGACCTAACGCAAAGACCTGGCTCGTGGGGATACTGAATACATGCATGGCACAGAAAACCATCCCTTCTGTCTGGAGAAAGGCCAAAGTGGTTGCAATCCCCAAACCTGGCAAAGACCCATCATCCCCAAAGAGCTACCGACCCATTTCCCTCCTCTGCATCACCTACAAGAGAGGCTGCTACTCCTGTTTACATTCAAGGGTTGCCGGTCCTCTCGAACGGAACAGTTTAACGTCATGCCCAGGACGAAAAGATATAGAGAACACCAACATGACAAATAACAGCAGGAAGGCATGAGCCACAATCCACCGTCTTGGCAAAGACCACACCACCCATAATTCACAACGGTCACAGCAAACTCTGTTGCATCACAACTGGTGTAGGTATTGGATGGAGCCCGCACATCACAGGTGTAAAAAAAAACGTTCTGTATTGAAATACTGACAACGTTTCGATCTATTTGATCTTCATCAGGTCATGTGTACACAAAACATACACTTTTATACTAAGGGAGTGCCCCCATCAACCAATCAAAACACCACATTTTGGTGCCCCTCCCATCACTGCAGGTGTGACACGTCAACCCTGAGTGAGTATGTGGGGACCCAGACATATTGATGTAAATATAGTCTGTTCAGAAATGTTAGTGCCTCTCATAGAGCTTGTAGGTGATGCAGAGGAAGGAAATGGGTCGGTAGCTCTTCGGGGATAATGGGTGTTTGCCAGGTTTAGGGATTGCAACCACTTTGGCCTTTCTCCAGACAGAAGGGATGGTTTTCTGTGCCATGCACGTGTTCAGCATCCCCACAAGCCAGGTCTTTGCGCTAGGTCCCAGGTGCTGTATCATTTCTTCCAGCATGTCATCAATCCCTGCTGCTTTTCCGGGTTTCAACTTTCCCATTGCAGTTTCAAGTTCTTCTAGGTCGAAGGGTTTGGTTTGAGGACTGGCTGATTGTGGTTGGTCTGATACCACTGTGCGATGATATTCTATGTGGGTCGGTGGCGGTGTTGGTTACGACTGTTGGCCACCAGTTGTGACCAACACCGCCACCGACCCACAGGAGAATACCATCACACAGTGGTATCAGACCAACCTCAATCAGCCAGCCCTCAAACCAAACCCTTCGACCTAGAAGAACTCGAAACTGCAATGGGAAAGTTGAAACCCGGAAAAGCAGCAGGGATTGATGACATACTGGCAGAAATGATACAGCACCTGGGACCTAACGCAAAGACCTGGCTCGTGGGGATACTGAATAAATGCATGGCACAGAAAACCATCCCTTCTGTCTGGAGAAAGGCCAAAGTGGTTGCAATCCCCAAACCTGGCAAAGACCCATCACCCCCAAAGAGCTACCGACCCATTTCCCTCCTCTGCATCACCTACAAGAGAGGCTGCTACTCCAACGCCTCATACCACTCATAGACACCAAGCTGACTAAAGACCAAGCTGGTTTCCGTCCCGTCCTGTGCTGGACAGAGCTCAACCTCACCCAACACATTGAGGATGGGTTTGAGGGAAAACAAATAACTGGAGCAGCATTCAGAGATCTCTCTGCTGCCTACGACACTGTCCAACACCGCACAATGGTCAGGAAAAGCCTCCTCAACAACAGGCGCTTCTATGTCCAGTTAAATGACCAGAGGAGTAAATGGAAAGCCCAAAAGAACGGCCTACCACAAGGTAGCCTGCTCGCCCCCTCCTTTTCAATATCTACACAAACGTCCAGCCACTACCCAAAGTAGTAGTACTGGAATGAAATGATAGAACACCTCACACACACATAGTTTCCTTTCGTGGCTGTTTACATTCGAGGGTCGCCGGTCCTCTCGAACGGAACAGTTTAACGTCATGCCCAGGACGAAAAGATATAGAGAACACCAACATGACAAATAACAGCAGGAAGGCATGGGCCACAATCCACCGTCTTGGCAAAGACCACACCACCCATAATTCACAACGGTCACAGCAAACTCTATTGCATCACAACTGGTGTAGTTATTGGATGGAGCCCGCACACCACCAAAAATAGAAAAACAACATACTATAGTATGCCCTCCGTGACAATGGACTTTAGCCTTTCGCTTTTCTGCGATTTAACCTTTTTTCAAATCCTCAACAATGATGAAGAATCGTGCACTATAGCGTGCCACTTAATGACCTTGACCAATATCAATGACCTTGAGCAGTATAAATTACCTTCAATAAGACTAGTAAATGACCTTGACCAGTATAAATGACCTTGACAAGTACAAATGACCTTGACCAGTATAAATGACCTTCACCAGTAGAAATGACCGTGACCAGTATATGACTGTGACCAGTATACATGACCTTCATGAGACTAGTAAATGACCTTGACCAGTATAAATGACCTTTATAAGACTAGTAAATGATCTTCACCAGTATAAATGACCTTGACCAGTATGCGGTCCGTGACCATGGACTATAGCCTTTTGCTTTTCCTTGATTTTCACCTTTAAAAAATCCTCAACAATGATGAAGAATCGCGCACTATAGCGCGCCGCTCAATGACCTGAGACCATGGACCAATGAATGAAATACAACACATTGAGCAGGGCACTGCAGGGAGTTGAACCCCGTTCCGGTAAACCAGAAGTCCGACACCAGTGCCTTAGTTTTTGTGTTGTTGTTCATTTAAAGGTCCAGGTGTGCATACGCATGTGCGCCTGTGCGTGTGTAGGTGCATGTGTGCATGTGTGTGTGCACGCTTCAATGACCACTGTTGGACCCAATGGCGATCAAGGACCTCAGGGAGCCACCCATAATTCACAACGGTCACAGCAAACTCTGTTGCATCACAACTGGTGGCCAACAGTCGTAACCAACACCGCCGCCGACCCACAGGAGAATACCATCGCACAGTGGTATCAGACCAACCACAATCAGCCAGCCCTCAAACCAAACCATTCGACCTAGAAGAACTCGAAACCCGGAAAAGCAGCAGGGATTGATGACATACTGGCAGAAATTATACAGCACCTGGAACCTAACGCAAAGACCTGGCTCGTGGGGATGCTGAACACATGCATGGCACAGAAAACCATCCCTTCTGTCTGGAGAAAGGCCAAAGTGGTTGCAATCCCCAAACCTGGCAAAGACCCATCATCCTCAAAGAGCTACCGACCCATTTCCCTCCTCTGCATCACCTACAAGAGAGGCTGCTACTCCAACGCCTCATACCACTCAGACACCAAGCTGACTAAAGACCAAGCTGGTTTCCGTCCCGTCCTGTGCTGGACAGAGCTCAACCTCACCCAACACATTGAGGATGGGTTTGAGGGGAAACAAATAACTGGAGCAGCAACTGGAGGGCGAAGCAAGCACGCAGGCAGCTTGTGCCTGCCTGCGTGCCTGCCTGCCTTCCTCATGTGGAAACTGCATAGTTGACTTTGTGTGTGTCTTTCTTTTTCTGTCTGTCTTTCTTAGGATGAAGATCAAGGTAGACGCCGTTGGAAGGCTCAACACAAGCCGATGCCCCTAGAGATCCATCCCAAAGCTTCCCTCAGGGAGCCCAGCAAGCCAGCTAGCCAGCAAGCCCGCCCAGTCAGCCAACGCAGCCAGCCAGCTCCGCCAGTCAGCCAGTGTAGAAAGTCAGGCTGACAAGCCAGAGCATATCAGCCCTTGCAGTCCGCCATTGCAGCCATACCAGCCTTGCTCAGTCAGCTCAGCCAGGCCTCTCTCGAGGCCTGGCTCTCTGTCTGCCTGGCCCGGTCTGCCCTGCCCTGCCTTGCAGCAACAGAACCAGCCTTGCTAGCAAGCCAGCCAGCTCAGAATACGAGCTCAGCAAGCCAACGCAGCTGGCAAGCACGCAGTTAGTCTAAACCAGTTTCAGACAGGCAGGCCAAGGCAGACAGACAGGAAGACCGAGGCGCCTAGGCAGGCAGACAGGCCAGGAAGGCAACAAAGTGCAGGCAGGGGGACTATCCGGCCTAAGGCTGCGCTGCAAGGGTTGGAGCCTGGCCAGCTCCTGCTGGTCTTGGCTGAGTGGCTGTGGCTGCACAGTAAGGCTGCGGTAACCTAGTCTGGGCTTGCTGCTGCACTGGCTTGCTCAGCTCGCATTCTGAGCTGGCTGGCTTGCCAGAAAGGCTGGTTCTGTTGCTGCAAGGCAGGGCAGGGCAGACCGGGCCAGGCAGACAGAGAGCCAGGCCTCGAGAGAGGCCTGGCTGAGCTGACTGAGCAAGGCTGGTATGGCTGCAGTGGCTGACTGCAACGGCTGATATGCTCTGGCTTGGCAGCCTGACTTTCTACACTGGCTGACTGGCGGAGCCGACTGGCTGCGTTCGCTGACTGGGCAGGCTTGCTGGCTAGCTGGCTTGCTGAACTCCCTGAGGGAAGCTTTGGGATGGATCTCTAGGGGCATCGGCTTGTGTTGAGCCTTCCAACGGCGTCTACCTTGATCTCCGTCCTAAGAAAGAAAGACAGAAAAAGAAAGACACACACAAACCCAACTATGCAGCTTGCACCTGAGGAACCGAGACGCGAAAAACCGCCACCGACCCACAGGAGAATACCATCGCACAGTGGTATCAGACCAACCTCAATCAGCCAGCCCTCAAACCAAACCCTTCGACCTAGAAGAACTCGAAACTGCAATGGGAAAGTTGAAACCCGGAAAAGCAGCAGGGATTGATGAC
Source organism: Protomyctophum parallelum (assembly GCF_964188405.1). Taxonomy (NCBI): domain Eukaryota; kingdom Metazoa; phylum Chordata; class Actinopteri; order Myctophiformes; family Myctophidae; genus Protomyctophum; species Protomyctophum parallelum. The sequence continues at coordinate 4,958,136 of NC_139705.1, forward strand.
ATACTGGCAGAAATGATACAGCACCTGGGACCTAACGCAAAGACCTGGCTCGTGGGGATACTGAATACATGCATGGCACAGAAAACCATCCCTTCTGTCTGGAGAAAGGCCAAAGTGGTTGCAATCCCCAAACCTGGCAAAGACCCATCATCCCCAAAGAGCTACCGACCCATTTCCCTCCTCTGCATCACCTACAAGAGAGGCTGCTACTCCTGTTTACATTCAAGGGTTGCCGGTCCTCTCGAACGGAACAGTTTAACGTCATGCCCAGGACGAAAAGATATAGAGAACACCAACATGACAAATAACAGCAGGAAGGCATGAGCCACAATCCACCGTCTTGGCAAAGACCACACCACCCATAATTCACAACGGTCACAGCAAACTCTGTTGCATCACAACTGGTGTAGGTATTGGATGGAGCCCGCACATCACAGGTGTAAAAAAAAACGTTCTGTATTGAAATACTGACAACGTTTCGATCTATTTGATCTTCATCAGGTCATGTGTACACAAAACATACACTTTTATACTAAGGGAGTGCCCCCATCAACCAATCAAAACACCACATTTTGGTGCCCCTCCCATCACTGCAGGTGTGACACGTCAACCCTGAGTGAGTATGTGGGGACCCAGACATATTGATGTAAATATAGTCTGTTCAGAAATGTTAGTGCCTCTCATAGAGCTTGTAGGTGATGCAGAGGAAGGAAATGGGTCGGTAGCTCTTCGGGGATAATGGGTCTTTGCCAGGTTTAGGGATTGCAACCACTTTGGCCTTTCTCCAGACAGAAGGGATGGTTTTCTGTGCCATGCACGTGTTCAGCATCCCCACAAGCCAGGTCTTTGCGCTAGGTCCCAGGTGCTGTATCATTTCTTCCAGCATGTCATCAATCCCTGCTGCTTTTCCGGGTTTCAACTTTCCCATTGCAGTTTCAAGTTCTTCTAGGTCGAAGGGTTTGGTTTGAGGACTGGCTGATTGTGGTTGGTCTGATACCACTGTGCGATGGTATTCTATGTGGGTCGGTGGCGGTGTTGGTTACGACTGTTGGCCACCAGTTGTGACCAACACCGCCACTGACCCACAGGAGAATACCATCACACAGTGGTATCAGACCAACCTCAATCAGCCAGCCCTCAAACCAAACCCTTCGACCTAGAAGAACTCGAAACTGCAATGGGAAAGTTGAAACCCGGAAAAGCAGCAGGGATTGATGACATACTGGCAGAAATGATACAGCACCTGGGACCTAACGCAAAGACCTGGCTCGTGGGGATACTGAATAAATGCATGGCACAGAAAACCATCCCTTCTGTCTGGAGAAAGGCCAAAGTGGTTGCAATCCCCAAACCTGGCAAAGACCCATCACCCCCAAAGAGCTACCGACCCATTTCCCTCCTCTGCATCACCTACAAGAGAGGCTGCTACTCCAACGCCTCATACCACTCATAGACACCAAGCTGACTAAAGACAAAGCTGGTTTCCGTCCCGTCCTGTGCTGGACAGAGCTCAACCTCACCCAACACATTGAGGATGGGTTTGAGGGAAAACAAATAACTGGAGCAGCATTCAGAGATCTCTCTGCTGCCTACGACACTGTCCAACACCGCACAATGGTCAGGAAAAGCCTCCTCAACAACAGGCGCTTCTATGTCCAGTTAAATGACCAGAGGAGTAAATGGAAAGCCCAAAAGAACGGCCTACCACAAGGTAGCCTGCTCGCCCCCTCCTTTTCAATATCTACACAAACGTCCAGCCACTACCCAAAGTAGTAGTACTGGAATGAAATGATAGAACACCTCACACACACATAGTTTCCTTTCGTGGCTGTTTACATTCAAGGGTCGCCGGTCCACTCGAACGGAACAGTTTAACGTCATGCCCAGGACGAAAAGATATAGAGAACACCAACATGACAAATAACAGCAGGAAGGCATGGGCCACAATCCACCGTCTTGGCAAAGACCACACCACCCATAATTCACAACGGTCACAGCAAACTCTATTGCATCACAACTGGTGTAGTTATTGGATGGAGCCCGCACACCACCAAAAATAGAAAAACAACATACTATAGTATGCCCTCCGTGACAATGGACTTTAGCCTTTCGCTTTTCTGCGATTTAACCTTTTTTCAAATCCTCAACAATGATGAAGAATCGTGCACTATAGCGTGCCACTTAATGACCTTGACCAATATCAATGACCTTGAGCAGTATAAATTACCTTCAATAAGACTAGTAAATGACCTTGACCAGTTTAAATGACCTTGACAAGTACAAATGACCTTGACCAGTATAAATGACCTTCACCAGTAGAAATGACCGTGACCAGTATATGACTGTGACCAGTATACATGACCTTCATGAGACTAGTAAATGACCTTGACCAGTATAAATGACCTTTATAAGACTAGTAAATGATCTTCACCAGTATAAATGACCTTGACCAGTATGCGGTCCGTGACCATGGACTATAGCCTTTTGCTTTTCCTTGATTTTCACCTTTAAAAAATCCTCAACAATGATGAAGAATCGCGCACTATAGCGCGCCGCTCAATGACCTGAGACCATGGACCAATGAATGAAATACAACACATTGAGCAGGGCACTGCAGGGAGTTGAACCCCGTTCCGGTAAACCAGAAGTCCGACACCAGTGCCTTAGTTTTTGTGTTGTTGTTCATTTAAAGGTCCAGGTGTGCATACGCATGTGCGCCTGTGCGTGTGTAGGTGCATGTGTGCATGTGTGTGTGCACGCTTCAATGACCACTGTTGGACCCAATGGCGATCAAGGACCTCAGGGAGCCACCCATAATTCACAACGGTCACAGCAAACTCTGTTGCATCACAACTGGTGGCCAACAGTCGTAACCAACACCGCCGCCGACCCACAGGAGAATACCATCGCACAGTGGTATCAGACCAACCACAATCAGCCAGCCCTCAAACCAAACCATTCGACCTAGAAGAACTCGAAACCCGGAAAAGCAGCAGGGATTGATGACATACTGGCAGAAATGATACAGCACCTGGGACCTAACGCAAAGACCTGGCTCGTGGGGATACTGAATACATGCATGGCACAGAAAACCATCCCTTCTGTCTGGAGAAAGGCCAAAGTGGTTGCAATCCCCAAACCTGGCAAAGACCCATCATCCCCAAAGAGCTACCGACCCATTTCCCTCCTCTGCATCACCTACAAGAGAGGCTGCTACTCCTGTTTACATTCGAGGGTTGCCGGTCCTCTCGAACGGAACAGTTTAACGTCATGCCCAGGACGAAAAGATATAGAGAACACCAACATGACAAATAACAGCAGGAAGGCATGAGCCACAATCCACCGTCTTGGCAAAGACCACACCACCCATAATTCACAACGGTCACAGCAAACTCTGTTGCATCACAACTGGTGTAGGTATTGGATGGAGCCCGCACATCACAGGTGTAAAAAAAACGTTCTGTATTGAAATACTGACAACGTTTCGATCTATTTGATCTTCATCAGGTCATGTGTACACAAAACATACACTTTTATACTAAGGGAGTGCCCCCATCAACCAATCAAAACACCACATTTTGGTGCCCCTCCCATCACTGCAGGTGTGACACGTCAACCCTGAGTGAGTATGTGGGGACCCAGACATATTGATGTAAATATAGTCTGTTCAGAAATGTTAGTGCCTCTCATAGAGCTTGTAGGTGATGCAGAGGAAGGAAATGGGTCGGTAGCTCTTCGGGGATAATGGGTCTTTGCCAGGTTTAGGGATTGCAACCACTTTGGCCTTTCTCCAGACAGAAGGGATGGTTTTCTGTGCCATGCACGTGTTCAGCATCCCCACAAGCCAGGTCTTTGCGCTAGGTCCCAGGTGCTGTATCATTTCTTCCAGCATGTCATCAATCCCTGCTGCTTTTCCGGGTTTCAACTTTCCCATTGCAGTTTCAAGTTCTTCTAGGTCGAAGGGTTTGGTTTGAGGACTGGCTGATTGTGGTTGGTCTGATACCACTGTGCGATGGTATTCTATGTGGGTCGGTGGCGGTGTTGGTTACGACTGTTGGCCACCAGTTGTGACCAACACCGCCACCGACCCACAGGAGAATACCATCACACAGTGGTATCAGACCAACCTCAATCAGCCAGCCCTCAAACCAAACCCTTCGACCTAGAAGAACTCGAAACTGCAATGGGAAAGTTGAAACCCGGAAAAGCAGCAGGGATTGATGACATACTGGCAGAAATGATACAGCACCTGGGACCTAACGCAAAGACCTGGCTCGTGGGGATACTGAATAAATGCATGGCACAGAAAACCATCCCTTCTGTCTGGAGAAAGGCCAAAGTGGTTGCAATCCCCAAACCTGGCAAAGACCCATCACCCCCAAAGAGCTACCGACCCATTTCCCTCCTCTGCATCACCTACAAGAGAGGCTGCTACTCCAACGCCTCATACCACTCACAGACACCAAGCTGACTAAAGACCAAGCTGGTTTCCGTCCTGGCCGCTCCTGTGCTGGACAGAGCTCAACCTCACCCAACACATGGAGGATGGGTTTGAGGGAAAACAAATAACTGGAGCAGCATTCAGAGATCTCTCTGCTGCCTATGACACTGTCCAACACCGCACAATGGTCGGGAAAAGCCTCCTCAACAACAGGCGCTTCTATGTCCAGTTAAATGACCAGAGGAGTAAATGGAAAGCCCAAAAGAACGGCCTACCACAAGGTAGCCTGCTCGTCCCCTCCTTTTCAATATCTACACAAACGTCCAGCCACTACCCAAAGTAGTAGTACTGGAATGAAATGATAGAACACCTCACACACACATAGTTTCCTTTCGTGGCTGTTTACATTCGAGGGTCGCCGGTCCTCTCGAACGGAACAGTTTAACGTCATGCCCAGGACGAAAAGATATAGAGAACACCAACATGACAAATAACAGCAGGAAGGCATGGGCCACAATCCACCGTCTTGGGGGGAAAAAAATAGCTGATCAATAAGCCCCAAACGCGTTGCACTGTGACCCGTTTTGAGCTTGTACATCGGCTATTTTTGCTACAACAGCAATATGCAACGTGGCCCTCTGGAGTGAGAGTGGAAATATAGTGGAAATATAGTCTCCATCGTCAAAGTTGCCCACCCCCATTCTAAACACTACAACATGCAGAGGAGAAGTCATAACAGAACCATCTAAACACTACAACATGCAGAGGAGAAGTCATAACAGAACCATCTAAACACTACAACATGCAGAGGAGAAGTCATAACAGAACCATCTAAACACTACAGCATGCAGAAGAGAAGTCATAACAGAACCATCTAAACACTACAACATGCAGAGGAGAAGTCATAACAGAATCATCTAAACACTACAGCATGCAGAGGAGAAGTCATAACAGAACCATCTAAACACTACAACATGCAGAGGGGAAGTCATAACAGAACCATCTAAATACTACGACATGCAGTCATAACAGAACCATCTAAACACTACAGCATGCAGAGGAGAAGTCATAACAGAACCATCTAAACAATACAACATGCAGAGGGGAAGTCATAACAGAACCATCTAAATACTACAACATGCAGTCATAACAGAACCATCTAAACACTACAGCATGCAGAGGAGAAGTCATAACAGAACCATCTAAACACTACAGCATGCAGAGGAGAAGTCATAACAGAACCATCTAAACACTACAGCATGCAGAGGAGAAGTCATAACAGAACCATCTAAACACTACAACATGCAGAGGAGAAGTCATAACAGAACCATCTAAACACTACAGCATGCAGAAGAGAAGTCATAACAGAACCATCTAAACACTACAACATGCAGAGGAGAAGTCATAACAGAACCATCTAAACACTACAGCATGCAGAGGAGAAGTCATAACAGAACCATCTAAACACTACAGCATGCAGAGGAGAAGTCATAACAGAACCATCTAATCAAAACAGCATGCAGAGGAGAAGTCATAACAGAACCATCTAAATACTACAACATGCAGTCATAACAGAACCATCTAAACACTACAGCATGCAGTCATAACAGAACCATCTAAACACTACTCTGTTCACCTCTAGTCGATTATTTATTCAGCCACGGACCACCATTTGAGGCCATTTAGCCTCTCAGACCCATTTGAGCCACTGACCACCATTGTGAGCATAGAGTATATTATGAATAGAGAAAAGGCACCCAGAGGAAACCCTGAGGCCAAATGGACATAGTGGCCGAATGAAGGTATTGCAGCCTGGCCCCAAACACATGAACGCGCTGGTCCGTTGACTATCATTGTGCACGTTCACGACGGCAGCACGCTAGCTAGCTAACGAACACGCTAGTTCGTTAGCTAGCTAGCGTGCTGCCGTCGTGAACCAGAATGCTCTGTTCCTACTGTGTTGTGTTCATATATGTTACTAACTACATTATAAAACCATGATCCAGTAGCCCAATGGATACCGTCGATGGTAATAATGTGAACAACCGGGCCCGGGTTCACTTCCCAGTCGATGACCGAGTTTATTTTCTTCTTAACAAACACAACTGTTTGTTTGCATCAAGTCGAGGTCCTTTATTCATTCGGTATCTGAGCCACGGGACCACCATTTTTAGGCTCAAATACTGAATGAATAATGGACCTCGACGAGAAAAGCTAAAACAATTGTGTTAGTTTGGTAAGAAATGAAGCTAAACTCTCAGTCCTCGATGGGGACTCGAACCCGGGCCCTGGCCGTAGTCTACTAGGCGCCAACGGTAACCATTCGACTACTCGAACACGGTTTTACAGAGTGGCACGAACATAATATATAAACATCACAACAAAGTTATCATAAAGTGATCACAGATGTTTGAACAACAACAACGTTAAGTATTAAATAACATTTAACGTACCTGCTTGCTGCGGACACGACGACGCCACGGCGGACATGGTGACGTGGCAAAATCAAAACAACACTGAGCAAAACCCCCCTCCACGCGTCTCTTCCGTATTTGAGGGGTTGGCGTCACTTCCTTCCGGGTGTGACGTGAGGCCACGCCCGCGAGTCTTTTGCCGCGTCTTTCTTGTAGTCATATATTATTGTAGTCCTCCTACGTTACATCCGGGTCCCGTCCGCTTCTATAGCTACATATTATTATGATTCTGAACGCGTGAATCTTTTTATTTTTTACAATAACGTTATTTTTCAGAAAGGAAGCCATTGAGGGTTAAAATGTGTCTTAATGCTTCCAACTCGAGTATAATTATTATTAATGTAAACTGTAAAGTGTCCACGACAAAGAAAATGTATGACGTGGAGCTTCCTTGAGTAAGACCCGAAGCGGGTTACGTCACGGCTTAAATAGTCAATACAGACATGAGTCCCTTTCCTGGCAGCGTCCTCAGTGGTCTAGCGGTCTAGACGCCCGACTTCTTAATACAACTTTATAGAACTTCACGGGTTCAAACCCCTTTGATGTTTTTCTCAATCATTGATTCACAATATACCAGAATGCACGTTTAATCATAATACATAAAGCAGACAGCCCTGTGATTAAACCTTCAGCATTACATTACACTGCAACCCCACTGTGGCTAATACCTTTTTATTCACAATGCCAAGTTATTGTACTCCTAATAATATATCATGGTGTAGTCTAGCTCTGGTTTGATTGATTGATTTAAATATTTTATTAATAGTTTGTAGAATTACAGTACATTTCAAGCACAAACTCAATACAAAGACTGTTAACTGTGAGTGGACGACCCAATTAAGCATTACACTTGTTTAAGAGGGTCCACATTGTTCAATTCATCAAAAGTCCACATTGTTCAATTCATCAAAAAACTACATTATTACAAACCTACATTATGTGGGATCCTTTAGCTTACAAACGGAGTGACATTTCTGGCCACAACGTGGTTGTCGCTGGGCTGTGGCGCTGCCAACTGACTTTTGTGTTTCCCTCTGCTTCATGATCACCTTTTAGTTCCTTTATTACAGCGAATCAAAGGTGTGTGAAATACTTCTGTAATTAATGACTTGCTGACTATCTCGCGATTTTAGCCTGGATTTAGTGTTCACGCCACATAGGCTATAGCCTACATGAAGACCCGACTCCAGCAGCAGAACTGACAGGTAGGCTACAGTACCAAAAAAAAGCCCTATCTTGACCACAGAAACGCCCCTAAAAGACACGGTATCCTACCGTCGGTATACGTGTAACATAGTGTGTATAAATTGGCAGATTTTATTTTTTATTTTGCACGTCACTTTCTGACTTTCCAAAGGAAACGTTTCAATGCCTTATTGCTGTGTTGTTGGTGATTTGTGGATTCGTTTTTAGATCAATCAGGGATCTGTTAATAACTTAATACTGTACTGCAGTCTGCAGTTGTTCCCAAATCCACATTTGTTGAGCCCCCATTAGACCCCCATTAGACACTACTTGATATGTATCAAACAAATTTGGCTAATAATAAATTAATTAACATAATTTCAAACATTAAACCATTTAAACTTCTTCACCTGAACTGAACCAGCTCGGTGAAATAACTCAGTACTCAAAACATGTTAATTTATATCAATTTTATTTATAACTGCCAATGTCATGTAAATGTACAACGCACAAAATGTATGTCACCATAACCAAACATGTATTTCTACTTGATAAACCTTATTTATTGGAAGACGGAGCACTTGCAGCATGTATAGATTTTGAGTCTAATTTTGTTCTAAATACCTGCAAATTGACAAATTGTACATAACTCCTGTACTGGACGCTTTATCATATAAAGTAAAGAAAATAAAGAACCAGACCACGTGATTAGACAAAAAGTCTCTGCAAGCTGATAAAAAAAAACAGTTTCTTACCCAAACTTACAAGTGAAACTTCAGTAGTATTTAACCCATTCTGACCTGAGATCAGATTCATACGAGGTTTCCACATGGACACACACTGGTCTGATTAACCCATTCTGACCTGAGATCAGATTCATACGAGGTTTCCACATGGACACACACTGGTCTGATTAACACGGTTCTGAATGTGAAAATCTGACATAACATTTCTATGTTCCGCATCTAGAGCCATACTGTAAAATAGATTCCAGCCTCACAAGAACTATGCATAGCCTACATTTCACCTGGGCTGGTGGTGATTCACATTAAATGCCGGCAAAGCCATCCATCCTTTAATCACTTGAAACATGTGAAATTATCCTTTACAAATGTTCAAAAACAGCCTCACAATGCTGTGTTGTGAGTTTGAAGATCAGCCATTTTTACAATTGAACATTGTTGTGCGACTAAGTGTATATATTATGTAGGACTTAAGAGGTTAATTACAAAATGATGTAACAATAACTGAACGACTTCTACAAACATCTGTCAAAGGCATCACAAACTAGAAAATTCGCAATTTAAAAAAATTGCAGAGTGTGGTTGCCGCAGTGGCTTACATATGCCCCTCCCACTAGTATTGCCAGCCAATTACAATTTCAAGTCACGCCTTAGATCATGCGTAAGTAATTCGGAGGGGATTTAACCCCCGAAATTCATGTTTTTGCGACAAACGGTTACATTTCTCGCATTTGCGGCGCCCCCTATGGATGAAAATGGAATTGCTTTTAGAACTTGGTTGATTGAACCACCCCGGACGTGATTGAAATGTGGGATGGATTGGACATTCCGTTCGTGATTTATGGCATTTTTTGTGATATAGGCCCCTACTACTAACTTCGGAAGACGATTACGGCCGAACGATACGCACTTTAAAAATTCTGCAGTTCAGTTTTAATTGGATGGGTCCAGAGATCACGTGTGCCGATTTCTGTGAGATTTGGACAAAATCTGTAGGAGGAAAAGCAAAAAGTGAGTTTTGGACAAAATTCTAAATGGCGGAAAATCTATCATGGCGGAAATGGGCGTGGCCTATATGGGGAGATGCGTCATGACCCAAGGAATCCAGGGAAAAAATAATTTTGATTTTATGACCTACGGTTCAAGAGTTATAAGCCAAAAGGTAAAGTGGGCTGTTATAGCACCACCATGAGGCCGACCGATAACATTTTAGGGTTAAATAATTTTAGGGATAATGTTGAATTATCCCTAAAAGTTTTGTAACTATAGTGATTACAGTCTCCGAGGAACGAATACTTGAATGTGAATTTTTGCCTTTTCCCATTCATGTCAATGGGGAAATTTAATTCACTAATAAATTCATATCAATTAAACTATACAACATTTCTCTTAACAAAATACAAGCACACGATTCCCGATTTTTCCGGTCAATTTGACATATGGCTCAAGTGCGTACAGCGTACAGTGTGGGAGGTATAAAGCGTCAAAATAAAGACTACTCCAGTGAAATAATAAAGTGTCACAGTTACAAGAATCTGGTTGCCCATTCGGGCAACCACACTAACCCTTCTTGGGAGAGAAAAAAAAATAACTCAGTTGAGAATCTGTAGTTTATTATCATCAGCATTAGTTTACAAAACAACCACCTTGGGAGTGTGTGAAGTACTGCAATTCTCTGCCTACTGCACATGCATAGAACTCATGTTCTCACGTATGCGCACAACACACAGCAATATTATGATTCATTGCAGATTATAGTAGGTTACAGTTTTCTGCTTTTTCAACCCAGTAGCATACTATACATCTGTTCACTTATATGCAAATATACAGCTTTGTCTGTCTCTCTTAGATATACACCCGCACACACACATTTTCCTTATTGATTAAGGGCAGTAGATAAAGATGAACTTGGGGTCAAACCAACCCAACTTTCCATAAGGCCACACACACACACAAACACAAACACACACACACACACACACACATTCAGGGTTGCATGCGGATCGCGCCATCTAGTCTGATAACCTCTCCATTGAGCATGGGATTCTCTGCTATTGATGTCACCAAATGGGCGAACTCTGCGGGGTCTCCCAGGCGTGAAGGGAAGGGCACTTGGCGAGCCAGGAATGATTGGACCTTTTCTGGAAGGCCAGCCAGCAGAGGTGTGGAGAACAGACCTGAAGTAAGAGTAACAGAGACAGATATTGAATAATGCAAGTAAAAAATTACACATTCTAATGTATACAATGAGACATTCATTTTAATTTCTTCATGCCTTGGTGTGAAAACCTATACATGTGTCCTTAAATAGGAAAACTAGTGACACAATTTATACAAAGATTAAACAATGACATTGGTGTTACTAGCTGTGTTATAGTACGGATGAAAGAACTTGTCAAATAAACTGTAGTAAGAGTAGCAAGGTGATAATATAGAATCTGAGCTGTGTGTTGTGTGGCTGTTGAGGTGATAATTCTTTGAGTTTTGAAGTTCACACGATAACTTAATATGGCACACTTGATTATTATTCAAACTGTACATACATCACGAGTGATGAACACACAACTCTAGGGGGCCAGCCCACATATATTGTAAGGCTAAAAGCAGCTCAAAAGTGGTTGAGTTAAAGTTTGAGAGCAAGATTGTCTGTCCTGTTGTCTGTTCACACTTGTCATTGTTTAACCGTTTTGTTTTTTCATGTTTATCACATTTATATGTCTTTTTTATTATGTATTGTATGTGGAACATTTACATTGCCTGTTATTTCTTTCATTTTATTTAACAGAACTACTCATTATCATTGTCGATAATATGCACTGCAAAAAAACAACAGCAACTGATATTTTCAGGGAGCCTGCTGCAATACATTTCTCTGCTGTAACCTTACACCCAGGAAAAGATACTGCTGGCTCCCCATCACCACCAAGAGATCCAATTTCACTGGCCTTCCCCAGCCATTCCCATTCTTGTTGTGACTAGCCAAAGTCTACACAAGGTGCCTTCAACTAGTACTGGTGCTGCAACTCTTTCTAACCATCTATTCCCTGTCAGACGCTATCCGTCTTACAAAGTTGGTATAAAGCTAGCTCTGGACAATGTTCGATTTCTAGCAAATAAATCACTTAAATTTTTTTATACTGAAATTAATAACTGGATTTGAGGTCCACAATTGAGTATAGAGTTACCTATAACACTGTAGTGTACTCACTGCGGGAGGGATTATTGTTCTATAATCATCAAAAAATAAAAAAATAAAACAGCAATTCTAAAATACTGTTCTCCACTATTGATAGTTTATTAAACCCATCAACTGCCTCAGACAGTTTTAATAACCCAGCATTTCCCCTAAATTTGATTAATTTAGAATAAATCACATAAAACATAAATCAACAATGAAATTACAACCATCACAGCTGAAATTGTTACAACTGCTCTGGTGACCTCTGCAGGCAACCTTGTGAAAGGCAGGGGGGGGGGGGGGATGAGAAAATGTACCAATTCATATCTCAAGCTCATAACTTTGTAGGGTTGTAGCTATGAGTGGATTTTTCCAATTCCTTCCAAGCCCGTTTCCTTCTTTAATCATTAACCCATTATAGGTGGGAACCCCTTTTTGTAACCCTGCACTTCTGGACGGGAACCCCTTTTGGCTTGTACAGTATTAAAAAATGACAAAGAATGTGGCCATTGATACCTACCGGGTGCTATAGTGACCACTCTGATGCCCATGGGTGCAAGATCTCTTGCGATGGGTAGGGTCATTCCAACAATTCCGCCCTTGGAGGCCGAATAGGCTGCCTGGCCCACCTAAAAGTGAAAACGGAGAAAATGACATTTTCCGAAATATAATAAAAGTTGCAAGATATGGCCAAATTATTTTGGGGGGTGACGGGTCCCCAGCCCAAAAGGTTGCGAAGCCATGGCCTAGAGTAGACCCTACTCCAACGTGCAAAATGGCCACTGTGTGAACACATTCATGATGATAACCATTGTGTGCTTGACTAAACTGAATCCCTCTCTTTTGAAAACGACAATCCAGTACAATAGGAGAAACCAAACAAATGTAATATCAAAGTGAATATACAAGTATACCACAATTAAAAATGCACCGTTTTAACAGTGTACCTGTCCATCAAATGCTGCCACACTCGCAGTATTGACGATGCAGCCTCTGTGTCCGTCCGCATCCGGCTCGTTCTTCCCCATCTCCCTAACTGCTAGGCGAATGACATTGAAGGTCCCTCCAATGTTCACCTACACACACACACACACACACACACACACACACACACACACACACACACACACACACACACACACCTTTAACCCATTCTGACCTGAGATCAGATTATAAAAATTAGTGATGCACCGAATATTCGGCCGCAGAAAATATTCGGCAGAAAATATTCGGCAGAAAATAGCTAAAAAAGCATTTTCGGCCCATTCGGTTTCGGCCTGAATAGGCAGAAAATATATCACCGAATAGTGTATGCAATTAATGCATTCAAATGAGCTGAATAAATGTTTTATGGACCCATAACAGTGATTATTATTGAAGTTAAGTTTTGCCATAACCATAAATCAGGTAGCTTTAAGGTACGGCAATGACAGCAATGGTAGGCAAAAATATATATAATATTAAATATATTCGGATATTCGGTATTCGGCCAACTGTTTCTTCTATTCGGTATTCGGTTTCGGCCAAGAATTTCCCTTTCGGTACATCCCTAATAAAAATGTCTTCTACATCCTGACAGTTTACTGAAAAAGCTATGTTTCTATAGGCCAATTCATGCTGTTTCGGCGCTGTAGTGCCAAAATGATTTAGGCTCGTCAGAAACTTTCAGTAGCACTAAAGAGACGACTTTAGGACGGTACCTGCCCCCCCGAACCTAAAATGACGTCACATTGTAGGCTCTACATTGCCGAACCGACTTTTATTCGGCTCTAAAATAGGAGTATGAATCGGCCCTAAGTCAGTCGTTCTTCGATTTAAAAAAAATAGCAGACCTACAAGCTCGTAGCGTATTTTTAAATAGCTAAAGCATAACGTAATGCCAACACCAAAAGGGGTACCCGCCCCAAAATGGATTAACCTGGTCCAAATTCAATTCACTGATGCAGGACAACCTTGGATTTTTATATGCATCCGTTGATCTTACAGTGATGACACGTAGAAAGTCGTCCAGGCTATGAGGGATGTCCTTCTTGAAGTTGTACGTCTTGACGGCCACAGCGATGCCGGCACAGTTAACCGCCAAGTCCAGCTTCCCGAACCTCTCCCTGGCCAGAGCGACAGCTGACGCCACATCTGCTTCCGACGTCACCTAAGACAGCAAGAAGATCAGAAAAACAAGTCAACTACAGTACGCTTAAGTTGCTCAGTATGCTTACCACCATGTAAATTATGTTTATGTGAAAGCCAAAGACTTTGAGGGAAGATGCTTTCCCAAGAGAAAGAAATGGGAGCATTGTCTACTCTAAGGTAAAGATGTGAGTAAATTGCATGATCCTGAGTCAAACAGGGTCAATAGTGACATACGAGTGGCATACTAGGCAAATGTCAAGCACCTAGCAAATGTCAGAGCAACATAACATTTATGAATAAAGATATGCAAACAAAAAACCAACATACAGTATATCTGCACAGTATGACTTAGTAGCATCTATAAAAGGTGTAGACTGACATTTTTAAGGAGCCAGGCGGGAAAAGAGTATATAGGACGTGTGCGGTGTTGGTCAGGGTCTTTTAAGGAAAGTTTGAACAGACCTGTGAGCGAGAGGGGTGTGAGGTTGGACCATGTCCTGAAGGTATGTCGTGCTAGCCGCAATTTGCAACTCTAGATTTTTTTATAATGGGATTACTCTAGAGTTGCAATACCCTCCATTGACTCCCTACTCATCCAAATTGCATTTGCGATCTGCTTGTATTAAATGACGTTAAACTCACCATCATTGCAGCTCTAGGTCAAGCTTGAATTATCCTCTTTTAATCTGCAGAGCTTTTTTTTCATACAAATCCACCGTAGACATGTTATGAGCTACTTTCTGTCAAGAAATTCTGTGTAAGCGATTCTTTTTCTAAGTGCTGGAGTTTGGAAGCACTCGTCATAAGTCACTGAACCACCTGTTTCGGTGGTTCGAAACAGGTGTGTACCACCTGTTTCGAATTTGCACATAATGCAGGAGGCAGCAGTGCGACCGGTTAAAAAAAGTGCTTCCAAACTGCAACACTTAGAAGAATCACATGCACAGAATTTCTTGACAGAAAGTAGCTCATAACATGTCTACGGTGGATTTGTATGAAAAAAAAAGATCGGCAGATTGAAAGATTGAAAGCTTGGCCTAGAGCTGCAATGATGGCGAGTTTAACGTCGTTTAATACAAGCAGATCGCAAACGCAAATTGGATGAGTAGGGAGCCAATGGAGGGTATTGCAACTCTAGATTCATCCAATTATTTAAAAAATCTAGAGTTGCAAATTGCGGCTAACGTTGTGCATGGCACCATGCCCTTTCGTTGCCTTGTAGCCTATTCTCAACATTGTTTTAATGGGTCAAGGCAAGCCGCACACAGCACAAGAGAAATATATAACATTTATATTAATAAATAATGCTGGTGGTAATAATAAACTCACATCAGCAGGCGCAAAGGCACAGCGGTCTCCCAGGCTGGCTGCTAGGGCATGTCCATCAGAAGAGGGGAGGTCAAGGATCACAGCAGATGCCCCATGCTGCACTAGTCTCTCTACAGTGGCCCTTCCCAGTCCAGATGCACCGCCTGTCACCAGCCCCACCATACCCTGCTCACACACACGGTTAGACAGGTCAGGGCAATGAGGGCACACACATGGATGCTCTGCATTGCCAGGCATTAGGAGGAGACACGCATACACTTTTAAGGAAGGGAAAACAAAAGTGGGACGTCGAAGAAGAGCAGAGGGGAGAGATTAAACGAGTGGCGTTTGTGCTCTTAATATTTAGGCAAAACACAGAAGATATTAATTGCATGACATGAGCTGTCAAACCTGCAGGATAGTGCAGCAGCACCCGATTGAAATATTGATGACGTGACGTTTTTTAAACAGTATCAAGTAGTGAATCCCAATCAACCCAGTCAACGTCACAGCTAGGTTAGCTAACGCCATTGACTAAGCTTACTGGGGGCGCTAAATTCGTTCCCACCATGTTAACTATCGTTACACACATTGACTGAGACTTTTGTTTGTGTCACTCACTGCTAGGAAACAAACCATGCTTCCACACAGTCAGTGTGCCAAATGTTCAGAGAAGCACAGTGCAACAAAGAAAGCGGGATCGATGCAATTCAATAAAGGTATTTGAATAAGTTCTTTCAATTTCTCACCTTGATGCTCCTAATGTTCGCCATGTTTGTTCATTCGCTCACGCGCAGTAGTCACTGGTCAGTAGTTACTAGTTCCAGTCAATTCACTCAGCCGGACGTTGCGTTTGACGTCATCCGGATTGAGTTTGCAACCACGCACGCCCACTAGATTTTTGTCGTCCAGTAGGGCAGCGCTAAGGGAACGCCCCGCCTGCTCATTGGCTGTGATAATTGGGGATGTTCTTCAATCACAGCGGCCGTCTAGTGACCAAGGTCAATTTAGGCAACACACCAACTGATGCTTCAACATTTGCTTTGAATAATTTAATTATTAATTGCAATGTTGATAGAACAAGATACAAGCCACATGGATCTTTATGAGCAGATGGTAAAACCCCCTCTGGTAAAACCTAATCGGGACAGTTATTGGGCTCAATGCACGACATCTGCAACAAAACATGGAATTCAACTTATATTAGCACACTACACTTATTAGCGGAGTACTAAATAAACAGTATCAAGTAACAGACAAGTAATCTACAGTACATGTTTAGAACAGGTGAGAGGTCAGGCTGTCCTTGAAATGTGAAGAATCACTCACTGTCCAGAGGACAAACAAAGAATGTAGCCTATCCAGTTCTTGGAGATATTTATTATAGGGCCGGGACTAATTGCGATTAATTTAGATTAATTAACTACAGAAAAATTAATCGCGATTAACTACAGATAAATTAATCGCACCTTTTTTTTCACCGAGGAACGTTTCTCACTGGGCGCTTTTCTATAGTACTGAAAACTGGAAATAATAAAAAGTCACCCCATTTTGTGTTGCCTAGAACTGGAGGTCTGACAAAAAACAGTAACAATATGAAGTAAGTACAGCTCCTTAGTCCTGTAATGTCACTGAGATGTACTTGTTACTGTTACAATTCTTTTTTCAGACCTCCAGTTCTAGGCAACACAGAATGGGGTGACTTTTATTATTATTTCCACAACAGGTATATTAATGACAGTAAAATGTTGAAAATGAGTGGTATCCTGTAGTCACTATTCATTGATTCACTGGGATACCAAAAAACATTAAAAAAAAAGGTTTCTCGCTGTTCTCGGGTTGAATATTGATATGCGATTAAAATGCGATTAATCTAGATTAATTAATCGCAAAGCCTCTGATTAATTAGATTAATTTTTTTAATCGAGTCCCAGCTCTAATTTATTACATAAATAATGTGCATGTAAATAAGATACAACATACAAGCATTATCAGACACAGGCCAAACTGTATTTGAACAGCTAAACATTATTTTGCACTGCGAAAGGGTCTCCCTTGAACTTGAAGATCTTACAACGTCCACTTCCTACGGTCCTACCACCCCCACATACACCCCACCCCGCCCCCCACAAACGTGTTTTCAAATGTGTTAAGTATTCAAACAATCCACATTTACTACCCTGTAAAGTAAAGGATAGGATTAAAGGATTTACAATTCAGCAGCTTTATCCAGTGACTTATGGTAAGCAAGATATACACAATACACATCAAACAATACACATCAAACAACATAGGTGGTGTAGTGCCTTTGTAATACATCATAATAGGTAAACCTAGAACGCAACATTAGTCTAACATTAGTTGACTATAAAAATACAAAAATCTGCACATTCAAACTATAGCAGGATGTCATGCCAGTCTAACAAGTTAACTTGGCATTTGTCTAAATAAAATAGATATGCATGTATATATACATTATATACATTACTCTCCATATAGATTTCAGAACGTCTAACCACAAGGGACAGCAGTATGCATATTACAATAATAAATCCATCCTGTATGAACACAGATGTTATGCCGCCACATTGTGGAAGGCAGTAAGTTGTATAGTTGTATCTCCAGAACAGGGGTTGCAATATCCCACACCCCACAACAACACAACTTACTACCTCACCACAGCACAGCTACAACCACAGAAGTTTATCTCGCACAAACTCAACAATGCAAACTGATCAGCTCTTTAACAGCCTGCAGTCTCTTTGAAGGGTGTATCCTTGTGTACCGCACTACTGTGATTGCTAGATCGACGTAACGCAATAATGTGTAGCCAAGAGTATTTAAAAAAAAAACAGAAAACAAATGCATTAAGTTCCTGACATTTTCAAGCAATCTTGGCAGTTGAACACACGAGGATGACTGCCCAGTAGTCTTGGTCACACACAGGTGATGGTCTGGTTGCCGTGAGAAAGACAGTAGGCTGTATAGTTATCTCCCAGATCTGGTGTGATCCTAAAACTATACAAACTACTACCTCACCCCACAGCCCCCTCCTCTGGTGTCCATGTCACGAATGAGAAGATTTTTTTTTAAAGCACAATTGAACATCGACATTGTATAGCACTGTGGAACTCTGGTCTCCCTCATTATCTAATTGGCTCTTTTAATACACATATTCCCCCATTTTCCTACTAACCCTCTTTAGGCCCCTAACCAACCACCTACTAAGCCTAAGTCAGGGTATCCATGACTCCTTCAAGGTCTGTAGCCGAATGACTGCATGATGGAGAGATAAAAACACACTGGCAGGAAAATAAATGGTAAAGAGAATATTGAATGACAACGTGGAGCGACAGCTCCTAGAATCATGTTCCATCTTCTCGCGAAGGTGCATTTTGATGATTGATGAGTCTCTGCCAGCTGTAAACCTAAAAGAAAGGGGGGGGGGGGGGGGGACGTGAATGCAATGCATGTATATTCATACAATATGGCCGGGTAGGCGAGTGGCGAGTTACACGACAGACATACATCAAAGTAACCAACCAAGCATCAAATCATAGCTGCAGCAGGCTTGTAAAATCAAAGGATTCAAGCTACGGTATTGACACAGCCTTGTAAGTTAGCTAGCTGCATGCATGTATGATTTACTTGGAAGGGTTTTTTTTTAATCTTTTCTCACCACTAACTCGATCAGATGTTCTCCACTTCTAAGAATTACCAGCATCGGTGATTGTGTAGTCTAGTCTTATCAAATTATTTAGAGAAGCTAGCACTGCAGCACCTGGCTGACTGTCTAGCCAGGCAGTTAACTAGTCATCAGGCGAGCTAACGAGTTAGCAAGCCAGTGTTAGCTGACAGCTAGCTGGAATTGGCGGTTCTCGACCCCGCACTCCATAAACTAGTAACCCCGCTAGCAGACCTACTGTTCCACACAACATGGAACCGGGATTGATCAAAATCACCTGCTAGCTGCGGATGTTTCAAGTCTCCTTGGATGCCGAGGAAAGCAGCATGTTTCCCTGTAGCCTTCCACCACCCCAGGTGGCTCCCATATCAACCTCGCCATCTTTCCTGCTGGAGCGGGTGGTGGTGGGTGGCTGCTGCACAAAGTATCTCGAGATTAACGCATCCGTGAAGCTCGCCTAGAACGAGACTTCACTTTCATCTGATTTCTGTGTAGCCCAAGCAGACAAATGTTGTTACATTTAATTTGACTGCCATTAGCCCACAAACCGAAAACAGTGTTATAGTCATCATTATTTTAAATAAAGGATGTCGTGTCAACTTGTGTCATGTATGTCCCATTGCAAAGAAATAGGGTGACCGAATGATGACTCAAACCCCCATAACGGCCTTGCCTTACATTTCACATTCAAAATGAGAAGAAAGAGACAACTTTTCATTATTTTTTTTTACTAAAAGAATAAATTTTATTTCAGCACTGTAAGTCATTTCCCAACCGGTACAAACATGACTGCCATCTTTGTCTCTTTCTGAGCCATTCCTCCCCTCCCTCTGTGAGATCAGACCACCAACAGCCAGACGAGTAAAAAAAAAAAAGCTTCCTTTTCTTGTCTTTCCACAAACAGTCTGGTGCTTCCATAATGCTAACAATGATGACAAATTATACCAACCATAATCATAACAGCAATAATGATGATGATAATAATAATTATATAATATGGATCTTTTTTTTGTAACCCTTCACGCTGCACAGGTAGTTTTGGGGGCCCTTGATATTGAAGTACATGCAGTACACCTGTTTGAAGGTTCGATGGACCAATATTATATTGAAACAGCTCAACAATGATCAACTTTAGAGCCCTGTGGTGGGTACAGCCAGGCAGGGGGTGGGGGTTGGGGTTTAGACTGTAACTTTTGGGGGCCGTTGAGAGGGGGGTGGCGTGGCAGTGTAGAGAGAGACAGACAGTATAAGGGAGCCCTGTTCAAAACGGGACACATCTTTTTTTCTTTAAGAACGTTGCAGATAGAGAACAGAACAGTTACAACACAGATCTGACAATTCCATTCCATAGTCTGTATGACAAACAATATCTTTTTTTCTCTTAAGTATACTTCTTAAGTACAACATAATACATTTCTATTCTGGAACATTTGGTTCTGTAACATCGTAGAGCTCTTCTGAAAACGCTCTTTTAGGCTGGACAGGGAGGCAGTGTGTTTTGAACCACTGGACACAACACTATACTTTCATCAGTGTAAAGTGTGAATTTGCCCCAAGACACTTCACTTAAGATCAGCTTTACCATCCGTTAGACATACACTTAGCAGTAGAGGACAGATTCCTATGGGTGTCGAGATGCAGCTCAAAACAAAAAGGGACTCGTGCAGTATAGCGTTAGAATTGACTGGCAAAATCTCAGTGGTGAATCAGGTTCCTTGCCTCAGATGGCTTTCAGCACACTACTCATGGGCTCATAATTTCTTGCTTGGAGTGAACCTTAAAATGTAAGTACCGAAAAGGAGGTAAACCAGACTCAAATCCGTCCATTGGGGAAAATTCAGCCCACATCATTTTCAACTTCACCAGGCAATACTCCCACAAAGTGATAAGATGAACGGAACATCGCTGCACTGTCCATCTCAGAGTTAAAAGTAAATATGGTGGGGGAAAGGACAACAATCACACTTGTATTGGAATGCAAAACAAGGGACCAAAACATCCCATGATAGGAAGCATGTTTGCGAGTGTCATTCCTTCCTGTGTGTGTGCAAGTGCAGTGTTTCTCACAACCTGAAAAATCATTCAAAGAGGATCTGTCAGGACAGCCTGAGCAATCGATAGGAAAGGTCGATCCACGACTAATCCCTCACTGACTTCTGAAACCCAACCTGGCAACCATGTGACCAGACCATTCGCTCGCTCACTCAGTCCACAAACACACTTCCTCCTCTTTCCCCTGTCTGTCTTCGTCTCTACGACCGCCACAGTGTAAATATACATATACGGTAACCTCACATACTTGTCAGATATATCACACGTGCTGTAATGTCATAATATATATAATCATACTCATCAGAAAAAACTTGTTACTTGGGGCAGACCATCAAGTGTTGGGAGGAGCAATAGGGGGGCATTATAGGGATATAAGGGGATGCTATGTGTACTTTGGTTCTCAGGTGTTTCAGATGAGACGTTTAGCTGCTTTGTGCAAGGGCGCAGAGTTCAGCTCGCATCGCTAATGAATGGACCAAGTTATAAGGGATATATGAGAAATCGAAACGTAGTGCAGACGATTTTTTTTCTTTAAACGGGCAACACTTACTTGCGTACATAATGGTGAAAATGGTCTAAAGATGCCATATAAAATACAGGTAAGGAAAATCGCAATCATTACAGTTCAAATCTCTAGGTTGGCTAAGCGTATTTCAGTACTAACTGAAGCAATGGTAGAAGGATTAGATTAGAAGATGTAATAACATTTAAAAATAGTAAGAAAACACATTTGCACAATTGAATAAAACAGTTTTGATTTTTTTTTTCAATTTTTTTCTCCAGACTCTGGCTAGATACATACAGAAACTGATTATCAACGTTAATATAACCTTTACTGTTAGTTGGGTTGATTAAGGGGCAGGGCAGCCCAAAGACAGAGAAAAACGGCCGATAGAAATGGTCTTAGGGCTAAAAGGACAGGCAAAGAGAGGATGACGAGAATGAAACTGAAACTTGAAAGACAGGCGGTATCAAGGGGAGGGTTTATCTTTGTGTATATCAGAGTATTTGAGTGCAATATAGCCTTTTAGTGTGCAAACTGATTCTGCGATCATGGACTAGAGTCACTGGACTGTCCAGTCTGTGTTCAAATTGGTGTGTTTCTCCGTGTCCTCATGTATTCTAAAGGGGACAAGGAAGAAATGAATAAAGGAAGGCAGAGAGAAAGCCGAAGGAACAGTGGGGTAGGACAGATGGAAGGTGAGAGGGAAAGAAAAAAAAGAGTGTCATAGAGCAGGAAGTTAGGATAACAAGCATAAAAATCACTGATCAAATATCTAAAATAACTAAAACAGACGAGGACAAAATAGGGTCACTACATCATGTATTGTGTTGACTTATTTTCCGTGCTATCTAGTGAGTAACTCAGGGTATAACATCTATGTATTGGGGTGGGTGTGTGTGTGTGTGTGTGTGTGTGTGTGTGTGTGTGTGTGTGTACGCGCATATGTTATTTATTTGTGTCTGATGTCCATGCAACCATTAAATGTGGGTCAGTAGAATGTGTTACCATTATGATCTCTGATGAACTGACAACCACTCCACTGGGAACTGAAACTGCACAAATCACTTCAGCACAAAAGCAGAGAATGCTGCTGGTAACAAATGCAACTGAATACATGTCTGACTATCTGTAGTCTGTGTGCATGTCACATGTAGGTGCGAGTGGACGTGTGTATGCATGTTTTTTATAATTCTGTTATCTGGCGAGCGAATCAAAAAGAGGGCATCGTAAACCAGACTGCACTCTGGCTCGCCGCAGAAAAGCCTTTTTTTTTTTTCTAACAATGTACTGTTGCGATATACTAATGTCAAAAGTTGAAAGCAGTTAAGTATATGACTCCTAGTAAAATCTAGACTTAGCGTTTTCGGCCAGTGGTTACTATATTCTCTAGCCTAAGTCTTGGTGTTCGCGTGTTACGGTCCTGTGTAGAATATGACGCCGTTACCTACTCTTACCCTAAAAACACCTACGGCGCTCTGCATCTTATGATTAAACTCCTACCAATAACGGCTAAAAATTTCCGAACCTTTCGATTCCATTTGGTGTTGGTATAAGAGACAGTGGCGAGGCTCCCGGGGAGCCCTGACTTTTTTGCCGGTCAACTGGCGGCGTTTCACTCTGTAAACGGTTGATTTCGTTAAACGGAGGGGATGTCTGACACGACTACATTAACACTTAATATATAGTCAGGGTTTTGTGTGTTTTTTCCTTTCCTTCAAAAAACATCATTTTATAAGAGCTTTTTTTTTCCCCATGTTGATTTTGTGGCACGATATAGAGTATATGTCATCAACATAGTTAAGAAAATAAGGTGCTTCTTGTTGACTTGCCTTTTTTTTAATGAGTTCATTTCGACCTCTCTCTGATAATAAAAGTTTCTAGAAAAAGAGAATGTATATGGCCAGCAGCTCTCAGGCAGTATCTGGTCATCTACCGCTTTGAAATTTGTAATTGTGCTACAAACAATTGATAATAAGCAAATTATCTTTACTTTTCCTTAGCCAGATGAAACCTAAATATATATATTTTTTTGGGGGGGGGGCACATCTCATTTGACATCAAAATAAGCGATCTAAAACAAAATAATCTTATAAAGTCTCAGAATGGAGAGCAGAACACTTTGAAGCCACTGCATGGCCTCTCTCTTCCCGATCATGTGACCCGTGTTCCAGACTCACGAACCTCAACCTATGGCTGAGGGGGGCGTGAGGGCAGGAGAAGTGCTTCCTGTTGGTCTAAAGTGACACACCAGAGTCTTCTCGTGGGCAGAAGCTCCTAGGTGCTGGGCTACCAACCGTGACAACGGCCAGTCGAACGCCACCTAAAAGGTGGGAACAGGGGGAGGTTCTTGGAAGGCGTCGAACCTACCAAGCCCCCCCCCTTTCTTATCATTTGGCCAGCTCACAGGGCTGACCTGATTAAAATATGCTTTGGGAATTAACTCGATCGAAACCTCAAATGATTCCCAACAATCCTTTTACACAGAATAGGGAGTCATTTTAAAAATCTATTGCAAAGTGTTAGTAGATTCTTGTTTGATTTCATGAGGACCAATCTTAGGGGGGGGGGGAAGCTGCATACTAGCAGTTACCCATACCATTCATTTCCCTCTTTTGAGTGGGCAAGAATGATTCTTTTCTTTTTGGCCTCAATTCCAGAAGGTGCAACTCGAGTTTCTTTTTTTCTTTTACCTGGTAGAGAACTGTCCAGTGTGGTTTTATGCTTTTAAAACAAAGTGCTTCTTCATCTGAAACCACTCTGTTCACATTCTGACGTCTCTCTCAAATACATATTCTCTACCATAAAAATGTAGTTCTATAAGTCACAATGATTTACTCAGGCGCAGGGGACACCCCCTCACAGACTGTCAATATGTCTGCACCAGGGGTTTGTTCAAATCCATTACATAATAATAAAATACAACAATAAGTGCTCTTTGTTGGGATACAATCAAAGCTTTTGGAAATAGGGGCAAGGGAGTGGGAAGATAATAGTAATGCACTTTCTTTTAGGGGTGGGGGGGGGGCAAGACCTTGCATACTTTAGGGCTTAAGGTGCATAAATCCATGGGGGTCTCTTTAGTACAGCTAAGCACTAGGCTATGCTACATAGGTCAAGGTAAATTAGCACGCTAAAACCATGGTGGTGCAGAAGTGCTCCAGTGACAGATAGCCAATCAACAGGGCAAGGGGTTGTTGCTGCTAGGGGGCATGCTAGCACTTTAGTGGTGTTGCAAACATTTGTGGGGAAAACTGCAGATTAATCTATTTTTCTATTTCTTTGGGGGGGGGACGCTGCACAGGTAAATTGCAAAAAAGAACAAAACAAAAACAGCACAAGTAGTTTGTTCCTTTGAAAACAGGCTTTTCCCAATGTCCAAATCTTCCTCTGCCACACCTCCAGAGTCAAACTCTGGTCCCTCTGAAGTCATGTATAAGACACACGACTTGCATGAGACGGCAATGGCAACAAACTACAATAGCACCTAGCAACCCATCCATGGCGACTGAGCCTAGATGCTCCAACCATGGAAACCACATCCAATCTGTCACCGTAACCGCAAGCTTAGAACGTCTGTGCGTGCAGAGATTCAAACTGTGGGGATACTAACAAAGAAACAAAGAAAACAGAAAACTCAAACCGTGCGGACCTCTGCTGAGGGGGGGGGGGAAGTTGAAGACTATTGTGGGGGCAGCGGGGGCTTTAAGTTACTCTGAGTGAGGGAGGCAATTGTGATTTTGAGAGGGGGCGGAGCTTACAGACTCATGGGAGAAAACTTCTCTTCGATAAAAGAATGTAAAACCACATGAGGAACTAAAAAGGGGAGTAACGGCTAACTGCACTGGCCTATCACACCAAAGAAGAGGAGACGGGGAGGGCCTTTTAAGCAAATCCCTCCCCTCTTCACTTCCTGGTCGGTTTGATGGGCGGGGCAGATAATGGGCAATAAGAGCTACAAAAACAGGGAAAGGCAGTCGAACACAGATCACTCTCAGAGAGCAGCGCATCCTCGGAGGATGCGGTCACTCCTCCTTCTGCAGGGCTCCGTCTGACGGGCAGTCGTCAAGGCAACAGGGGGCCTCCACTTCCGCCCCCTCTGATTGGTTGTCTCTGCTGGCTAAGGCACACGGGATTGGCTGGGCCAGGGGGGCCAGTTCCAGAGGCTGGCCGATGGCGGAGGCTGCTGAGCTGCCGTTCAGCTGTTGAGTCGCGACCTCTGTGGTAGAGGTCACCTCCTCTGAGGGCTTTGGGGGACTGCTGGATGGGGGGGATGACGATGACTGGAGGGCAACAGGGGAGGCGACGGAATGGATCAAGGGAAGTGAAGGGAAGAGAAGACAATGAGGCAAAATAATCCACGTTTAAAAGATCGCTATGAGGCATTGCTCAGTGGCATACCTGTGTTCGGTTGACGACGGTAGGCTTCTTGTTCCCTCCCCTTAGTTTTGCTGGAATCTCCTTACCCCTCCTGCATGGCAATGAAGACAGACGCGAATTAGGACTTGCTTCGTGGTTCGATACGATATTAGAATAACTTACTACAAAACACTGCGAACGCCACACACCATAGAACAGTGAGTGTGTCAATGTAGAAATAAATCTGTCGTATGAATTTCACCGACTAGAGAGATGTTTTAGGGTTTCCCAAGCCCCATTACTCAATATGTTAACACAGTGCATGCAACCGTTTGATCTAACAACTGCGGTGGTCCGAGGTCTTCCATTGAGAAATGTTGATCCTGTCGTCGGGTAGGACCACTACCGATGGCCATGGGGGTATTGCATGGAACTCAAACGAAAATAACCCGCCTTCCCCAAACGTTTAAAGCTCCGTTATTCTGCCTTCAAATCATTCCGATTGTGTTTAGAGGGGAGAAGAAACGTCCTCTTGAAACATAAAAAACGATAATAGTCAAAACATCATCCAATCATTTACCCTTTCCCTGCTCCCACCGAGACCACCTGCATGTTGAAACCCCCTCGTCCACGGATTGGTTTGTTCCCGGCCCACTGGCCCACAACCATGCCGGCTATCTCCAGCTTCCCTCCCTGAGGGGGGATGGACTGAATGCCTTTAAAAAAAAAGGAGACAAATAAAAAAAAAAGTTGGAATCAATGATGATGGAAAGACTAAAACGTTATGCTTCATTTTTTTTTACTCGGTTGGAGCACGGGTGTCCGGCACGCAAAAAAATAGCAACCTCACACCATTTCGCGCAGTTGTAGATCGGCTGTGTCTGGTAAACGACACACAACGTGCAAAGTATTTTGCATTTTTGGGGCGGGAACCCATTTTGGTGTTTTAACTGTTATACTTTAGCTATTGAAAAATAGCAGATCTACAAGCTCATAGCGCGCCACCGAGTGGCGCGCTATGAGCTTGTAGGTCTTCTATTTTTGAAAAATCTGGAAAATGCGGCACAGATCTTTGAACATATATTCTTTCGGAAGACTTTTTTATTTATTTCGACGTCCGGCCTAAATGATTAACCCATTAAATAATTAATAATTAACCCATTTTGGGGGCGGGAACCCCTTTTGGTGTTAGCATGATGCTATGCTTTAGCTATTGAAAAATAGCAGATCTACAAGCTGCTATTTTTTTGAAAAATCAAAGAACGACTGACATAGAAACATAGCTTTTTTCAGAAAACTGACCGGATGTAGAAGACATTTTTTTAGAATCTGATCTCAGGTCAGAATGGGTTTTAACTCAGTGTTCAGATCCGAGTTGCGTCGGAGCAAAGAAAACGGGGAACAACGATGAGACGACGCTACAGCGTGTGTTTCTACCTGGGAAGGCTCTGGGCCTGTGCTGGGCAGGGTGGTGAGGGTGTTGGTGGTGAGGGTGCATGTTGCCCATGTTGCCCATGGGCCGCGGGTAGAGGTGATGCATGGGGTAGAACGGCGGCACCATGGCGGGCGGCAGGAAGGCGGGGGGAGGGAGCGGAGGCGGCGGAGGAGGAGGGCGGGACAGGTTGATGCCTTCGAGGATCGCCTGCCGCATCTTCTCCACCCTGGACACCAACTCCTCCTGTAGAGAGAGAGAGAGAGAGAGAGAGAGAGAGAGAGAGACACACACATCGGTCACCAACTGTACACACACCGGATTTAGCTCGTCTTTGTTTTTTCAGTGGTGCAACCACTCCAAGGAACAGCAATGTCCGTGTCCACCCATGTGCACCTGTGACGTCAATGAGCACGATAATTAGTACCAGTAGGGGCGCTGTTGTGCGCTGCTGTGCCAGAAACAGAGAGAGAGAGTGCTGCACTGTTGCCTGCTAATATGAGAGGGGGGGGGGGGGGGGGGGTTGCACCACTCAGTTCACACGGGTGTGATTTTTTATTCTCTGCATGTAAAGCACTTTGTGAGTTTTCTTGTAAGTGCTATAGAAGAAAAAAAAAGACTACATCATGAGTAGACTAGGATTTGTATGTAAGCACTCAATCAATGCATGTCTATACATTTCTTACATAATAATGCCACTGTGTTCATGATGTCATGAAACCACCTCTGGCCAAGAAAGGCTGAAAAAGTCATGAAAAGTCGAGATTCAAGAGACATTTGAATGGTAGCTGAAAATGGTCTATACTAGTGTCTTAGTTAGATCTCCATTTGACAAAAGACGACGGTCACCACATCAGCAGCCAGCCTGTATAGTGCTAATTTTGCTACACTGGGACAGGGAAGCCACAAATATATATATACTGTCCCTCACACACATTTCCAACAGGGAGGACCTGCTGTGTGGTTCACAGAATCACAAGTGCATGCACCACACCCACACACACACACACACACACAGAAAACACTCCCTTGGTTCATACCTGCCCCTCGCACATGTCCAGCAGGGCAGCCCTGTCACGTGCAGCCCGAGCCAGTTTGCTCTGGAACAGTTTGCCGTCAAAGAAGCCCCAGGGGCAGCAGTGTTCCCAAGGCAACGGCTGGCCACACACGTCGTTGACAAACAGCGCAGTGTCGACGCCGGCCATGAACAGAGAAGCCAACTGTACACCGCGGGCATCCACCTTTTCCACCTGGGAACACACACACATGCACACTTTGTTATACGGCAATGAGTCGCAGTAACTCGCACATTAAAATGGTTACATTCTATAATATCACAGTCATTATACGAGGGTATTCCTGTAATATAGACGGCATGTGGTGCGGAGTTACAGTTTACCGTTTGGCACAGGGTCCATTTTGGTTCTATTCGTACACTTTACTGGGTAAAGGGGGTCTGGTTCTTCTGTGTCTTTAACCCATTCTGACCGGGCACCCATTTTGGTGTCGGCATCATGTTATGCTTTAGCTATTGAAAAATAGCAGATCTACAAGCTCATATCGCGCCACCGAGTGGCGCGATACGAGCTTGTAGGTCTGCTATTTTTTGAAAAATCGAAGAACGACTGACATTTTTTAGAATCTGATCTCAGGTTAGAATGGGTTAATCAGACCAGTGTGTGTCCCAGTGGAAACCTCGTATGAATCTGATCTCAGGTCAGAATGGGTTCATACCTTGAGTTCCTGTAATTGGTCGGGTTCATACAGCTGGTTGGAGACGGCCTGTGCCAGGAAGGCATCCAGTTCATGTCTCTGGAGGATCCTACCACCAGGCCACTGCATCATATACCTGGAAATATACATATACATATATATATATATGTCATGTGACACCACAGCAAAAAAAGGAACAGTATTGCACACAGTCAGAGAACAGCTGATATACAAGCTCACATCGCATCGCGGATGTGACTGTTGTGAGCGTAGAGGTCTGCGCGCCGCGCACGACTCCATCGCGGGACGAAGCCTAAATTATACTTGATGGGATGCAGCTGCGCGTGCAGCCGTTGGACAAACGGGCTCTGCTGCCGTGATCACGAGCACACCTCCCGTTCTTATGACAGCGACTGGAGGTGTGGTTTTGAGGACAACTGATTTGAATTGCTATTATTGTTCAAACACAACAGAAACCAAGGATTATATATTTCAAGGGGCGAGAGATCACACTCAAAATCCTAATCATTCTTCCTCCAAACTGGGAGGAAAAAAAAGCATCTGAAAGTTTGACACGCGAGTGCATTTAGAACTTTTCCATTGCATCTCATGAGAGGAAGGGTTCTTGTGTTGCCGATAGGAGCGTGCATGCTGTTGCTTAGCAGTGTGACGTCGTCTGTTAAGGCGTCTATTACGATCATAATGCCAAAATATCGGGAAAGTTATTTTACACTTGTGGGTGAGAGCCATCAACATAGATTGAAGTGATAGTTTTACAAACATGGGGACATTATTTTAGGTTCAGGGCAGAAAATCATTGGAATGTTGACCACACACTCGAAAAAGTGTTACTCTGAATATTTTTTAAAGGGGCTCTAAAGAAAATGACAATTCAGGTACTATTTTTATAAATGAGAATTATTTGGTGAAAAAGAATACATGAAAGTACTTCGGCTGTTTGTCAGTAAACTGTAGTGTTGTTGCTACTAATCGTTTTGTATGTTGTTTACTGTATGTTTTTATGGGTTTCATTCGTTTTTGGGGTTTTTATTTGTTACATCTTGGCACTTTGGTGTTTTAACCCATTCTGGGCGGGAACCCATTTTGGTGTTAGCACTATGTTATGCTTTAGCTATTGAAAAATAGCAGATCTACAAGCTCATAGCGCGCCACCGAGTGGCGTGCTACGAGCTTGTAGGTCTGCTATTTTTGAAAAATCGAAGAACGACTGACATTTTTTTAATCTGATCTCAGGTCAGAATGGGTTAAAAAGGACCACAATGGAAATAAGCCTTATGGCCTTCTTGAGAATGTAGCCTCGGTGATATGATGATGTGCTGGAAATGCTAAAGATTGTGCTCTTTTTTTCTTATCACCAAATAAAAGTCAATCAACTAGAAAAAAGAAAAAAAGCAAGAATCAAGCAAGAGGGTTGAGATGAGTACACTACCTGAGCACACAGCACATGAGCAGCAGGTGTTGAGGCACCTGTGCTGGGTTGAGCAGGGCGGGGCAGTCGGAGCGCAGGCAAGCCAGGAAGGCCCTGGTCCTCCTGGAACGGTCCTCGCTGGCCCGTCCCAACCACAGGCGCCGCAGGTTGGGGCAGGTCCACTCCCGGAAGCACAGGGCCGGAACCAGCTCTGGCGTCAGCGCCGACTTGGCTTTGCCACTGCTCCACTCTTTGACAATCACTGGAGGTACTGGTGATGTAAAGAGGAGTTGAGAAAAGGAGGGTTGTTGTTAACCCATTCTGAACGGGCACCCATTTTGGTGTCAGCATCATGTCGTGCTTTAGCTATTGAAAAATAGCAGATCTACGAGCTTGTATGTAGGTCTGCTATTTTTGAAAAATCGAAGAGCGACTGACATTTCTAGAATCTGATCTCAGGTCAGAATGGGGTTAATCAGACCAGTGTGTGTCCAGTGGAAACCTCGTATGAATCTGATCTCAGGTCAGAATGGGTTAAGGGACAAAGGGGAGCGACAATACCGTTTGCACGTATTGGAACTGCTACGGCACAACGTTCACAGCTCAGAGCCAAGGAGTCTTTTTCTACCTAAGTAAATGTACTACTGTATGTAGAACTGACTGACAGCGATAAGCGTTTTGGAATGTTGCAATCACTTATGGGGGCTGCATTGTGTCCTGTTTATGTATCGTTTTTGTCCTTTGGTATTTTAGTATTTCTTTGTGTACAGCACTTTGTTTCAACCTTGCTGCATGAAAATGTGCTTTATAAACAAAGTGGATTGGATTGGGGCAGAGGTGAGGGAACACTCAGGACAGTACCTCCCTTGTCTGATGAAAAGAAAGCCAATTCAGCTCCAGTGCAAGAGGCATAAAGTAGCACTGTAGTAGGCTGTAGCTACTGTATATTGTACAGTAACTGGAGCTGGTTTACTCCGTGGATAGGGATGAAAGGTCCCCTCGGGGATGGCATGTACTGAATATGACAATACAGTGTGTTGATGGAAGCAATAAATCAAACAATGACATTTAATTTGCACTTGTATCACCAATCAGGTCAACTAGACAAAAACATGCAGCCACGGATATGAAACAACGATCTCATGCAGCTGATTTAAGGCATAATTAAGCAGATATCTTCATTTGGATTTGGTCACAATTCCCAGTAGGAAAAGCCCGATATAGAAAACAAGATATTGTGTTTGCCCTCCTTGCTCCGAACTAGTGATGTCCGTAACGGTTAATTTCCCAGCCGGGTAGCCGATGGCATTATCCGGTTAATTAACGGTTGTTGATGTGTATATATTCTTTTTTTAGGCTACCCCAAATGCAATATGCATGTATAGGCTACATAATTAACGTTGGTAGATGACTGGTATACATTTATGTATGCTCCTTTTAAAAGACAAACAAAAAAAAGCAACATTTAACAATATAAATAAATTGTTGTAGGCTATCGTCAATAAACAACGCATCGCATCTGCACGCATGGCATCTGCGCGTCTACAGTACAGGGGTCCGCCCGGACCTAGTCCAAAACATAAATAAGTCCAGTCCAGATCTGAGCAACCTTTACCTATAAAGCCACTGGCCGCCTTTTTTATTATTAAGGAAAATCAGCATGCATGTCAACGTGTTCCGTTTGTTGACTTTTCGCTGACGAGAAAACCCTCAAACATCGATAGCACAAGGCTAACTTTGTTTTGTGACCAACCTTTTCTTATATATTGTTTAAAAGAACCCCAGGTTAGCACAGACATTACAGGAGAGGGAAACAACAATGATGTATACGTATAACATAATACATGTTTCTTTTTCTAGTAAAACAAATAATGTTGCACATGGCTAACTTGATAGCGGGAGACGGATTGGAAGAGGAGGAGGAAGCAGCGGCGACTGTAAACGTTCTCCCTCCAGGCCAATAATGGATTTAATAATGCCAAGTAGGTCTCTGCGTTGATACGGTCAACATGCGTTAATCTCGCCTCGCTGTCACTCGTTTTTATATTTGACTACCACAAAGCTACCCCTCACTCGGGTGACCCAGTCTCGACTTACGTCCTAGTAGCTACCCTCGATCAGACCCACTAGGGAAAGACCAGGGCTCAGTGACACAATCCGTTGGAACCACTCCAGAACTACTATGCCGGAACTGAGAGGTAAAATTCTGGCATGTGGAGGGACTAGGCTCCGGGCCCCTCCTACGTCTCACCAGGTCCACTCCTGCTCTCACCAGGAGTACCGCCAGGACCTGTGCGTTGCACCAGACTCCCAGCACCAGACACTTCATTCAGGAGTGGTGGATTCTTGAGCCGCAACGGTTCTGCAGGCTCCACCGCTGGGCAACGGTAGCACTGAAGGCTCCACTTGCGGCTCGAATGACCCTCCTAAAGGCCTCACGAAGGCTTTTTGGGCTTCCTCCTCACGGAGGATGCAGGCTGGGGCACTAACCCATACTGCTCCTGGGGTACCGTCTACATTCCGGCTGTCACCCGTCTCTCCGGTGGTCACCAGACTATACCTGGTTGTCACATAGTCTATTCCTAGGAGTCACTATAAATAGAACACCTCAGAACGAAAATACATGGCATGGATGCAACTGGGACGTATCCTCAGTGATGTATCCCAAGGTCATCGGGGGTTCCGGGTCTCGCGAAATAGCAAATCAAACCGTAAAGCTGATAAGCATACTCGGATATTTCTTTAACAGTCGGGTAACCGGATAGGTCGACAATGTCCCCACTCCCAAACCCCCACACGGCCTTACCTTCCAGGGGTCCCCTCTTGCGCAGGGCGATTCTCTCCATGCGGCGGTGTGTCTCTGCCAGGCTGAAGAGTACACCATAGGCATACTGTCTGGCAGCTCGGAAGAGCAGGGAGGCAGGGGGCAGCTCAGAGTTACACTCATCCTCTATACACACTGGCATCTTCATCTCCCCCTGGCAGGTGAGAAGAGGGGGACAGGAGAGAGAGAGAGAGAGAGAGAGAGAGAGAGAGAGCGGAGTGACAGATGGTAAGAGATGAACAGGAGGCAACAACACTGAAAACCAAGCAACCAAGAGCAATGGAGAAAGCCAAGATATCTTTTTCTCTCTCTCCCTGCTTCTAGAAAATCTGGGAGTGGATTCTGAAGCTTGACGGGAGGATCATGGATGAAGTAGGACTTGGCGTAAGACTGTTTGTCACAGACATGTGTCAAAGACACCCCCCCCCCCTCCCCCAAAAAAAAAGGGAAACGAAGCTTGGCGTTTCTGACTTTTATGGATATATACAATACACTACGTGACATTGTACAAGTACGTACTGTATATACAGCACAGAATCCCATGTGATTCGCTGCGCTGCGGTTGGCAGTTAATAAAGTTATAAATAGGATGATATAATTAATGCTGTTGTGGGCGGATAATGAATGTGTGTGTGTACACGGTTTCGGGTGACAAAACGCTTGGGAGGACTGACCCCGGGAAAGATGAGAAAAAGGCCTTTCTTAAAAATGCAACAACATGGAAGTGGTGCAAGTGTTTCTTTGCGATCATGTGATTTCCTGCTAAGACCGTTTTACACCGAGAGTGAAATGGTTGACTCATAGGATTAGCGAACAGCACCATAGCGTAAAAAACTAAAAACACACCTCAAGAAATACGTGATTGGCAGTGGGGGGGGGGGGGGCGCTTTGGCAAAAACACGTCAAAACACGCGATTGGCAGTGAATTAACCCATTTTTGGGGCGGGAACCCCTTTTGGTGTTAGCGTTATGTAATGCTTTAGCTACTGAAAAATAGCAGACCTACAAGCTCATAGCGCGCCACCGAGTGGCGCGCTACGAGCTTGTAGGTCTGCTATTTTTGCAAAAAAAACGAAGAACCACCGACATAGAAACATAAGCTTTTTCAGAGAACGGTCAGGATGTAGAAGACATCAAAATGGGTTTCCGTGAATGTAAAAACACTGCCTGGCGGGCGTACCTTGGTCAGTATGTGGTAAATCTGGGGATACATCAGTCCTCTTCTGTGTCTGTGTTCAGCAACACGAAGCACCTCAGCGCTCACCTGCGGGGGGGGGGGGGGGAAACAAAAGTCAAGGCTTGTGTTACAAAACAGGACAATGTTTGCTGCCGCAAAAGGCGCTACTTTTTCTCTCAGCTCCATATATACACACGCACACAATACAAAACCATTCTCTCCCTTCTCACACAGACCTGAGGCAGAGGGGGCGTGGTTATGTCCATGTGACTCCGTGTGGCCATAGACAGCAGCGACGGAATGTTTGACACGCTCCCGTTGCCGTGGGAACCGGCTCCAGAGGCCGAGCCCCCCCGGCCAGTGGGATCCTCCCACCTGGAGGACTTGTCCGTCAAATGACTGGAGGACGAGAGAGAGAGAGAGAGAGAGAGAGAGAGAGAGGGGGAGAGAGTGCTTTGAACGACATAATTTCCTAAGCAAAACAAGTGGTAGGTCTAAACTTTTTAGACCATTATAGGGATGCACCGAAAATTCGGCCACCGAAAATATTCGGCCGAAAATGGCTAAAAATTTATTTTCGGCCTATTCGGTTTCGGCTCAAATAAGCCGAAAAATATCACCGAATAGTAGTAGTGGTCCTAAAGTTGTGAATCGAACTAAACTGCGGGAAAAACACAGATGTACAAGCCCAACGCGCTGTGCATTGCGACGGGTAGATAGCTTGTAGATCTGCTACTTTGAGCGCAGGAAGGGCGCATGCTTATGACGCTCTTGCATCAGCTCAGCAAGCAGCAGTCACGGAATGCTTCAATGCACAGGCAGATCAGACACAACTTTATTGCATACATCTGTGCTTTCATCCAAGCTTCCATAGCCTTTTAAATCTTATTTCCCATCCACGGGCACAAGCAACGTGATATCAGCAGCTCTTCCACCCGATCTGTGGACGGGTCGGGTGGTGTTATGTTGACGAGGGAAGCTATAGCTAGCAATAGCATGGGAGCTAACGTTAGTTTTAACAGTACTTTCCATCCATTCCCCAACACCTCACACAATGATACTGTATCGTTGCGTCTGCCCATGTTTAATGGTCATGAAGGGTTTCACTGTCCACAGCACGTGACAGCAGGCAGACCTGTCAAAACTATGCACTTCCCAAAACTCAGAGACATGCCACCACCTATAAATTCAAACCCACCTCTGGAATATTGCTATCTCATTCCACTTTAATTTATTTTATTCCATAGTCTTAGTTTTTCTCTAATAAAGTTGTTTTTATTTGTTTTCTCATGTTCTCCTTGAAAAGTGTCTAAGTACTCAGAGAAGCTTTATATAAATAATATTATTATCACTATTATTATTACTACTTGTTTTATTGCCTATGCTTATGTAGAAAAAAAAGCTCACCGCTCAGGTCAAATAGGCCTATTGATATGCGATTAAAATGTGATTAATTGAGATTAATTAATCACAAAGCCTCCAATTAATTAGATGTTTTTTAATGGACCCATAAGTGTATATTATTTAAGTTAGGTTTTGCCATAATCATGTCTTTTGCCATAATCAGGTAGCTTTACAACAAATATGTATTCGGCTATTCGGTATTCGGTTTTCGGCCAACTGTTTCCTATATTCGGTATTCGGTTTCGGCCAAGAATTTCCCTTTCGGTGCATCCCTAGACCATTATTTTATTTATTTACAGAGCTACGATATGCGATGCACATTTCGACTGCAGGCACACCGGGTGTTCTGTAATCTGTGAGGATCTTTTATCGAGATTCCAGAGAAACAGACACCAGTCACACCACCCTCATCGTCCCAAGAGGCTGGCGCTTGAATTAAAGTCGAAGGATAATTGTCGTTTTTGTCTTTTCATCAAAGACTGTGAATGTGTATATTTGTGCACTTTCAATTGTACTGTAATTTTTTTAATTGTGCTGTACCCAAGAAGAACAATTATTGCCGAGGCAGTGACTAAACTGAAATAAACAAATGTCAGAATCACCATTCCTAAATTACAGGGAGGTTTCAACAGTCTGTGGAAGTATTGTATGTGGTCCCCGACCATGCATTCATTAACCCATTTTGTGGCGGGAACCCCTTTTGGTGTTTTAAAGCAGTCTGTTCTACTTTAGCTATTGGAAAAATAGCAGATCTACAAGCTCATAGCACGCGCTACGAGCTTGTAGGTCTGCTACTTTTGAAAAATCGTGAAAATGAGGCACAAATCTTTGAATATATATTCTTTCAGAGTGAACGTTTTTAACTCAAATCTTTGCTTCTGGGGGGGGGGTCCCTGGAACAACATATTTTCAGATGGGGGTCGGCGGCCAATTACATATATTTTTTGGGGTCCTTGACATGAAACATTTATAACACAACTGACACAGAAACATAGGTTTTTCACAGAACGGTCAGGATTTAGAAGACATTTGTAGAATCGATGGTTGGTCTAAATGGGTTAATGCTATGTAAAGTACTCCTACTACACCACCCACCTAGATGCCTCATTCGCCAGCTGCAGTTGATTGGAGCGACCTGTATCGCACAGGTAGGCGGAAGTCAAGCGCAAGTAGTGCGGAAGGCACACTGGCCACTGTCACTCAAAGAAGTGACTACTTAAGCAATATTACACTCGAGGGTGTGGTTTAACGTGATTATTGCCATGACAGTGATGCGGTCAGGAACGAGACGTAGTCGAGTTCCGCGAAGCATCACTGAATCATCGTGATTCAATCATGAGCCTGCAAAAGTAGTTCACAAGCCGTTTTTGGATCAGGGCCTACTTGAATATCTTGCAAAGTGTTTTCAGTCCACCCAACTGCATTTTCAGAGCACATCATCATCATATACTATAATTCAGTCAATGTCTGTCTGTCTGTCTGTCTGAATGTGTGTCTGTCTGTCAGAAACACCGCCGTATCTCCTCACCGCCTGCACCAATCGCTCCCACTTTTCACACAGGTTATAAGGCATTGACCATAATAATATGGAGGTCTTAACCCATTCTGACCTGAGATCAGATTCTAAAAATGTCTATTACATCCTGACAGCTTCATTATTAACCCATTCTGACCTGAGATCAGATTCTAAAAGTGTCTTCGATTTTTCAAAAATAGCAGACCTACAAGCTCGTATCGCGCCACTCGGTGGCGCGATATGAGCTTGTAGATCTGCTATTTTTCAATAGCTAAAGCACAACGTAATGCCAACACCAAAATGGGTTCCCGTCTAAAATGGGTTAACGAAGCCCTTTTTTCCAATTTAATTACAAATTAATAATGAATTTATTAGTGAATTCAAAATGCGAAAACGCACCCAGGGCACAGTACCCCTGCGGCCACAATTTGAACATTGAAAACAAACAATACCATGTCTTTTTTTTATTAACGCTATGTTCCCATTAAATTCTTAAATGGTCCAGTGCAATCACACAAGTGAACGAAATCAAGGTTCATTTATATTCATATTTCGTTCACAGAAAGTAATTAAATTTGGCTTTTTATGGACTCGATATAAAAATACACAATGTATTATTTTTTAACCCATTCTGACCGGGCACCCATTTTGGTGTCAGCATCATGTTATGCTTTAGCTATTTAAAAATAGCAGATCTACAAGCTCATATCGCGCCACCGAGTGGCGCGATACGAGCTTGTAGGTCTGCTATTTTTGAAAAATCGAAGAGCGACTGACATTTTTAGAATCTGATCTCAGGTCAGAATGGGTTCATCAGACCAGTGTGTGTCCGGCGGAAACCTCGTATGAATCTGATCTCAGGTCAGAATGGGTTAATAATCTATTGTTATAGCTAGTCTGGCCGATCACGTCATTTCACTGGACCACAGCAGTGGATATGCTCTAGAAGTGTGAAAACCGTATATATATTTCATTTCACAAGACCTTTAAGTGCCGCGCCAATTATTCGGGGGCCCACTTGCAACACCCTCGGTGGGCCAGACGGATTGAGAAAGCGTGTTCCAACCACACATCTTCCCGGTTTGCGTGTCCTTACTTTGCGTTGCCGTCGTTCTGTTCGTCACCGTCGGAGGACGAGGAAGGGGAAGGGGACGGACCCGACTGAGCGCTGGCGTGGTGATTTGGTAGTCTACTCCCGCCCTGTGAGGAATCATATGGCGCCGACCAGTCGGCGAAGCCCATTTTCCCCGTCAGCGAGTCGTTGCAGTCCTGCATGGGAGGCGGCGGGTTCTGGAACAGAGGGTTGGAGCCTCCGGGTCCGTACGGAGTATTTTGATAAGGTGGCTTTAACCCTGGAACCTGGGGAGGCGGAAACTAAACAAGACAGGAGAGGGAAAGGATGTCGGGGAGGGGGGGGGGGGGGGGGAAGAGTGGGAGAGGAAGGAAGAAGACAAAGACAGATAGCAAAGGAAAGTTAACCCATTTTGACCCGAGATCAGATAAAAAAAATGTCTACATCCTGACAGTTTTCTGATAAAGCTATTATTCTATGTCAGTCGTTCTTCGATTTTTCAAAAATAGCAGACCTACAAGCTCATAGCGCGCCACCGAGTGGCGCGCTATGAGCTTGTAGATCTGCTATTTCTCAATAGCTAAGGCATAGCATAATGCTAACGCCAAAAGGGGTTCCCGCCCCAAAATGGGGTTAAAGAAAAGGAGCAGAGGATGTGGGTGGGAGAGAAAAAAAGTGTGAAAGGGGGAACAAGGTGTCCATGGGATAGGAACTAAAAGCCTGAGAGTTATATTTGAAATGCATGCCCGTGTTGCACATCGAAAATAGCATACCTACCAGCTCAAAATGTGTCACAGCACGCAACTAAGTATAAATAGCCCTTAAGGGTGACCCATTTTTAATACCAGATGTTTTGAAATAGCACCAGTCTAGTCAAAGGTAGGTAGGAGGATTTAGGGGGGAAATGAGTTACTGTTGCCCTAAGCCGTTTCCCCCCCTAAATAAACACAAGCCGCAGAAGGGTTTTCAGAGGGAGATCACAAACACAGTTGGATCCCATCCTGTACTCATAAAATCACACCTGTGTGAAGTGAGTGGTGCAACTCTGTGTGGGGGTCCCCGGGGAGTTCCAGACCCACAGGAACGCGCCCATGCAGGGGGCCGTGCCGATGACAGAGTTACCGTGTGGGGCTCCCTCTACTGTACCCTCTACAGTACTGTACTGTAATGTCACTGTACTGTACTGGCACACCCGAAATCATCATATATACAGTTAATGTGCGTGTGTGTGTGTGTGTGTGTGTGTGTGTGTTTTAGCTTGCGCACATGTGGTGAAAAACAACC
This sequence comes from Protomyctophum parallelum, assembly GCF_964188405.1. Lineage (NCBI taxonomy): Eukaryota > Metazoa > Chordata > Actinopteri > Myctophiformes > Myctophidae > Protomyctophum > Protomyctophum parallelum. The sequence goes on from NC_139705.1 coordinate 4,998,044, forward strand.
ATGCTATTTTCGTGCTCATACCCAGGCCCCCAGCCAGGCACCCAGCCACACACATAGCTCCGTAAAGGGAGTGGTTGCACCACTCAAAAAAACAAAAACACACAGGTGGGTTGGGATTAGCATGGTTGGCGGAAAGGCCAAGGAATCTACCTGATTCTTCCCAGGCTGCATCGGTCCCATGTGACCAGGTGGTCCCCCGAATGGATTCAGGCCAAACCCAGGTACTGAAAGACAAGGCAACGTGAAGTAGGTTATTATACTAGAAATCAACTGATTTGGTTCAATCCCAAACAAAAGTGAGTGTTTGTATCTACCAGTGTTGGAACTAAGGTGTTACTTATTTACAACTACTTTAAAAAAATATATATATATATCAGAGTAGCCAATTATATTTACACCATTTTTCTCGCCAAGTTTGTCATTATTCCAATTAATTCCTCCACACATTGTGTTCTACCGACTCGCCTGCTAAGGAGGAGCCACCAATCGGGAGGACCTGCCCCAACACTCCCTTCCGACATGCAATGACCAAGATCATCCTACGCGCCCAGCTTCCCTCCCCCAAACACGAGCTAATTGTGTTCGCATAGACGCCCGACAAAGCCGGATGCACCATGGTGGATGGGTGCACGTGAGTTACTTTTTTTAAACCCATTCAGGGCGAGAAACCAATTTGGTGTTTGAAGCATTGTGATATACTTTAGCTATTGAAAAATAGCATAAAAATAGCTTTTACGTCTGCTATTTTTTTAAGATTGTGAAAATGTGGCGTAAATCTTTGAATATATATTATTTCAGAGCAAAGCTTTGCTTCTGGGGGGGTCCCTGAAACAACATATTTACTGATGGGGGTCCGCGGCCAAATACATATAATTTTCGGGGTCCTTGACATGAAATAGTTTGAGAACAACCGACATAGAATCAAAATTGGTTAAAGTAACTTGCCCAACACTGGTATTTACATGATTAAAGTGCCAGTATCCAGTTTTAATTGGTTGCAATGTTTCCAAAACATTTTGCTGGTTGTATCCAGTAAACATTGCAATCTCCCGGTCTTCAACCTCACACGCTCACTACGATCTTGCCACCTTCTGAATGCTGCTCCCATGTTTACTCTTGTTTAGCAGTGAGCTCTGTCCAACGCTTTGTTTGTCCTTTTGGCATTAGACACCGCATTGTATGTCTACTGTTGGTGAAACTCTTATTCATCTGTGTCAGGAGATAAATGCCACAGTCGATGTCACTGTTGACTGGCTCATGATGTTAAGCTCTTTGATTTGGTTTTTTTAAAACTACTTTGCTTTGAAAACAAGATGAAAACACAGCATGCACAAAATACTTTCATGTTTTGCCTTTTTTCTTGTTTAGTCCTTGTTTAGTCAGGCTGCTTGGCTTATGGTCCGGAGTGCCATAAGATTTGTTGTGTACCTTCATGCTCCCTAGGACCGACTGACCCCATGGTCTTTCCTCGAATGCCCACATTAGGCTGAAGATTGCAATTCTTCACATTTTACACCTATAAAAGTGGATTGGTCCGTCATTAAACTTTAGAAGCTAATTCCTGCTCACCAGAATAAGAAAGAACCCTCCTGCTACATACACACCTTCCTAATTCTGGCAATAATGATAATCCTTCTAGTTAAGTGAGAATGCGGGTTTGGAAGGATGACAATGTCTGTCAGTTAATAACTTAATACCACTTTGGTCAGGCTGGGTGAAGCCTAACCTCGCCTCACCAGGCTTTCCACCACCTCGGAGGAAAGCCTGGTCTCTGTTTCAAAAGTCCGTATGATCCTGTCGGGAGCGGATGATATCGTTACGTCATGTTGTAGTATTGTTTTGTAGTCCACAGACAGGAACAACAGACGGCAACTTCCTTTTCCCTCTCAATAAAAGCTCTCGTAGCCTGTAGCTTTTATTGAGAAAAATCGGTTTGAGGGAAAAGGAAGTTGCCGCCTGTTGATCCTGCCTGTCGAATACAAAACAACACTACAACTAGGGATGCACCGATCCGGCTTTTTGGCATTCGATACCGATTCCGATACATGGGGGTCCAGTATCTGCCGATCCAGAGTACCGATCCGATACCCTATGTCTAATGTATAATGTAATGTATTTAATACATTATTATATATATTATATTATATATAAAAATATAATATATTATTAACACGTGGATTAATAATATTGGTCAACCACGGCGATTTCTGAGGGTTTAACATTCTAAGTACAAATAAAAGCTGTGCAGTATTATGCACTTTCATAGTTTTTATTGATTTAATACGCAGATTACGTCTTTGGCCACTAGGGGGTTTTATTATTATTATGCCTATAATTATTATTTTTGGTTTATAATCCATAGTTACTATGCATAATAATATTATGCCTAAATTATTATAATAATTATTATTTTAGGTTTATAATCCATAGTTACTATGTATATTATTATTATACATAGTAACTATGGATTATAAACCAGCTAGGCCTACACATAAAAGGAAAGTTGTAAAGCACAACCACAATTTAATTTATTTCTGACGATAGTCAACCACATCATTTTGGTTTCTATTCCTTTTATAACTCTAGTTAATGTTCTATTCAGATATTATTCAATGCATCATTGCCAGCATTAGCCCCATATGTTCCCTCTCCCTACGCACATTCTGTAGCTACTGTGGGCCAGCATACTCAAACTACTATTATTATTTTAATATTCGGAATCCCCGCACGCACGCACGCACACACACACACACACACACACACACACACACACACACACACACCAACGATCCCTTTGCTGCAACGTTAGCTTGCTAGCCTAGCAATGTTGTGTAGGTAGGCTACTGTTGATAGCTTTAGCAGCTATCGCTAACATGAGGAACAGCAACAACAAGTAGGATGTAATTGAATGGAGGCTTTGGCAACTGTCCTCTTTGGCTCTCCGTGTTCATCGGATTCTTTATCTTACATAAAGAAATACGAGCGACCTGCTAAAAAAGTTAAGAACACAGCGGGGGGACACCCGGGACAGAAGTGACAGAACGAGATAGACTAGTGTAGTGCACAGTGACTGAGCGCAGCCCGAGCCCCTCCTCTCCCTCGAGGATCAGGAGGGAGAGGGCTGAGGGAGTGAGGGGGCTGTTTGACTGTGTGTGCGCACTGGGAAGGAGCATGTCTCAAGTTCCAACGGGAGAACGGAGCGGCATCTGACTGGATCGGATAATGGATCGGCCCATTGCCACCGATTCCCGATCTAGAATTTTAGCCTGGATCGGCGCCGATCTCCGATACGAGTATCGGATCGGCGCATCCCTAACTACAACATGAAGTAACGATATCATGCGCTCCCGACGGGATCATATACCCTAAATGAAATGGTGCCCAGGCTGGGTGAAGCCATCATGGCTTTTAGGACTGTTTTCTACTGTACAGACGTTTCGGCCAATGGGCTTGAAGCCTCTTGCAAGACATGCTACTACCTTCTGCTTGAGAATTGCATGGTTCCCAGATTTATTTTAAAATGATATATATAATAGAATAGGCGTTGATTCCTTACAAGCGGACGCTGCAGTAAAAAGGTTTTTGCTACTCACAAATGAAGGAGGGCGGCCCCATGCTGAGTGGGCGTGGTTTGGAGGCAGCTGAGAAATATTCCACAGCTTTCTTAAAACGCTCCACTTTGTCCTCCATGCGAGACTGCAATGGGAACACAGCAACGTGCCAACAAATGTAATGCCGCTGCGTTTAGGTGTGATATAATACATGATGTGTTTTGGTTTAGAATGTGTGGGTAATTTCCATGTGATTAAACAATAATAATCTCATAGCTACTTCTTCATAACACAACTACAACATAAAACAGCTGAATAAATAAAAAACCAGGGAGAGCCGAGTAATACATTAGCGGGCACACGTCTACCTGTGACTGTTTGAACACATCCCTGGCAATGGCATCGAGGTTTCCCAGGTCTTTGATGGAGGAGACGTATTCGGACACCGCCTTGATTACCACCTCGCAGGGTGGGAGCACCAGCTGGTGGGCACGCACCTGGAACATGGGAGATAACGATGGGTCTGACATTGGTGCCTCATACTGTACAATAAATGTCTTCTTTGTGTCCTACATTGGAGCACAGGTTCTATTCCATTTCCTGAAAAATAATGGTCAGGTTTCCACCTGACAGCGACAATGTTAAGCTGAACAAGGAGGAATAACCACTTATTATTTTAAATAGCAGATCGCGGCACATCGACGCTACCTATGGCGGCTTGTAGTTCCATTTGTGAAAACGTTTCAGCATAATGACTTTTTGCAATTACCCTTTCCAATTTAGTCTTTCTGCCAATTGATTCACACAAACACACACACTTTTTTGCCATGAGAGAATAATTGTGTAAGTGTTGTTGCTGTTGTTGTAACTGTTTGTTTTTTACTGTTGAGACCGAAGACAAATTTCCACACGTGGACAATAAATGAAACTAACTAACTCTCTCTCTCACACACACACACACACACACACACACACACACACACACTCTCTCTCTCTCTCTGCAGGGAGTTCGAACTACTTCCTCTGGTAGACGGTAGAAAGTACCAAAAGCTAAACGTAACATTTTTTTTTAAATTCCTTCATACCAAATGCCATTAAGGCACTAAATGATACCATGTCTCGCTAGATTTGTTGTTTTTCCAATGTATTTGCCACTGTTGTCCTGCACTTTTTTGCCATGAGAAAATTGTGTAAGTGTTACTGTTGTTGGAACCGTGTTTATTACTGTTGAGACCGAAGACAAATTTCCACACGTGGACAATAAATGAAACTAACTAACTAACTCCCACACGTTGTCACTGCTGTCACCTGCCAGTGAGGAGCCCCCACTGGGAGGACATAGAAACTTCGTCCTACTCCTCCCGCCCATACACACCCTGCACTGCGGACCACGCCCAAAGTACGTGCAGTGATGATCATCACCTTACCCTGCCGGACTTCCCTACCCCGAACACAGGCCTAACAAAATGGTCCTAGTCATGTCTGTTCAGAGTTAGTTGTGCACGTGTTGCTGAAACGTCAGCAGAATGGACAGCGCAGCTCACTTTAATAATGGTGAAATCCCACATCCTCCACGTCTACATTGTGAGCTATTCCTAGCCGCAATTTGCAACTCTAGATTTTTTTATAATGGGGTGAATTAGAATTGCAATACCCTCCATTGACTCCCTACTCATCCAATTTGCGTTTGCGATCTGCTTGTCTTAAACGACGTTAAACTCACCAACATTGCAGCTGTAGTCCAAGCTTGAATTATCCTCTGTCAATCTGCCGAGCTTGTTTTCCATAAAAATCCCCCGTAGACGTGTTATGAGCTACTTTCCGTCAAGAAATTCTGTGCAAGTGATTCTTTTTCTAAGTGCTGGAGTTATGCAGATAATGCAGGAGGCAGCAGCCCTTAACCCATTCTGACCGGGCACCCATTTTGGTGTCAGCATCATGTTATGCTTTAGCTATTGAAAAATAGCAGATCTACAAGCTCATATAGATACGAGCTTGTAGGTCTGCTATTTTTGAAAAATCAAAAAAAAAAAAAAGAAAAAAAACCTGACATTTTTAGAATCTGATCTCAGGTCAGAATGGGTTCATCAGACCAGTGTGTGTCCGGCGGAAACCTCGTATGAATCTGATCTCAGGTCAGAATGGGTTAACCCATTCTGACCGGGCACCCATTTTGGTGTCAGCATCATGTTATGCTTTAGCTATTTAAAAATAGCAGATCTACAAGCTCATATCGCGCCACCGAGTGGCGCGATACGAGCTTGTAGGTCTGCTATTTTTGAAAAATCGAAGAGCGATTGACATTATTAGAATCTGATCTCAGGTCAGAATGGGTTCATCAGACCAGTGTGTGTCCGGCGGAAACCTCGTATGAATCTGATCTCAGGTCAGAATGGGTTAATAAAAACGAGCGCTTCCAAACTCCAACATTTCTTCCTCTTGACAGAAAGTTGCACATTGCGGCTAAGCTATTCCTAGGAGGTAAAGTAGGCATACCTTGAGAGAGGCTAGTGGATGTTCTGGTCCCAGCAGACTCCAGTGGAAGGCGGCCAGGTCTTCATCAGGCAGAATATGGTTCCCTGGGGGGAGAGACCGTCTTTCAGAGATTTGCCATGTAAACAAAAGGCACTGCTATGAATGAAGATAGAGAATATGTTTACCAGAGTGTGCACTTGTTCAGCATGTGTGTACTGGAGTCAAGAGGAACCCCCTATGAAATGTGTAATAGTTTGTGTGTGTGTGTGTGTGTGTGTGTGTGTGTGTGTGTGTGTGCCAACTAAGTTAGTAGGATTGCCAGGGATGTGTTTGTTGCTACCATAGACTGTAAAAAATATGGACAAAGCGTTCGCCGGGTCTAACATGGACGTAAAATGAAGCCTGTTATTCCTGCACTGTAAGTCGCCATCTTTCTAGATCCGTTTGGTACCAGCTGGCCATTGGCTGGCTCCGTTTTGGACCAGCTGGCCATTGGCTGCCCAGACAACGAGGCGGGACTTCCCCCCTTCTTCTCCGTTGGTTTTTATTTTGACTCGAGTGGGAGGGGAATCCCGATCATAGACTGTAACGGTAGCCACGCCCCTCAGAACATACGCGATGTTTTTTTTTCTTTATGGTCATTTTTGTAATTAATGGGACCATAATTTTCCAAAAAGAATATTATGACATTAGAAATGAGACTTTAAACTAGTGACTGGAAGAAGAAAGTATTCATGACCATGTTTATTAAGGTAATACAGTCTAGGTGAAGTTGGGCCAAAATACATGGGCCTCTATGGAGCTATGGGGTTTTTTGGGTCCAGTCCAGCGCCACAACAGGCCATTATATGAACTACCGATTTCAAATGAGGCTTCACGAAATATCTGGCTGACTGCCCCCCTGGTTGCTACTTACCCAGCAGAGCAGCAAAGCAGGGCAGGTGCTGTGTCTTCAGCCCGAGCTGCCTGGCAGCCTCGGACAGCAGATACTGGTGTGTGGTGAGGTTCTTGCCGTTCCAGCTCAGTTTGAGCGCGTGTGATGAGTAGTAGGCGGGTACGTTGCAGAGCGCAAACTCTGAGTCCTGAGCAATCAGGCCGGCGAAGCCAAAGTCCCTGTAGAGAGACAGCACCTCCTGGTGGTGGTCCTCCAGAGTCTGAACGACCTGAAGGAGACACGGGGAGGAGGAAATAGGTTAGGTTCTTTACTGCTGCTGCTCTCTCACCTCTCCACTTTGACTCTTTGAAAAGGACAGCGGGAAGCTTTGACAGGCTCTCTAAATTTTTTATTTAACCCATTCTGACCTGAGATCAGATTCATACGAGGTTTCCACTGGACACAAGCTGGTCTGACGAACCCATTCTGACCTGAGATCAGATTCTAAAAATGTCAGTCGTTCTTCGATTTTTTTCAAAAATAGCAGACCTACAAGCTCGTATCGCGCCACTCGGTGGCGCGATATGAGCTTGTAGATCTGCTATTTTTCAATAGCTAAAGCATAACATGATGCCAACACCAAAATGGGTGCCCGGCCAGAATGGGTTAACCAGTAAAAAACACATTGAGACTGCGTCTCTTTTACAAGTGGGAACTGGCCAAGAGGCAGAAATAAGAATTACACTTCAATACCACATTGTCAATGTTACATTTTGGACCAGCAAATACAACATCCATAATACACCTTAAAGTACCTATGAATAAATACAACAAGTCACCTGTACTACTTTTTAGTAGCAGGGCAAAATACACCATATACACAATCTACACGATCTGAACCGATATAATAAATATATAGGCATGAACATAGGCTAGTACATATCCAAATTAAAAGAATGTAATTGTAAAAATGACGATTTGATGATTTCCGATATAGAAAGAAGAAGCAGCGCTTCCCAAGGCAGTGCTTTTTCTTCCCAGGTCTGAAAGTGCCCTTTACATTTAAAACCCTCTTTGTCAAATATATTTGTGGTTCGTTGTAAAATTTTAATTATTCACTGCTGTGCTGACGTGGAGGAGTGGCTGTTTCAGTAGAATATTACAAACTTGGGAAGTTGGGACAGAAAAGATGATAGACCTCAGTCTACAGTAATATCTGTCCCTAAAGCACTTCATACAACAAACAGGGCACTAGCAGGTTTTCAGGTGTTAATGTATCCATTTGTAACCGGTTGTACATCATGTTGTGAAACGAATTAGACCAGTTACATTTGTATTCAGGATTTACAATGTAATGCTCACAGGGCCCTCATTTGGCTTTTCTGCATGTGGTGTCGCACAACAATTATAAATCTGAGTATGAATCTGGCTTGAGAAGGAAGTGGCCCAGGCCATGCAACGAGTCACGACTATCAAACCCACCGTTTAGTTTCAAAACTACAGTGGATGGGGCAGTAAATAGTGAAATTCCAAATTCCCCAAAAACATATCCAAAGGCATCTATGAAACCAACTCTAGAATAGGCATGTGACAACTGACAATGTAATAATGTTATGTCAACAACGATCATGGTCGAAATAATTGTGATTCAACATATTTTCCTAATTATCAAAATGGGGTAATTTTAACGTGCAATCTATAGCTTTTGATAGGACCCCAGTCCGAGACAGTTTTTAAGTTGCTTCATTCAGTATTTAGATAAGATATATGATATTATTTAAATTAAGTAAATTTGGAATTATGGCATATAGTCAAACTGTACTTGAACCCGAAAAGAAAACCACTTTTCTGTCATAAAACCATACTGCTAGACCTGTGTCCTAGAGAGTTAGATGTGCCAAATCGTAGTCCTTCAAAAGAAAGTCAGAATGTTCACTTTGTCTCACTTCTGCTGTGTTCGTAGTTATCCGAATGTGGCTTGTGCACATTTGAACTAAACCCTTCCTCTGAAGTCGCAGTCTTGACTTGTGAGGATATTCATGATTATACCAATAATGGAAATTCACCATAATAAAATCATCTTGAGTGTTCATCACAAAATAAGTATAATAAATTGTAAAGCACCCGACCCATCCCTACTATTGAAAAACGACCATGGAGTTCAGCTAAGGCATAATGTTGGCGGCATTCTTGATGATGACAGACAAGCCTATCTAAGAAACCTACAGTAGTGGTATCAGAATCAGAGGTTTATATGAATGGTGCATTTATATAGCCTTTATCCAAGGCGCTTTACATAGATGCATATTCACCCATTCATACATCGATGGCGGAGGAAACTTTGACACTTGACACTAACTCTGGGGGAGCCCGGGGATCAAACTGCTAACCTCACGGTTCCCATCCAGCCACTCTACCCCTGAACTAGCCCCTTTCGGAACCCGGCCTAGTTTACCTTTTCTGAAGTTTGGACGTCGGTACCCCAGGGTCCCTAATCGGTTATTCCACTCTCGTTGGGATGCAGATGTACATACCCTCTGTTCACGCCGAGCGGCGCGCCGCTTGAGTGTTGGTGAGATGTTTCAAAGATGCATAAAGTGGCTATAGGAGACAACGGAAACGTGGGAGAAATCTTATTTTTGTAGTTTTGGCTTCTCCGAAATTCTCTCTTCCTCACTTCCCATGTCTCGCCTCCCACGACACAAGAGCATTATAAACATCCTGCATGTACGCGGTGGGCCAATCAGAGGCAGAAACTAGGACGTGCAGCTAGCCAGTCACCGCTCGGGAGGCGGTACAACGGGAGGTCAACAAGGAAGTCAAGGAAGTGAGGAAGAGAATTTCAGAGAAGCCAAAACTTAAAAAAGATAATATTACAAATACTGAACGGCATCGGCGGTTAATGCGATTTCTTCCACGTTTCCGTTGTCTCCTATTCAGTATTTAAGTCTGACGTCATTTTGTAGTGCTACGTTACGTCCGGGTCCAAGTGGCACCAGCTCCCGTCCGCATCTCATTGTAAATTGAATATCTAAACGCGTGAATCTTTTTAAATTGACGTTATTTTTCAGAAAGGAAGCCATAGAGGGTTAAAATGGGTCTTAATGCTTCCGACTCGAGTAGAATTATTAATGTTTTGTACAAGTGTCTATGACAACAAAAATATATGATGTGGAGACAATAAAGACTATTATTATCATTATTATTGAAGGTGGCAACAGTCCCATTTGCTCGGTAAAATATTTCGGGGGATATTTACAATGTGTGCAGGCTTGAGTATGTTGAATCTTTGTTTCTTTGCATTAATGAGGATTTAGTTGACAATAAAATAAAATGGCGATAGTATTCCATGTGGGGCAGACGGCCAGTCAGATTTTGGAGAGCAGCGCAGCTTTGTTGTTGCGAGGAAAGCGGTAAAATGAGACTTTCGTGGTTGTTTTCGTCTCAGATTTAGTCCGACGTAGCGTCACAGTATAACTCTATGGGGACACAAAAGCGACACAAAAGTAGGACCCGGAAGTATCTCAGGAGGGGGGCGCTCACGTCACAGCTAAAATACTGAATAGCCTCTTCATACATCTTTGAAACATCTCACCAACACTCAAGTGGCGCGCCGCTCGGCGTGAACAGAGGGTATGTACATCTGCATCCCAACGAGAGTGGAATAACCGATTAGGGGCCCTGGGGTAGCGACGTCCAAACTTCAGAAAACCCCTGAACCACTGCCGCTCCATGCAGGTGCAGTAAGTACAATAAGTACATGCAGTCACAGATTGAGCACAGCTTCTATAAAAATATATTTTAATCTTCTTAATCAATGCAACAGATTACATTTTGTTAATTTAATAACATAACATTTGACTTAATAAACTTCTCATGGTCTAGAGATTTTACGCGAACATTCTGAAACATGTTGTGTGCCTTACTGCCTTGGCAATAAAAGTTTTGAGAAATCATTAGCCAAAATAATATATCATTAGGAGGTGGTCATAAAGGAGGGAACAGCATCCTACACAACTAAGAAAGCTGACCTTTCCAAAAAGGTTGAAGGACTTTACGGGTGGCGTAAAGGAATAGTTTGGCATTTAAGAAAGGTGTATCTGAGACAGAGACGAGATACTGTATGTGACTCGACAGGAATGTGACTACGGCATTGCTATGAACGCGAGTAAAGACATGGTCAATGGGAGCTCAGCAGGTACAGTATTGTGAAGCCCAGGAGCACTTTGTAACAGGATCTGGGTGGGACTTTGGTCGTCTTGTACACTATGAAGTATGAACAGATATATCCCCTTACAGTAGTAGGCGGATGTTTGCAGCATGCAATGGGTGGATGGATACACTGTACGTCTGTAGCCATCTGACAGAAACATTTCTAGTAGTCAATGAACCAAACTATTAATATCGCATAATGTCAAGTCTATCACAAGGCAGTGAAGGCACTAACTGTAATGCACACACACAAGTTAACAAATGCACCATTACCATGCACAAGCTAGCTATTATTAGCAGGATGAGACAGGCAGCCCAGTGCTTGTGTGACAATATGAAAGGGTTCACTGAGTTCATTCATGTTATGTAATATATAGGCCGACTAAGGCCAGACATTGCTGTACAATGCAAACATTTCTCATCCACTCATGGCTACTGTATTTGGTTATCCAGTAGCCGCTGTTACTCATGAAAATGCAATGGAGCCATGCCACAATCTCTCCTCCAAAGAAATCCATGTCACATGTAAAAGGAGTGAGCGAGTGAAAAGACTGAGCACCGAGAAAAGCCACACAGATGCAGCTATGATCATCATTGGATCAGTGCGATCAGCTAAAACACATCCGTGCACAACTGACTAAACTCACTAGAGATACAGTGACTGCGTTTACTAGTATTATGACTGATTGGGGCGGCGTAGCAACGGTTAAAACGCGTTGCACTTGGACACAGTCAAACTCCTATGAGTCAGACACATACAAAGCACTCATTGATGTAGAGACTCTGGCAGAGTGGACGTGCAACATTAAACGATTAGCATGAAAGCCGTGTCGAATAATGATCATTTGATAACATCGCAAGTAACCCCGTACAGGATTACTCACCCTCACTCGGAAGCGGAACATGGCTAGACGGACGCAGTGGCTGAGGCAAGCCGGGGGCAGGAACC